>NC_091436.1:90608373-90921365 GCF_964237555.1 Oryctolagus cuniculus
ATATTTTCTAATAAAGGAAAATGTCAAGGCATGTCAAGAGCAATATTTTTTTGCTATCCAGTCATTAAATTCTTAAACTTCATAATGAAACTCACAACCTTTCCCACTGTAACTTTCATTATTCTGAGTATGTCAATCATATTGTGTAGCAGCTAAGAGCTACCCTTTTCCTTTGTCTGTGGATAAATATGTAGCAGGTGTTAATATTAAAAGCTGTTCACATTTTGTTTCAAATTTTTCCTTGTCAGTATTAAGTTTATTTTTTTAAAATGCTTCAGGAGGAAACTATCAAGCAGTGTTGTGATGTCAGAAGACTTCCAAAAGGCAAGGTACAGTTGTATTTTTTTCACAAAAAAGTATTGTAAATAACTTTATACTCATGAGTCATAGATGTACTCAATGAGGAGCTTGGAATTGCGAAAAAAGAAACACTTGTAGATGTTATTATCATTGACAACTGTAAGATCTGAGGCACAGAGAAATTTAAGCAATCAAGCATTATGGGAAACAGCGTGGTGCAAGGGCACTAAGTTTATTCTGAGAACATAGAATTTCTGAATTCTGATACTTTTCTTGGCTTTACAGTCATGCATGACCTAATCATAGGACACATGCTGAGAAAAGCGTGGTTAGTGATTTCTCTGTTGTAGTGACATCATGGAGAGTAATTACACAAACTAGGAAGATCTAGGAAAATCACTGCATATGGCCTCTTGATGCAATCGAGAGGCATGGTAAACACAAGAAGTATATGTGCTACACTTTTATGCATCTGGCAGCACAGTAGGTTTGTTTACATCAGCATTACCACAAAGGGGCTATACGGTTCTAAGGCATTATAATAGCTATGGTGTCACTAAGCAATAGTAATTTTTCAGCTCTATTGTAGTCTTATGGAGCTCATATTTTCTATATGATTTGTGTTAACCAAAATGTCAAGTGGCTCATGACTATTTTATAAATCACATATGAAAAACAAAACTCTCATTGATGTTACCCATTTAGATATTCTTTCTTTTTACACTTGATTGTTTTGGCTCTGCAAACTTCCTTGAAATACTCTAGACTAGGAATTCTCAAACTGTGTTCCTTAGATCACTGTGGGTCCCTGTGAGGTCAAAACCATTTTTGTCACAATACTAAGACATTAAAGGCATTTTATCCTGTGTTACATTTGCATGGACAAAGTAAAAGCTATGATGAGTAAAACTGCTGATGCCTTAGCACAAATTACGGGAATGGTTCCAAGTTGCACTAGTAGCTATTGAAGCCTTTACCAGTAAAAACTCAGTAAATATATACATAAGTAAATTTTTAAAAAAGATTTATTTATTTATATTAAAGTCAGAGTTACACAGAGACAGAAGCAGAGGCAGAGAGAGCAAGATCTTTCATCTGCTGTTTCACTCCTCAATTGACTACAACGGCCAGAGCTGCACTGATCTGAAGCCAGGAGCCAGGAGCTTCTTCTGGGTCTCCCAAGTGGGTGCAGGGGCCCAAGGACTTGGGCCATCTTCAGCTGCTTTCCCAGGCCACAGCAGAGAGCTGGATCAGAAGTAGAAGAGCCTTGGCGCGCGCCGCGGTTCACTAGGCTAATCCTCCGCCTTGCGGTGCCGGCACACTAGGTTCTAGTCCCGGTCGGGGCGCCGGATTCTGTCCTGGTTGCCCCTCTTCCAGGCCAGCTCTCTGCTGTGGCCCGGGAATGCAGTGGAGGATGGCCCAAGTACTTGGGCCCTGCACCCCATGGGAGACCAGGATAAGTACCTGGCTCCTGCCTTCAGATCAGCGTGGTGCGCCGGCCACGGCGGCCATTGGAGGGTGAACCAACGGCAAAGGAAGACCTTTCTCTCTGTCTCTCTCTCTCTCTTTCCACTCTGCCTGTCAAAAAAAAAAAAAAAAAAAAAAAAGTAGAACAGCCTGGATTCGAACTGGTGCCCATATGGGATGCCTGCACTGTAGGCAGCAGCTTTATCTGCTACGCTACAGCACCTGGCCCCATAAGTAAATTTTAAAAAGCAGCTTCACTTATTTAAATAGCACAAAATTATCATATTTGGTGTCTTGGCTCTATACATTTCTTAAATTTTCTATGGGAAGAATGCACAAATCACTTCCGTTCCATATCAAAGCAGGGTGCTTATTTCCAGAAAAAGAGCTTTTGGTTGTGGGTTGAACTAGCTACTTTTCCCACAAAATACTATTGATACCATTGCTTTATGTGTAAGAATGTTTGACAAACTAAAGTTAATCAGACCTGGGTATATGTTTTCTTAAAATCGAAGAAAGTGAGCCTATATCTACAAGGAAAAAAACTGACAATATTTGTTGTCAGTGATAAAATGCAAGCTTTAAAGCAAAATACACAATTCTGGAGTACTTGCGTCTACCGTTAAAAATTTAAAAGGTGTTCATGCTTTGAGACTTTGTGATGTGACTTTGATCTGATAAATCAATGTGATTTTTGGATATTGTACAATAAGAAGGGTAAATGGCTAACTTGTGATCTGAAAACAATCATTCATAGGCAAAAGATTCATTCAAGTAAGATAGACCAATTGATTTTAGTGTATCAGAATACAGAAAGCACATTGACAATGTTTTTGATTACACATGGAAACCAATTTATGAGAAATTACTACTGTTGAGTTTGGGTAGACTGTAGAATAATATCTAGAAGTCTATGAAAGGACTATTGTATATTTTTTCTTTTTTTAAGATTTACTTATTTATTTGAAAGGAAGAGTTAGAGAGAGGGAGAGACAGACAGATAGACACACACACACACACACACAGAGGGAGAGAGCGAGAGAGAGCGAGAGAGAGAGATCTTCTATTCACTGGTTCACTACCCAAATGACTGCAACAGCCAGGGCTGGACCAGGCAGAATCCAAGAGCCAGGAGCCAGGAGCTTCATTTAGGTCTCCCACATGGGTTCAGGGATCCAAGCACTTGGGTCATCTTCCCCTGCTTTCCCAAGTGTATGAGCAGGGAGCTGGACTGGAAGTGGAGCAGCTGGGACACGAATTGGCACCCATATAGGATGCCAGCATCGCGGGTGGCAGTTTTATCTGCTACACCACAGTGAGAGCCCTTTCCTTCTACATGTCTATGTGAGACTAGATGTTCTTTACACACTTCAACTAAAACAACACACACATCCCAAATTGAATGTGGATGGAGATAACAGAATCCAGCCATCTTCTGTTAATCCAGACAATAAAAATATTTGCAGTTACGTGAAATGAAGCTGGTCTTACTAAATTTTGTTTTGTTTTGGGACATGGTTATTTCTATTAAAAATACATTTAATTGCCTGTGCAGTAAATGCCAATAGTTATAACACATCAAACAAACAGGTCTTTAAAATCTGGATAATTTTTGAGAGTGTAAAATGGTTCAGAACCATGCCATTGGTAAATATCTGCTCATGGAGAGAAAAAGCTCCACTATAAAGATGGAGGAGTTTATCTTCTCCCAGAGCCTGCTACAGGGAGGTTGTGCATGTTGGCTGTCAATGAAATGAAGATAATAACACAGCACAACAGGACGGTCCAGGGCCAGCCAGCAAAATGGATTAGATTGTCTATGTTTTATTTTAGTTTAGTAAGGATACTTTTCCTCAAGTGATTTTTAAAGCAATAGTGCTAGCTTGTTCTCTCTCTAAAGACATTTTGTTTTTATAAAATTACAGCCTGGAAAACACACTATGTGTTTAGTCTGAGTAGGTAGCCTGAGTTGTTTGTTAAATACCAGATCTCAGATTTGTGGCTGTTTCTCAAAAATAACTACACGACACCAGCAATTAAATTTATGTATCATTTTGATTATTTATACTTTGGCAAATCAAAGGGGTAAATGATGGTCTTCAGCCGAGTACTTCATCAGCATTTCATCATAAGCCCTTTAGATTCCCTCCGTTATACAGCTGGACCCAACACATAATCTTCCCATTAAACAGTCTGGAGGAAGCCATCCTCCACGCCTGATTCCATCTCAGTGTCTTCCCGTTTCTGGTGCTGGGTGTACCTACATTGTGAACATGCCCTTTGAACCACGTAAGACAGGCATGTTTAGTCTCAACTGTTTTCACGTTTCTCTTTCCTTTTACATTGTTGATCACTAAGAAATAGGCTTTTTTTTTTTTTTTTCAGCTTTGCCTCTCAGAGTCATCTAATAATGGACCCGAATACAATGTTGTGTTGAATTAGGCCAGCGGTGGTACATGGCCAGTATGTAGTGGTCAAGGGTGGGGTCTCCCTTTGTCAGAGGTGCCGCTTTTCTTGCCACTCTGATTTTTATTTTAGTGATGAACATGCCTTTAATTCAGCCCTGGGGACAAAAGATGCCAGGTAACTTCCAACTTGCCCCAGAAAATGGACTTCAGCGGTGGGGAACTGAGTCACCTCTAAGGTCCTTCTCTATATGTAACGTTTGATGACTCCTAGATTTCCTCTGCCTATTAATTGAGAAATAACTAAATGGTGAAGGGGAGTGTTTCAAGCCACTGGGCATGTTCACGCTTCATCTCAGCCTCTTCGATGAAAGAATAAAGTGTGTGGAGCTCAGCTTCACCTCAGCCATTCAAAGCAAGACAGTGATTGAAGCTCCACCTCATGACATGCCACATAAATTTAAACCAGCCTGCTGCTTTTCATACACAAAAATGAAAAAGGAAACTGTATTTTGAAGTAGACTGTGTGAGAACAGGTACTGCAGAGATTTTCTGTGTAATTGGTTTCAATGAATATGGATGATCCAGAGGGGCTTGGAAACTGGAAATTAAAACAAGAAATAGTTTGGGTTTATTAAAGAGTTAGATTACAAACTTTAGAAATAATAGTGGTTGTTTGTCTGTCTATAGAACTTGTCATCAATAGCAGTTAAAAAAAAACAACGTGTTATGTTGAAACATCATATGTTGAATCTCACTGGGAATTCTGTTCAATTAGGAATGGCTGGCTTGCCTGTGACTCTGTGTTAAGAAGGGTTCTGAGGCTTAGTCTGGGTCACAGGGAAAGAATATCATAGGTGACCAGCGATTGCATTTAATTCTGATAACTTGTGCTGAATGTTATTATCCTCGCTTGATTCATGAGTTAACTGAGTACAAAGATAAGTTCCCAGAAACACACAGAAAAACAGGAATCCAAATACTAAATTCCTTTGAGGGACTGTTAGTCACTGTGTGTGATACCACGGACAAGCCAGGACTTCACAGGGCCCCCTCATTTCCTCATTTCTGAAAAGCTTTGGACTAAGTTGCTTTCTGAACTGTGTTCTGCTCAAATGTACTTTGATCTCGGAACAGTCCCATTAAATACTTCACCCCCTAGCATATTGCCCTGCTTTCAACCCCTGAATATTTACCATCATTTGGCCATTCAGGGCTAAGCTGGGAACTGTGATGTTTGTTATCCCTTCACATATTTGGGCCCTGTTTCTTCAATGTTTTGAGGAGGGCAGGGATGCTTCTATGTCCCCACACAATGTCTACATAGCGCCAGGCATGTAGATATTCAATACATTCTGGCTGGTTGCTTGACATGTCCCAGGCCCCCAGGCTGTAATAGGCTGTATTTAGCTTGTAATAGGCTGAATTTAGTGTTTGCCACAGACTGAGGGGTAATCAGGCGGCCATTTCTGGGTCAGTGCTACCCGCAGTCTGTTTGACTTCGATCTCCAACGGCAAGTGCTCTCCCACTCACAGCCAGTGCTCCCTGTCCTGACCATTACAAATGCCTGTTTATCTTCTTGCCTTCATCAACAGCAGCTGTTTATTTAGCAGCCTGACTTAAGACATTCTGTATATATACTCAATGAAGGCTTTCTTTCACTACTATTTTTCTGTGGAGGGTAAAATGCTGTCTTGTTTTTCCAGTTCTCTTCCTAAGTGTGATGATTTAGATGTTCCTGCTGTTAACTGGCAATTTTTCCATTTCCTTCTAGCATTGAGTGCCCCAGACTTCTCCACAGAAGCCACTAATGAGCTTCTTGCCTCTCAGGCCCCCAGTTCATTAAGAACACAGAATTCCAGCCATGCCTAATGTTCAGGACTCTGTATTTTTTTTTCTTTCCATTCCACAGAAAACAAACAAGTAAGAAAACAAAGGAAAGAAGTTGTTTGCTGCAGACACTGACTCAACCCTAAGATCCTAAAAGAGAGAACTCATGTAAGAATCTCATACTGAACTTTCCAAATGAGCTGACAACTTATGGATGCAACCCCAGCCTTCAAAGTGAGTATACCTTCCACTGTTTCTTTTTCTGTCTCTCTCTAGCCACATTCAGTCTTTTCCAGGGGTACTTCATGGTTTTAAGCATGCCCCTTCCTTCTTCCTAATGAATACTAACCAAGTTTCCAAGCAGATGAGGAACAATTCTAGGGACTGTGTGGATGAAACACAGAAATGAAAATATTCCTGCCCCAAGCCTTCTGCCAGACTTCAGGCTCTAAATGATGCCATTCATTCCACCCGCCGGCTGGCTGCATACACAGCTTTCTCTCATTCAGAGAGTGCCAAGAGAGCATCAATGCTCTTTTGTCCTACCTCCTTCAGAGCCGTGCAGAGCACAGAGCACAACAACCCTGTCAGCAGCACAAATGCCAGTCCCGTCAAACCTGCTCTTCCTCATGTCCTCTGATGAACCAGCAGTCTTTGCGGCTGTGCCTTCCTGGAGTGAGTTTCTGAACATAAGGCCTGAATCTCTGCCTAGGTGCTTGCTGGAGCAGTTAAGCCCGACAGAGCAAACCTTGTGCGTCTCCCTGACTCTCTCAGCCTCTTGAACTCTTCACCTTCAGATTCTCACCTATCACACCCCAGAGGAGAACGGGGTACAGGTTTTCTTTGTTTTTGTTTTTTTAAGATTTATTTATTTATTTGAAAGGCAGATTTACAGAAAGGCAGAGGCAGAGAGAGTCTTCCATCTGCTGGTTCACTCCTCAAATGGCCAAAACATCTAGAGCTGGGCCCATCCGAAGCCAGGAGCCAGGAGCTTCTTCCGGGTCACCTGTGTAGGTTCAGGGGTCCAAGGACTTGGGCCATCTTCTACTGCTATCCTAGGCCATAGCAGAGAGCTAGATCGGAAGTAGAGCAGCTGGGATTCGAACCGGCGCCCATATGGGATGCCAGCACTGCAGCCAGTGGCTTTATTTGCTGTACCACTTTGCTGTCCCCTCTTTACTTTTGATGTCTAACCTTTTCTTCTGTGTCAGGGCTCCTGTACCTCAGAAATACATAGGGATAATTGCAAAGAAAAATAAATGCATTTCTGTTTTCTCCAAACATGCGTAAGTCATCATTCTCCCACCTGTAAACACATGTTCACTCTGCGTCTGCGTTCTTGCCCAGACATGGGAGATGTTTCATTTTCCCTTCTGTGAGAAATTCTATGTTTCATCTCTTGGGAGGTTGTCTTTGCATCTTCTCAGAATCAAGTTTGATGCGTATAAAGTCATACAGAGGAAAGCGTGGTCTGTTTCCAGAATCTGAGAGGTAACTGTGAGTTTTTCTCAGCCTCCCCGATGGCTCCTCATCTTGTCAACCACGGGAGAGTGTACGTGCTGGCTCCTCATATCAACTCACTGATTGCACAGGGTGGAAGCACAAGTACGCTTTCTTTAAAAAGGCAGACATTTGAGATTGAAATTCTTCCCTGTTTGTGAGACACTCATCCCCCCTGCTCCACTTAAAGTTCTCACCCTTTTCCCTTTGGAGTGTCCCGTTCTTGGATTTCAGAAACTCGGAGGTTTGAATTAATCCAAAGTGTACTAGGGAGGACGAGTCCTTACTTGAGTCTTCAGACAGTAAATTTTCCTTTTCTTAGCATGGAGGTTTGTTTAGAAATTGCTTCCTTCTCTTCATTTTTCTGAACAATTATAGAAAGTTCTTTCTTTTATCTTCAGAATTTCACATGAAAATCATGCAGTTTCCTTTCTCTAAGATATTGTTTAAGAGATGAGACCTTTTCCTGAGGTCCTCACTCCACGAACTTCTGTGGATTTACTTGCAGGATTCTTGCTATCTCTAGCTCCATCTCTAAGTTAACTTCAGCTACACTCTGCAATCCTTCAGTATCTAATGCACACCTACTATGTTTCACACCTGTACTAGGGACAAAAAGATAACTAAGAAATGGTCTCTGCTCCAGTAGACTTGGTGTGGGGGTGGACAGGGAGGGAGCAACACAGTTACTTCTCTAAGAGGAAAAGACTCAATTTGTGGAACACCCCTATATCCCATAAAAATATTCCTAACTCTGCTTCAGGGAATCTGTTGAAAAAAGTTTCCCAAAAAGCAGTTGAATTGGTTTTGGAGAATGACTAACAGTGCACCACACCCTGGACAGGAGGAGAAATTTCAGAGTAGGAAACAGTGCATTTCAATCCTAGTGGCCATGTATAGGCTAGGCTGGTGTGAAGCAAGTAAGACATCTGACAGCGCTAGAGGGTAAGATATAGAACCAGGGAGTCTGTAATAGTTGACTCGCTTTCCCTTGCCCCTTAACTCATTGTAGATTATCCTGCTTTAGTGAATGTGTAAGCACAGCTTGGTAAGAATGGGTATATCTATTGTTGTTCTTGTCCTCTTGGTGCAGTAGCAACACTCTCGAAATAGTTAAGGTCAGTTAACCAGTGTTCCCCTTCTCAAACACCGACTCTGGTTAATCTTCTCCTGGAGCTCTTTATCTTGATGTAGATAACCTCAGGCCTTCCTCTTACTTGTCAGTTAATTGTCTTCCCTACTTATAATTGCTTCTTGACGAAATTTCTGGGCATCTCTAGCTGCTAGCTTCTGGACAGAGTTGGTTTTGCAGCAGTTTTGAATTTATTTTATTTTAAAAAAGAAGAAGTATTTTTAGAAAAAAATTGATTATGGTACTGGCATGTATTCAATTCAGGTATTGCATGTTCTCCTCTAAGTGTAGGAAGTTAACACTTTATTTCTTGTTTTTTTTTTTTTTTCTACTTAGATTTTTAAATTAATACACACATGTCATCTAGTCATCATTGAATGAGTGATCTTAAGATGCTAGGGTCTAGCCAGTGCTGTGGCTCACTAAGCTAATCCTCTGCCTGCGGCGCTGGCACCCCAGATTCTAGTCCCTGTTGGGGCGCTGGATCCTGTCCCGGTTGCTCCTCTTCCAGTCCAGCTCTCTGCTGTGGCCCGGGAGGGCAGTGGAGGATGGCCCAAGTCCTTGGGCCATGCACCCGCATGGGAGACCAGGAGGAAGCACCTGGCTCCTGGCTTCGGATCAGCAAAGTGTGCTGGCCGTAGCGGACATCTGGGGGGTGAATCAAAGGAAGGAAGACCTTTCTCTCTGTCTCTCTCTCCCACTGCCTAACTCTGCCTGTCACAAACAAACAAACAAACAAAAGATGCTGGGGTCTAAAGAGAAATCTCTCGGAGCTTTTAAGAGATTGAGTTTCTCTAACTGGTTGCTTTATCTGCTTAAGTGTACAGTGTATCTGGAGTCTTATTAAGGTGTGGGGTACCACTAACATCTATACAAAATAATGTTCCATCCTTTGCCATTGTGGAAATGAAAATTTCTGTTTGCATGCATTGCTTGGTGTTTATTCCCTGCCCCAAATTCAGTAAGTGTTTGAAAATTGCTCTGTGTGTTGTATTAGCATACTCACAATTATAAAGAAGGGAAAGTGACAAAAACTGAGAGAGAAGGTAAGGAACAACAAGAGGAGAATTAAACAGAGGAGTGCAGCACAAGGTGAGGACAGTGTCCGTGTTCTCAGTGAGTTAGTCTAGACACAGGTTCCATGTAGCTTAGCATTAAATATCAGTGGCCAGGAGAAGCCGGAGTTGGAGGTAGAAAGCCAGGGAGGAAAAGAGTAGAATTCCTTTCTGCTGAAAGCAGTGTGTAGTGGTGGGATCTTGTGCAAATTTCCCTTGGGATTGCAGCCTTCTCTTTCATGAACTTCTCACTCCTGTTATTTCTAGTTCCGGACCATCTGATCAGAGACGACTGGAATTTCCAGCTCTCTAGGCACTAATTTCCGGGGCTGAAACAGCAACCCCTTGCAGCTCCTACCACAACCACTGCTGCCCTGCTGGGCTGTGGGGTTCTGCCAGCCCAGGCACTCTTGCCCAGGAAATGGAAGGTGGCATTTAAGTAGCACTTAGGACTCTCTCAACCAATCCTAAAGACTCTGAAGCGGGCCAATTCTAAATTAAGCTTTCTCGGGTAAATGAGTAAGGACTCAAGAAACCTCAGAGTGGAAAAAAAAAAGATAAGAAAAACTCCAAATGTTACTGTTTCCACTAACTCCCAGTTTTGACAGGTATTAAACGTTTCTATGACTTTATTTATGTTTTTTGTATTCCCAATATCTAAACTTTAAATATATTTCAATCAAATTTCAATGTTTAAAGTACTGAAGAATGACATCACAGAACTGGAGATTTTTTTTTTAATTTATAAGGAAACTGAGACTCAGGAAAAGCAAGTAGATTGATCAAAGTCTCATAGCTGACAAAGGAGGACAAAAACACCAAACCTTCTGATTTAGCCTAAAATATATTTTCCTTCATAAAATTACACCACATCAGAGTGCTGATATGAGTAGTAGATGAACAGAAAAAAAAATGGCTTATTTTTTCTTCACAGCATTTTTTAAAAATCCTTCATAAAGTAATTGTGGCATGGCTTCTTAAAGTTTTTTCATGTTGTTCATATAAATGGTGAGCTGCTTGGTGTCTCCCAATGATTTCACCCTGAACTGGTGCCATGGACAAAAGCTGGTAGAAGTCAATACTAATATGCTCTGTCTTGACCTCAAAGCAATTAGCTTCCCTGAACAAAATGCACAGTAAAGGATGCCAGTGCCTACTGTTCTGGAAAAAGACAACGTTTGCCTTAGGATTCAGACCCAGATTTCCACAGTGTGCTTTGAAATTCGGCACTGGGTTACTGGGTTGAAGCTCTGCTGTAAAGCTATGTGGTGTTTAAACCACCAGAATGGAAGCTTGTGTACCACAGGCCATAGCCATGATTCTGAATGTAACTCAACTCTGGTTTTAGATTTATCTCTGGGGTACTAAAAAGAATGCTGGGTTGGCCACAATAAATTCTAGTTCCAGCTCTGCTTCTGGTTGGGTGATCTAGAGTAAATGCTATAAGCGCCCTGAGCACCAGTTACTCATGGATAAAGTACCTCTGTCTTACCCAAATAGAGAGTGCTTGTTAGCTTGAGCTAACAGAAATGAAGAGTATTTGTAAATGTAATGCATTAAAGAAATATGGATAATATAGGTTACTATTAATATTTACAATTCCTAATATTTAGACATTATTGAGATATTTAAGCCTTTGTTTGATGTTTGTGGTCACATGTCTCCTAAGAGGTCCTGGATACTAAAATACAAAGCCAAAGTTCGTATTGACACAAACCATGCCATAGAGGAAGATGTTATGGTTTGTTCTGTGCCTTTCAAATTAAATGTACTCAATAGAATGCATTGTCATAACAGACCAAGGAAGATATGTCAATAAACTGGCTCTTGGATATATTAGACTCAAATTGTGGATTATTATTTCAAAGTGTCTTTTCCTTTTGGACCCATTCCCAGCACTAGGTCTTCATTTCTAAGCAAGTTTCATCATATTATCTTTCAAAATTAAAGCTAAAGAATTAATTCCTTCTGGAAAGGTTTTTCCCATTAGTTTTGCTTCTTTACCTGGATGAATCTATCAAGCAATATCAATAAATTCAATCTTTCACTCAAGACATATTTATTAAAACCTACAAGGTGCCTCTACTGCTTCAGAGATAAACTAGTGAGCAATACAGAGAGAATATCCTGCCAGTTTTATCCTATTTTGCATTTATAGGGTATTTACAATTACTTAATTTTTATTGTGAGATATTTTGTGCATTCAAGACAAAAAATGACCCCCCTCTGATGGTAAATAATCTGTCAATTTTAATTTTCTTCCTAGATTTCTGGTCTTTCTAGCTCTGCTTGGCCATTCGTTCCTCTCCAACCCCAGAGCCAGCTCTTGACCTTTATTTCAGGTAAAAGCTATTAGATAATCCATCTTTGGAGGAAGGAAGTCAAAGGTGGATAGCTCCAATGTAACTATTTATCTATGAGGATACATAACTATCCACCCTATTGTACTAATTACCAAACTCAGGCCATGCTCAAAGTCTTAGTCCTCAGAGGTCATTTAGCACATTCGGAAAAAGTTTTACAGCATTTGTTAACTTGATCCATTGTATATTCAGATTACCTAAAATTATAAGATCTTTACTGAACAGAGAAAAATCCATGTTCATTGTTTTCTCCACCATCACTATTTGAAACTTTTGATCTTTAGGACATGCACTTCTATTTCCAATCAGCCCTGATATTTGTCCTAACTTGTGAACTCTCTTTCCACTATTTCTCATTCCCTGCCTCCCATGTTATTCTTTTGTAAACCTTTAGCCACATTGCATCCAGAAGAGTATTTCAAGTCCCAAATTTCAGTTGTGGCAATCTTCTCTGCCAATGGCGCCTCATTAGTCTACTACTTCTGGTAAAGTAGTTAAAAACCCTTCATTCAGTTTACAAGCTGCTGCACAATCTGACCTTTACTAACGTCCCATTTCTTCACTCTGTTCTAATCACATCTCTTCATGTGTCAGTGGGTCTGAAGATATTTTCGGTTTCCTGGATTACTTTCTACCCCTCACTATCAACATCTCATTCAAATACCCTCAATTTATTTTCCAGCTCTGGTTTGCACATCATTTTCTCCAGAAAACGACACCAATTCAAGCTACTTCTTAGGCTTTCTGTCTGGGCTATTATAGGTCGGAATGCCTCCATACCTTTTTTTATTTTATTTATTTGAAAGACAGAGTTACAGAGAGAGGTAGAGACAGAGAGAGAGGTCTTCCATCCTCTGGTTCCCTCCCCAGATAGCCGCAATGGCCGGAGCTGCAGTGATCTGAAGCCAGAAACCGGGAGCTTCTTCCAGGTTTCCCACGCGGGTGTAGGGGCCCAAGGCCTTGGGCCACTTTCTGCTGCTTTCCCAGGCTATAGCAGAGAGCTGGATCAGAAGAGGAGCAGCTGGGACTAGAACCAGTGCCCATATGAGATGCCAGCACTTCAGGCCAGGGCTTTAACCAGCTGTGCCATAGCACCAGCCCCATGCCTCCATACCCTTACCCTCACCTAATACAATATGTTCTATCTGATTTCTTGTATGTTTCATTAGCCATTGATTTCTGAAGTCCCCATCCAGTGTTTTCTCTGCTAATGTGTGTGGTATCTAGTTCAGTGAATGGCACTTAGTACATGTTCAATAGTTATATATGGAATGAAAGAATGCAATTCAGTTTTTGCATACACCTGCAAATAGGCTTTTTTTTTTTTTTTAAAAGCTGGTTCTTTTTTTTTTTTTTTTTAAACAGGCAGAGTTAGACAGTGAGAGAGAGACAGAGAGAGATCCCTTCCTTCCGTTGGTTCACCCCCAAGATGGCCGCCACAGCCAGCGTGTTGCGCCGATCCGAAGCCAGGAGCCAGGTGCTTCCTCCTGGTCTCCCATGCGGATGCAGGGCCCAAGCACTTGGGCCATTCTCCACTGCCCTCCTGGGCCACAGCAGGGAGCTGGACTGGAAGAGGAGCAACAGGGACAGAATCTGGCACCCCAACTGGGTCTAGAACCTGGGGTGCCGGCGCCGCAGGCGGAGGATCAGCCTAGTGAGCCGCAGTCCCGGCCTCCAAATAGGCTTTAATCAATGACCTATCCAATGCTTATTATCCTTCATCTGGTCAACAATTTTGGCACTTGATTATTCATCTAAGAATCATTTCCTTTATTCTTATAGGTTAAACTGCCTTCTGTTGGTTTTTATTCTGCTATTAATCTGTCTTTCATGTCCTCAGTGTGGGCACACATTTTGATGCAAATTTCTTTTTTTAAATTCATTTTTAAAAATTGGTTTGTATTTTCATGGTGACAATCACCCTCAATGTTTAAGTAACTTCAAAATTCTTTATGCGACCCTAATCCTCACTTGAGCTCAAGTCTTCATCATTGGTTATTTCTATTGTGGTCTGTTCCTCTTGGAAATTTATAGTTTTGGATCTGCTTTATCTTCTTTTGCTTCAAAATTGCAATTTCTCAGTATGAAACCATATCCATCCCCACTCTTAATCTCTCAAAGTCACCTTAGATAAATTCTTTCCTTCTTATTGACATCAAATAAACCACTAAGATCCATGAATTCTTCTGATGTGTTACTTCATTCCTCAGTTACCTCCCATTTGAACTTTACCACCTAGTTCAGCTCCCATGCTTCTTTCCCTGCCTTCCTGAAACATCTCAAATCTATCTCTGGCCTATGTACATGCCTCACATATTTCCATATTTGCATCTTCAAATTATCTCTCAAGAATATCCCTCTCTTACTGTTATGCTTATCTGAGATCTTTTCCTCTCTCAAGGTTCATTCAAAACTATTTTTATTATAAACATTTCCAACTTCACCAGTCCAGAGAAATTATCCTAAGAAGATAAGATAGTACTTATCTTCTTTACCATATTTTTGTCCTTTAACATATCTTGCAAAGAATATTTGTTATTTATTTATTTCTCTATTATTTCTTGTATCCAATTCAGTTCTCATGATTGGGACAGTATTAGAATGATAGAACAAAAGGCTTTTTTAAAATTTTTTTATTTTTTATTTTTTATTTTTTTGACAGGCAGAGTGGACAGTGAGAGAGAGAGACAGAGAGAAAGGTCTTCCTTTTGCCGTTGGTTCACCCTCCAATGGCCGCTGCGGCCATCGCGCTGCGGCCGGCACACCACGCTGATCTGAAGGCAGGAGCCAGGTGTTTCTCCTGGTCTCCCATGGGGTGCAGGTCCCAAGCACTTGGGCCATCCTCCACTGCACTCCCGGGCACAAAAGGCCTTGAATTCTAGAATAATGAGTTTGTGCTTGAATCAAAAACATTTTAAACATGTTAATTTGGTGGTAGGGTACACTTGGAAATGTGCATATATCAGGGGGAGGTAGAGGTGAAAAAGAAGGGGAGCCTGGGTCAAATGAGGCTTTGCAGTAGTCTATCAAAATGCAACAAGAATCTGAGTTAGAGTGGGAAGAGTAGACAAAGAAGAAGACGTAAATGTGAATCATATTATAAAAATTAAAATTGAAAGGTTTGGCCACTGAGCTGTTAAGAGTAAGAGAGGGGAAAAACTAATCATGAGTGATTCATTCATGCAACAAATATTCATGCCTTAGTGTGAGGCATATTGTAGATGATACCAATACAGAAGCTTATAAAGCAGGCATACACCTCACCTTGCATAGATCTCGCATTCTAGTAGGTGACACCAATATTGCAACTTGAATAACTGGAACATAGTCAGGCAAATAATAAAGAGAATAAATAGAAAGTTTCAGAGAAAATTGATATATTTAGTTTTGTATACAGTTATTGTGGATTCACTCTATGCCATACAGCTTTGATCACTTCTCCTGTATTAGCTCATTTAATCTCCTTACAATTGTCTGAAATAGTTAACATTAACCTCACTAAATAAATATGGAATGAAGGCATGGGAAAGCTAAATAATTAGGATAACATATTTAGTATTAAGTGAAGGAACAGGGATCAAACAAAGGCAGCCTGGCTAACGAGTCTGTGGTCTTATTACCAAGACACATTGCTTTTTAGATCCTTTGGGACTAATAGGTAGAGAATTTTGGGAGGTAATTAGAACATATAATAGAGGTTTAGAAAATCACTAAAAACTATATACAGAGAAAATCTTAGGAGTTATCTATATCTGTGGAATAATGACATTGTTCAGAGAAATCATGGGTAGAGAACAATTTATGTTTTAACATGCCTTGTAATGTGTCAGTGATGCATCCTAAAACTTTGATTGGGTTGTCATCATTATATGTTTCCAATTCCTCTTATTTCCCTTGGATTCCTCTTTTTCAGAATCTTTCCCTCCACTCTAGTTGGTTTCTCAGGTCTCCTTTTCAGTAGATGCATTCTTTACACTCAACATATTCTGACTTTATACTAATCTGTGGTTTCTCTTACAATTTTTGTGATAACAAATCTTAATGATCAGTTTGGTCATCTTCCTGAGCTCCAGACACAAATCCTCAATAGCTTCCCGGACATACTCAGTTAGATAGTCAAGTCACCTCAAATGTGATGTGAGCAATGGAATGCATCTTCTTTACCCACAGACTTGCTCTTCTTATAAACTTTATCTTCATAAATGGAGCCATTATTCACTCAAGCATCAAGGCCAGAAAACTTCAGAATCATTCTAAATCCTTTTTTTTGTTCACTTATCCTGCCACTCCTTCCATCTAATAAGTCATAAGCTATGTTTTTAATTTTTTCATAATTATCACAGCTGATCTAGCCTTGTTCTCCTTTAATATTTTAAATAGATTTATGCAATTATCACCTAAACAGAATTTCCATACTGCTTTCAGATTTATCATCATTAAATTTATAGGAACTTGTGGAACTCTGGTTTACATTGCTTCATTGGTGTGTCCCATGGCTCCAGAATAATTTAAAAAACCTCAAGAGTTTCTCTGCCTGCCTTTTAACCTCATCTGCTATCCTGCATTGTCATGAACAACTCACTTGTTAGCAGCTTCTGAGACCTTCATGTTCATTCGTACCTTCATGTTCATTCGTCTCTCTGCTGAGATACACCCCCTCCCTGCTTAAATTGGATGGGACTGACTTGTCCTTCAAGGCTTTGATTACATTTTGCTGCAGGCAGTCCAGCTGCCTTCTTGGCATGCCTCCTTACACTTGAACCTGATTTGGAAAACTCCTCTTTGCATTCCTATCCACTTCCACATGTTTCTCTTTCAAATCATGCATCTACCATTCTGTTTCTCTGGGGCTGTAAGTTCCTTGAGAGCAAGAACTACCTCTAATAACCATTATAATCCTAGCATACATTGTAACCCAGTGCAGAGTGAATTCAATAAGTTTGCTAAAAGGATGATTAATAAGGAAGCAGAGAATATCCCTTCAAAAGACATTCATTACCCCACTGTAGAACTCCATAATTTGAGGATTATATTATTTCCAAAGAACAATAGAAATAACTGGTGTTAGAATTGCTTGTTAGTATTGAAGATAAAGAGAGATGATTCTATTGTATCTATTATTATTATTAAATGTTTTATAAGTATTAAATTTAACTCCTACGGGAAGTGAGAGAGTGGTACTCATCTGTTATGTTCATATTGACTTTTCTAGCACTTAGCACATGTGAGGCAGTCAATAAATATTTGTTGAACTTTGTTGAATTTGCCCTGTATCTGGCATTCAAGATGTATATACAATATGCCCTGCCAACATTGATAGAAACTAAAATGGATTTCTGGAACATGTTTTATATTGATTTCTTGGTACTCTTTCTGTTTTATCTATTAACCCTTTATATGTGGGCTTCCAGCTTCTGCACCACTCCCCACACTGCCCATCACTTTGTTATTTTTAAAAAGTACATGTATGGTGATATTGCTCTTCATACATGGTTTTATTTATTTATTTTTAAAGATTTATTTATTTGAAAGTCAGAATTACACAGCGAGAGGAGAGGCAGAGAGGTCCTTCACCCCATGGTTCACTCTCCAACTGGCCGCAACAGCCAGAGCTGTGCTGATCTGAAGCCAGGAGCTAGGAGACTCTTCTGGGTCTCCCACGCGGGTGCAGGGGCCCAAGGACTTGGGCCATCTTCCACTGTTTTCCCAAGCCACAGCAAAGAGCTGGATCAGAAGTAGAGCAGCTGGATCTTGAACTAGCGCTCATATGGGATGCCAGCACTTCAGGCCAGGGTGTTAAACCGCTGTGCCACAGCGCCGGCCCCAGACATGGTTTTATTTTTATGCAGTCAAACTTTTTGTTCTTTTGAAAATTTTTTTTCTTGTTGACAATTTGAGTGCTGTCTTCTCCATTTCTGATACCTTATAATGTGCCTGGGAAAGCAACAGAAGATGGCCCAAGTACTTTCAACCCTACACCCACGTGGGAGACCTGGATAGAGTTCCTGGCTCCTGGCTTCAGCCTGGCCCAACCCTGGCCATTGCAACCATTTGGAGAGTGAACCAGTGGGTAGAAGATCTCTGTCTTCATTATCCTTCACTCCCTGTAATTCTGACTTTCAAATAAATAAATAAACCTTTAAAAATTGCTTGTGAGTTTCATAACATATGAGATATCTTCAAAAAGCTCATAAAAATTGTATTATAAAAAACCTATGCATAAATTTCCAGGAAAATTGCACTGAAATAAGCTTCTTTCAATTCAATTTTCCATGAACTTCTTGAAGTTTCCTTAGAAAAAGTCTTTACTTTTATTACAGTTAATTTGCCTCTTTTTTAGTTATAGAAGATAAAATATGAGGTTCTTTAATAAGTTAATAGAAAATGGAATAAGATAAGTTTGCTTTAGTTTTAAAAATTCTGAACTTCATACATAGTGTTTTATACCATACATTTCCCTGAAGTTTTTGAAGCTCCCTCATACAAATATGTAGCCCAAATGGAAAATATTAATGGAAGATGAAAATTGTTCCAATCAATCAACACATTTTTTTCAATTTTTAAATTTATATAAGGTGAACAGATTTCATATATACAGATTTAGGAGTATAGTTACACTTTCCAACTTCTCTGTCTGTAATTCTGTAACTGGTCCCAAGAGAACTATTTATTTATTTTGAATTTTTTAAAGTAAAGAAATTTCATTTATTCCCCATACATAGATTTAGGAACACAGTGATTCTTCCCACCTTACCCTGTCATCTGCCTATGCTCCCACCCTTACCCTTCCTTCTTTGTTATTCTCTCTTATTTTTACAATGATCTATTTTCAGTGTACTTTATATTCAGAAGATTAACCTTTCACTAAATAAAGAGTTCAATAAATAATAAGAAAAAACTCCACTGTTCCTCAACAGAAGAGAACAGGGCTGAAAACAATCATTGGAATCTCAAAATGTCATTTTCACTCCTATACATTATATTTTCCTGGTACTCTAATAGTTACAACAGATCAAGGAAAACATATACTATTTGTATTTTGGAGACTAGCTTATTTCATTAAGTATAATGGTTTCCAGATGCATCCATTGCATTGCAAAAGACAGGATTTCATTCTTTTTTTTACAGTTGAGTAATATTCTATAACATATATATATCACAATTTCTTTATACAGTCATTGATTGATACATTGGGTTGACTATATCTTAGCTATTATGAATTGAGCTGTAATAAATATGGGGGTACACATAACTTTTTCATATGTTGATTTCATTTTATTTGAGTAAATTCCCAGTAGTGGGATGGCTAGGTCATATGGTAGATCTATTTTTCAGATTCCTGAGGTACCTCCATACTGTCTCCCACAATTGCTGCACTAGTTTACATTCCCATCAATAGTGTGTTAGGGTACATTTTATTCCTCACATCCTTGTCAGCATCAACACATACCCTCTTATCACTATTTACAAAACAAAGAAACTCTCAGATTTGGACAGTTGACTGGAGTTTAGATTTGAATTCCAGATATACTTCTTTCTGTCTGAGAATCTATAGGTATGCCCCAGGTTATCTATACAATTCAGGTAATGCCTATAGCATAAAGACATTTATTGCTCACTAAATACCCATGTATTGCTTCACATTTCCCAAGCCCTTTGCATTTATACCTAAACCTAGAAGTAATTCTAATCAATGGACATGGAATAAAGGTGGTACATGTCATTATCCATATAATCTTCAGCTGATCCCTGTTAGAATGTCCTGGAAGCTGAGGATGTTTACCATGGAAATTTACCTGACTCACACTGTGTCAGAATCAACTTGTATGGGCCAAAAATAAATTTTTGCTTTATGAATTGTGCTGAGATGTCTTGATTTATTTTTCATGGCTGCAGTGCTAGTGTTGACAAACACACAGGGTTATTTTGAGGATCATATGAAATAATGCAGGTAAACATCTTAGGATAGTGTCTTAAACTGCCTGAGCAATCAATAAATGAAAGTCATCATTATTTACAGACCTTGTTAAATAAACTCAGCTATTAAAAGCATTTTCCTCATTTTCTGTCACAGAAAAAAGTCAATATTGGAAAGAATACTCTAGAATTCATTGACAGAATATTTCCAAAGCTATTTTGATGCCTTCGGTTTCTCTAACTCTCTGTTCTTAATTGAGTACATTCAATTTTGTGATAGGAACAGCTACTCACTGAACTTGTACTTTTTGTAAACATAGTATATGTTTTTGGTCAGAAGTCTTTAAGGTTTTTATTTATGGATAATTCATTGCCCCAAACCAATAGTGAAAACTAGTGATCTTTCAAACATGGAAACACCCTGTAATTTTCTTCTGGCATTGCAACAACTTTGATGTTCGTCTTTCTCTTTTCTGGCTGAACCTATATGCACTTAAGTACAGGATCACATTAAGAAAATGCTCAGACCACATGTAAACAACCTGTGGCTAGACAATTCCTGGCTCCTATGCAATGTCCAATTTTCAAAGGATGTAAGCTTCTGTGTTGTTTTCTCTACCATATATTTTTCCATAAAAGTCCTACTTATTACTTTATCATGAACCAATGTATTTGGACTTAAGTCTAGACATGCTGTGCTTTTATAGAAGTAGATCCCACCCTTTTGCTCTCTGGAGGTAGAAATTTAATTTTTTCTTGTGCCCTGGGTATGACTAGGTAACAATTCCCAATGAAAATATTTTTGGAAAAAATTTGGAAGAATGTGCTAAGGAATGTTAAAAATTTTGAATCATCTGCAGATGAAAATAAGATGACCACATTAAGGAATGAGAAGAAAGTAAAGGGGATTGAGCTAGGTTCATTTAGTTGGCAATCAATTTTATTTTTCAATAAGTAGTTACCATTTAAATGGAAAGAAAAAAGTTTTGTGAATGTATTTGGTAAATCAGATGACTTCATATTATTCAAGCAACAGTTTGTAGAAATACAAACTTTTAACTTCTGTTCATTCAGCCAGTGGATTTTATAAACTAAATCAGGAACCTGTTTTCCTTCCATCCCCTTTTACTCAACAGTTACAATATGACTCATCAGGATTGATTATACAGCTGACAAAAACAACCATGACAAGCAGGATGAGTGGTGAGAGGTGGGGGTGAGCAACACTCATTTAAATGCTGCAGAAACATCCCCATTTATAGCTCCTCACAGAAGATTTCTCCCAGTCATGTTTCAAAGCTCAGAGGTGGGCAACTCAGTCTTTGTTCCAAGTCTAGGACTAAGAGGAAAAGTGGAATATCCATCAGCATGGCCAAGGTCTTGGTAGATGGCCACAGGACCTGAACTGGTTGGGCCCTTGTCACCACACATGTGACCAGGGATATGAATTAAGAAGATGACAGCTGCACTTAGGGAATTACAAAAGCACAAATTGAGAAGGAGCAGAGGGTGATGGAGGGAGTAATGGCAATACATAAAATGCTGGCAGAATGGTTGGAATGAATAGGAGAAAGTTTAATAAGGATAGATATAAAGGATGCAATGAGGGAGAGGAAGAGTAGAGATATGAGAGAGAATATTAAAGTTCTGATTATACATGATTGTTTAAAAAACCTCTACAGTTTTACATGAACTTTGAAAAAGTAGAGTTGGAGGAAGTCAGGCAATTAATCCTGTAATTAGGATGACTGCATCTCACATCAGAGTGTCACGGTTCAGTGCTTGTCTCTAGCTCCTGACTCTAGATTCCTGCTAATGTGGACCCTGGGAGACAGCGTTGGTTCAAATGGTTGGATTCCTGCCAACCATGTAGGAGAACTAGATGTCATTTCTTGTTCAAGGCTTTGGCCTCAGTCCAGCCTCATCTGTTGCAAACATTTGGGGGATGAACCAGGAGATGTGAGCTTATTCTCTCTCTCCCTCCCTCCCTTCCTCTACTTCCTCCCTCCCTCCCTCTCTCTCTCTTTCTTTCTTTCTTTCTTTCTTTCTTTCTTTTTCTTTCTTCTCTCTCTCTCTCTTTCTCTTTCTCACTTCCTCTCAGATAAAGTAATTAAATAGATTTGGAGAAATTTAAAAAAAAACCTGTAAAATAAAATAAAATTTCATAAATATTTAAAGAAATGCTAACTAAAATAAGAACAAGATGCTATTTTTCACTTGTCAGATGGGCAAAGGCAGCCATTCTTAAGGCTTGCTTTCATTGTTTCAAACATCTAATAGAGCAATTTGAAAATTGTCACCAAAATTTAAAATAAATATATTTTAGACCTAAAATTTCAGGCTGTATTTTCATGTGTTCAAAGAAACATGAACATACATAATACACATACACAAACAATCTTTGCAGATTTTTTTGTTAATTGTACAAATAGTGGAGATAACGAATGCAATTCAGTAAAATATTGATTAAATAGATTATTATGTAGCCCAATGGAAAACTTTGCAGTACATTAATATATACTAATGTAGAATGATAGAGCACAGAATAATCTCCAAAATATATTGTTAAATGACAAAAGCAATTTGTAATACTCTATATTTATTTTTCTCTAATACCAAAGAAAAGATAAAAGAAACTGAGTAAATGAATAGCAATGCATTGCTGGGGAAAAAAAAGCGTTCTAAACATATAGGACAAAGTATGTAATTAGCTAACTGTGAAATAGTATGGATGTCCAGAAAATAGAAAATGGTCCACTTAGGGTACACAACAAAGTACCTAACTGCTAATTTTACATTATCATTTCCTCTCCTTGAATTCTGGTGTGTGTACCAGTATAAACATGTGTGGTATCTAAGAAAGAAAACAATTCCTGCTCACCTAGAGTAACTACTAATGTTGTGAGAAATGATTTAGGCAAACACACTGCCAGGCCCTGATCATATGGAGAACAACCTAGGGTTCACTCATAGAAACCATCTACTCCTCCCAGGTAGAGATACAGAGAGGCTTCTGGTTAGAGCTTGAAACTGACTTTAACCATCTCCCATAGTAACAAGGAAATCAACTCCAGCCTTGTAAGTAAACAGGCACCTCTGCTGTGAAAGGACCTGCATCACTTGGCAAAGAAGGCAAATATTTACCCACTATGCTGGTAAATAAGGCAATTTAAGTTTCTTTCTGTGGAATTTTGCATTAATTCTGAGGGTGTTATTTGCCTGTGTGTATGTGTATATAACTTCTAGCTTTATATTATATTTATTCCAACTTGTAGATCCAATTTCTACAGTAGATTTGCTTTGGGTAAGGTCTATCTCAGAATCACAGTATCAACCTCCCAAGTGTTATGAGTAAAATAGTATGGTAGCAGAGCTGGTGCTTGGTGTCACACCGTGGGCTAACATGGAAAGTCAGCACATTCCTCTTCTGTGTCGTCCCAGCCTTGTCATAAATAATCCTATCCTGACGCTTGTTGTCTGCTGAATCTGACTTTTTGGAAGTCATTATTGCCACCAGACATACTTGGGTCAAAATCATTCCTAAATCAAGCATAAGATATCCGAGTAGAAAAGGAATTTTCACACCTTTTCATTGTTGTTTCTTTAATTCTTAAGATCCTTGTAGACAAGAATGAATGGAGTATGATAATGAATCTCACTTCTATACTTTGCAAAATAGTTTTGACTCTTGGTTGTGCTTTTCTACTTAACATCTTGAAGTTCTTCTGCACTAGCGGCTGGCTGCTTACCAGTAAATGGGACACTTTTTATTTTGGCATAGAGCAGACTCAAAGGGTTTCTGGTAGTATTATTTGTGATTAATTTAATGCTTTTTTTAAAAATTTTACTTCATGTTCTTGTATTCTCTCTTCTTTAGTATAATCAGTTGTAAAGTAAAAGTTGGTGTATGTTTTCTCTGATGTACCATTGGGCTTCAAAACTCTATAATCCAAAAAAATAAAAAAAAAACCACTATAATCCTGTGATTCTTGTTTGTGTAAGTCAGCTGATGATATTTTTGGTGACTGGGAAGTCAGTCTCCACAATCAGACTCCCCTGCCTCTTTGTCAACAGCAGCCTGCTCACCCTGTACCCTGTGGACCTCCTTCTCTTCCAAGAATCTCTTTGATCTCAAAGACAGCTCTGTAAGGTGCAGAACAAAACAAATACCAGGCTATTTCCTTCTATGGTGCTCATAACAATATGAGATGTCCAAGAGAATAAGAAAGCTTAAAAACGACTGATGATTCTATCCTTGAAGCACCTTTTACAAGTGCCAAATTAATTTCTATCAACACAAATACGTGATTTCAAAGAACTTTCTCAAACACACACACACACACACACACAAAATAGAATGAACGACCTTTAAAAATTACTTTGATTATCCGTTTTCACAAACATAACAACACCCTGTGGGGAACAAATTCTGCTTTTACCACTAACTAAATTCTCCAAAACTATGAAAGAATGATTTTTTAAGAAAGAACTACTTATTAGAAAGGTGGAGTAACAGAAAGAGGGACACACACACACACACAGAGAGAGAGAGAGAGAGAGAGAGAGAGAGAAAGAGATCTTCCACGTGCTGGTTCATTTACCAAAGGACTGCAACAGCTAAGGGTAGGCCAGGCCAAAGCCAGGAGCCTGGAACTCCATCTGGGTCTCCCACATGAGTGGCAGGGGCCCAAGCACTTGGACCATCATCTACTGAGTTCTCAGACACATTAGCAAGAAGATGGATCAGAAGTGGAGCAATCAGGAATCGAATCAGTCCTGAGAGAATTAGTTTTTATAGAGTCCTTTTTCATTAAATTATATTGTAGCATCCATGTAATTAATCATCGAACTGAGTTGCTGTGAAATATGCTTTTTCTTAAAAAAAGGAGTCAATCATGTATGTATAAGCCACATAAATTAAAATGATTTCACAGTAAAACTTTCAGAAGGAAGAAAGAGTTAATAAAATTATGAACCTAGTACCTTCCAAGTAAAAAGTAAGGACATCTAATATTGAAGTCTCACAAAGCATTAGGTTTGTTTGCAACCTAAAATCTTGGATGAACAAGAATCATGAGACCTGAGCTTATGATATTTTGCTTTTGACTTTTGAAGTAAGAATAATTTATAACAAAGTATTGGCAAATACAAAGTCAGATGTATGCATGATTCATATTTAATAGGGGGTAATTCTACAGTTGAACAGAATTCCATTTGTGTGTGTATTTGATATTTTAGTTGAATGCATTATATGCAAATGATGAATCTCACTCATCTTATGAAAAAACAGCCCTCAAGGAACAATTTTGGCTTTAATTTTTTTGGTTTTTGTTTTAACAACCAGAAAAAGTGAGTGTTTCCACCTCCTACTTCAGTTGAAATGAAGAACAGATTTTGGGATTAAAAAAATATTTGTGTACTTTCTGGATGACCTTGGGAAATTACCAGAGAAAACTCTGAATATAATTTCTCCATTTCTAGTCTGAAGATAATGATAGACAGATAGATATTTCATAAAGTTTTTGATGAATAAACAAAATAATGTATATAAAAAGACATGTTAGTGTCTAATACATTGATAAATTGCTGCTATTACCTATCTTTCTGGGCTTCCTTGATATTCTGTAGCTGATGGGCATGGATAGCTCTACAGGTGTCTGGGGTTGATAGGAAGACTGGTACCAGGAATGGATGGAGTAGCTCTTCACTGTCCTGATCAATACCTATGTTGAACTTGCCTTGTGATTTGTGGTTGCTAGAATTTGAGGTTGATTCAGCATTTTGACTAAAAGGAGAGCAAGCAGAAAGAAAGAGGAAAAATATTACAAGAAGTATAGAGATGTTAAATACTCAGCATTCCAAAAACACAGTCTCACTCAGGCCAGACATGGCTTCACAGTCTTCAGAATATACCAATCAATTGGAGTTGGTCCAAGAGGCGAAAAATTGTTTCCCTTTTGTTAGAATGATCAATGACTCTCAAAGTGTGTCCTTGGGCCAGGATCAGGGTGATCTGGGTATTTGTTAACTGTGGAAATTTTCAGGCCTGTCCACAAACTGATTGTATCCATGGTTAGGAATCTGTATTTTAAAAACCCTGTAGGTGATGGGGGTGAGCAGGTGCTCCAAACATGAATAAACCAGAGTTGCACATGTGGCAAAACAGTGAAATGATCAGAAAGCATGCTTCTGGAGGATCAGCTACATTCCAGACCCTGTTACTGTGAAGTATTCAATGCTTCTCCCTAATTTGATTATCAAATAATCAAAAGTTAGATAGGAGGGATAGGTAGAGATATATGAGAGGTGAGAGATACATATAGAGAAATGATAGAGAAGGGAGAGAGAGACGAAACTAAATTGCAGAGTCATACACAAAGTTACTTCAAAACTGGTGGGAAACAAAATTAAAAGATATATTTTCATTGCCAAAAAAATTGAATCCATGCATAGTTTTTTAATGAACTTTTTAGAGACTTCCCACTTGTGTCTTTCATGCAGCAATTAAGAAATTGAACTCAATTCTCTTTTTTAAAAAAAATATGATTTATGTATTTATTTTTGAAAATCTAAATTACAGAGAGAGGGGGAAATACACACACACACAAAGAGAGAGAGAGAGAGAGAGAGAGAGAGAGATGTTCCACCCTCTGGTTCACTCCCCAGATGGCTGCAATGGTCAGTGCTGGGTCAGGCAGAAACCAGAATCCAGGAACTTCATCAGAGCCTCCCATGTGGGTGGCAGGGGTCTACACATTTGGGCCATCTTCAACTTCTTTTCCCAGGCCCTTAGCAGGGAGTTGGATTGGAAGTGGAGCATCCAGGACTCCAACAGACACCCACATGGGATGCTAATGTCACAGGTGGTGGCTTTACCCGCTACACCACAATGCTGGCCTCCAGAACTCAATTCTCAATTCCCAGTGTAATTTTAAATTTTAAAGCTGAACTGTGAATTTTCTCTTTCTATTCTGCCACACTAAGCAATATAAGTAAGAAGCAAATGTTTCTTATAGTTCCAACAAAGTCTAATTAATTGTTTAGGCCAGAAAAAAACAAGTCACTGAAAAAATTAGATATCAGTCTGTCACTCTCTTCACAGAGCAATATCATGTGTCACAAAATCATTTTGAACGAAAAAAGTCTTCCAACTTCTAAAATCTTGGAATAACTTTATCTACCATGAAATCCAAAGAGGCTGTGGGAAGAAAAGCATATGTCAATGCAGAATTTGGCCCTTAAAAGTAGAAGAGAAAATTCTGGTCAGAATGTTGGGATTGATAATAAAAATTCCCACTTTTTAAAATTTTTATCAGATTATGTGTTATGACTAAAATGACTTGCCAGATAAAGTTTCAGGAAGAGGTCTGAATTAAGTGTTCCAGCAACTGTTTCTTTTTCTTCCATGTTTTCTTTTTGAATACTTCTCTTTTTTTGGCCAGAAAACATTTTTCTTGTGCCTGGCAAAATAAGCAAAATGCAAACTAGACAAAGAATCATGTACTTTAAAAAATACTGTATGAATGTATTTATTTTGGCTAATGAAAATATTTCCAAAAACCAAAGTCTCCATACCAGCTACTTGATTTGGAATGTCATTGTTTGACCAGGTAGGCAAGAAAGAATGCTTTTGTACAAGAAAGCAGAATATGCAGATCATGTGGGCATCTCTGGACTGGACAGTGATTGGCCGCTTGTAGCTGACAGCATTGTCATTGATGGTTGTATGTTGCAAGTGCTGGTGTCCTACCAAATAGCCATTTTCACTGTTTAGGATGAAGGCTGGCTTTTGATTTTTACTTCTTGTGATCATTTGAACAATTATTTCAGCATCTAAAGGGTAAACTAAGAAGTTAGGCATCATGTCAAGAAAAAACTGGTAGTTTCCCAATGGACTGTCACACTCTACTCATATGTGTGGCATTTGTCCTGGGGAATTCTTTAACTAGATCAAGTAGGGAAAAGGATCATGAATTCTTGTTGCTCAATACTAGTTTGTGAGATATATTCATGGATTTTTGTGTGGCGTATTGAACTTCAGCCAATAGTCAGTGTGGACATTTTCTTCTTTTATTCCCCTTCCTAGTTGTGGTTATTTGGCATGTTTCACATTTCTGTAGGTTGTTTTAAAGCTCCTGTGGCCTCTATTCTCTGCTGAAAGTCTATCATAGTATGAAATACAAAATGCATTAAGCTTTTATAGCCAGATTCTCAAATTTTTGATGCCAAAATTGTTTCTATGAGGTTTTAAGTGAGTGATAGAATTCCTCAATTTATAGCATAATTTTTTTTTCTTTCTGTAGTCCTTCCATTGGCTGCTGTCCTGTAGAGCTCAACAAATATTTTAAGGGAATCTGTGGTGTGATATTGCTCACTCACAATACAGAAACTACAGTATTAAAATAGGAACAGCGATTCCACACCCAGAGGCTTTGAATTTTCCAGCCTGCCAAGGCTTTCATATAAGGCACGCAGTATCTCACTGTCAGGAAGACACACCCTTGTTCTCTTGATATAAATGTATGCTTAGGATTTGTGAACAATCACCAACATCCTAGGTGGCAATTCCAGCAGTTCAAATAGAGGGGTAATTTCCTACCCCACTGACATAGCATGCCTATGGCAGCTGTCTTTTAGCCTGGAGAGAGCTAAGGTTTGTGCCTTTGACAAAAGGAACCCTAATTCTGTCCTCAACATGAAGACTCACACGGATTTATGCTATCAAGCATGACACGTGACTAAAGGTTCAGTTAAATTCAGTAAACATTTACTGAGCAGTATAGCCAGCATTCAGGATAAACAAAATGCAATGGGATGTCTGCCCTTATTGTTGTGAGCTGTAGAGAAAGCAAGGCGACGTTACAACCTATTTACAGTCTCCTAATAACAGCCTTTCCTCAGGATTCATGATGATAAACATGATAACAGTAACTAAGAATGAAAATCATGTATTGTGAAATTACTGTGTGCTAGATATGATGCGTGGCTCTACATGTATTATTTCCTCACCAAAGGTTAAAGCACCCTTTATATATTACTATTTCTGTGTTACAATTGGAAGAGGTCCATGGAGGTTGCCACTTCAGTACACTCACAGTTCTCAGTGTAGCTGGAGCCTGGCCAAGTATCTGCACCTTTTCCTTTTTTATTCAGACGTCTTCAGTCCCCAAGCTGGTAATTGTAATGTTGGTATTTTGATAAAGAGAATTATATGGGGAAGGAACTTGTCTCTTTGATATTTTCTGAGGATATAAGAGTTGTGTTTGTGAATCCAATGCACAATGGAAACAGATGGGAATCAGGTAAGTGACAGTTAAATCTCAATAAGAACCACCACAAAAACAGGCACATGTTTTGAAGCACATGTCCAGATATCTGCTATATTGAGCATTTTATATTAATTAGCTCTTTTAACCCTAGAACAGTCCTATTAGGTAGGTAGTATTTTTACCCACATTTTATAATTGAGAAAACTGAGGCGAAGACGTACTAAATTCCAGTAATGTGGTAGAAGATTTAGAAGTTACAATTTCTTTGAATTAATTGTATTTTTCTTTGATTTTGAGATAAATGATCAAATCAAAGTGTTAGCTTAAAGTGACTATCTTATCTGAATAACTTGACTAAACACTTATTGAGAACCCACAGAATGACAAACATGTATTTCAGTAAGTATTAGGGATAAAGAAATGAAAATGATATACATCTTCAAAATGCTTTGTTTTTCCAAGGGGCTCAGCATGTTAGGTATAAATGACTTCCAAGGGTACTTTAAAACATTTACGGAAAGTGGAATTAAAAAATAAATTTATTTTGCTATAAAAAGTTTTGAAATTATCACATTGTTTTTTTCCATGAAACTTTCAATGAAAATTTTGAGGACCCTTCATATAGAGAGATAACTCAATGTAAGGTAATTGATTAGTGATAAATCTGTGAGCAGGGATATGGAAACACTTGCTGTTCCAGAAGCTCAGGAGATAATAACAAAGTAAGTTTGAAACATAAGTTAAACATTATTCAAATCAAAAGACTAGGATAGGGCAGGCACTATGGTGTAGCTAGTTAAGCTACTGCTTGGTCTACAAGACCTAGGTACTCCACCTTTCTCATACAGCCTCCTGTTAATGTGCCTGGAAAGCAGCAGAAGATGGTCCAATTATTTGGACCCCTGTCATCCATGTAGGAGACCTGGATGGAGTTCCTGAATCCTGGCTTCAGCCTGGCCTAGCCCTGGCTGTTGTGGGCATCTGGAGGATGAACCAGTGGATGGAAAATCTACCTATTAGGCATGTCTCTTTTTTTCTCTGTCCCTGTCCCTCTGGCTTTCAAATAAAATAAAGATAAACAAATAAACATGCCTCTAAAAATTAGGATAGGCATATTTCATAAATTAAGAGACATGTTTATTTTAGTGTAAAATTTTGAAATTTATACATAGTTTTTCAATGACTGCTTTGCAAATACCTCTATGTGTCAAAATAGTTTAGGATATGCTACAGTATTAAATATGTAAATGATTTCAGTGGCTAAACTAACACAAATTTATGTTCCTTTAAACTATATATAAATTTCATGATATTGCCCTTTCTCTGGAACTGAAACTGAGAAGTCCACTGGAATGTTGATATTTGTTATATCAGAAAAAATAGTGATATAAAATCAGACATTTGCTCATAAAAGATTCTACTTAGATGTGACATGTAGCTTTTAGTCCATTTTCTTTAAAAAATATCTATTTATAAGAAAGAGGCAGACAAACAGTGAACTCTCATCTTAAGGTACACTCCCCAAATGCCCAAAGAGGCCACATGTCCATAACTGCCAGAGCTGGAATGGAGCTAAAACTGGGAGCCAAGACACAGCCCAGGTGTCTCACATGGGAAACAAGGATCCAATGACCTGAGCCAAAACCGCTGCCTCCCAGACCCTGCATTAGTAAGAAGCCGAAATCAAAAGCCAGAGTAGAAAATTGAACTCAGGTGTTCTAATATAGAACACGGGCATCTTAATCACTAGGCTAAATGCCCACCCTCATTTGACTCACAGTTCATTGGCCAAAGCAACCCTTGCAGTCATGATTGTTGTCAAGTGGGTGGGGAGTGTTATCCTGTCATAAACCCAAAAGGAGAATATCTGGAAATAGTGGTAAACTGTACTAATAAATGCCACATAGGAGAGATCAACAGTGGAGATTTGATAAAGTGTCATGTGGACGAGAAACTAAATATTTTGTTGCTGCTCAAGAGAAAGGAAAAGTGTTATCAGGAGGGGCTGGCGCTGTCCCATAGCAGGTAAAGCTGCCTCCTGCAGTGCCAGCATCCCATATGGGAGCTGGTTTGAGTCCTGGCTGCTCCACTTTCAATCCAGCTCTCTGCTATGGCCAGAAAGCAGTAGAAGATGGCCTAAGTGCTTGGGCCCACTGCACCCACCTGGGAGACCCAGAAGCTCCTGGCTCCTGACTTCAGATCAGCCCAGCTGTGTCCACTGCAGCAAATTGGACAATGAACCAGCAGACGGAAGACCTCTCTCTCTCTCTCTGCCTCTGCTTCTCTCTCTTTGTAACTCTGACTTTCAAATAAATAAATAAATCTTAAAAGTATCAGGAATCTTTGGTAATTATAGACTGAAGGCAGTTTATAAAGGCTCTCTTAGTCATTCTTTATAAACTGGGACTTTGTCCTGTTAACTGTAGGGAAGCTTTAGGAACTGTACAGAAAATGATCATCAGATTTTATTATAAACATGTGCTTTTGGTGAAGTGAATCGGTTTGAAGAAGTGAATACTAGAAAAATGAAGCTCGGAAGATAATCAAAACTATGAGGCTAAAACTACATGGTAATTGCAGAGAAGAAAAAATTAATAAATATGAAGTACAGTTAGCAGAATATATAGATTAAATATGGAGGCAAAGGACAAAAGAAAACTAGCAGAACATAGATTTAAAATTTGGGGAATATTGATTTGTAGAAATGATATAGGGAATAAAGGAAGGACAGGACTGAGGACCAAATTCTAATTTGACTCACCTATGGTTAAAAACATCCAACAGGTATCTGTATGTGTGAATCTGAAGTCTGCAGGAAAGGTCATGGTGAGTTTGGTTTTACAGAAAACACTGGGATACAGAAGGTAATTAAACATCCTAGAAAGAGATGCCAGTGCACTAAGAAACTCTACTATAAGAAGCGCAGTGGACCAAGGATGGAACTCTGAAATACCAACACACAAGAGAAAAAGAAATCAGGAGTAGCTTAGAAAAAGGATAAAGAACTAGGCAGAGGCAAAGTAGAGCCAAAAGAGAATTCAGAAAGGCTTAGTGCATCAGTCAGATCAAGGATGATAAGACATATCTTTATGTGCCCTTTGGACTTGCAAATAATTGAGCCTGTTGATAAACTTTGACAGAATGTATCAGTAAATGGGTTGGGACAGAAATTAAATTCCAGTGGAACAAGGAGCAATTAGGTAGTGACAGAATGAAGTCAGTGTATATTGGTTATTTTGGCAAAAAGTCTGACTAAAAAGAAGCAATGAAAAGACAGTATATTATTGGAGATGTAGAGTCAGAAAGTTTCATAAAACTGGAGATCCTTGAAAATGTGTATAAGCAGTTGAGAAAGAAGATGCAGTACTGGGAAGATATAGGATAAATAATTGGTGTCTTCACTTCCAACAATTAGAGTTTTGGCAGCTATATGCATTATTATGTGTGACTTAATTATTTAAGGAAAAAAAACCAATTTGTTATAAAGTAGTAAGATCCTGATGAAGGGCTGAATGATTCAGAGAACTGAGTTGGGAATTGAGCCATGGTCAGATGATTGATTTCTGTTTTATTTGGGCAAGTTCTTTTGATTTCAATTGACTAGAAAGCATGAAAAGTTTAGTTAACTCAAGTTCAACTTATCCCTCTAACCTGTTTTCCACAAATATAAGGGTGAGCCAGACTTTGAAGGACTAGGAAGCATGACTTATTAGGATGTTTGAAATAGAAAATATTTTTCAGATAAAAATGCTACACAAACATTTCACAAAAATGCCTTATTTTCCATATAACTTCAAACTGCTTTATGACATATCCCATTTAGTACTTAAAAAACCTAGTCTTGAAATGAATTGACACAGGTGGAATATGGAAGAGTGGAAGAGCATGGGTGTTCTTTATAGAAGAGTCAGTGGGGAAACTACATTTAAGAATTCCCTTTAATTTATTTCAAACACTCCAAGTTAGCAGATACCACCAACCTCATGAATACTTAAATTAATACTTTTGTAGCCATCTGGTTTAGATTTGTTTTGATATCTCAATCATCAATTACCTGTGTGAAGTGGGACAGTCTTCTTAATTTTACTTCATTTGCAACCAGGTAAGCAATTGCCACATTTTATACTGATGTCATGATACTGTAGAAGGAAATTATTTTTGCTGCTCTTCTGTACCTTATCTAACTGTAATTTAACATGTACTGAGCATTGTTAATCCTGGTTGCTGGCCTGGCAAGCAGCTTCTCACATCTGTGGTGATATAACCCCTCAAACTTGCAGTCCTCATTTCATATGAAATGCATTTTCTTTTTTTTTTTTTCATTTTTTTTTTTTTTTGGTGAAATGCATTTTCAAATGACTATTGCTGGTGACTTTAAACACTAGGTTGAAAAAGATGGTGAGGCGAAACTGCAACCCAATCAGAAAGAATATAGTGATGAAAAATTAACTGCTTTGGGTGTAGAGAAATGTAAGCAAGCTTGAACATCAGATGTTTTCCGAACCCAATACTGACCCACACTGAGATGTAGACTCTGCTATGAAGACTTCTCATCCTGTGGTCTAACCATCACCAGCTTTCTGCCTTACTACATGCTCTGGGAACTTTATTCCATGAGGTAGCCTGCATCTGATTCAATCTTAGTAGCTTTCAGTTAACTAACTGGATCTGGAGATGTGTTAAACATCTATCAGAGAACTTCAAAAAGTCCACAGAAAATGAAAGGAAAAGATAAGTTTATTTGTGCACACAAAGAGTTTTAAAAATTGATGGAAAATGTGTATTATAAAAAACTATGCATGAATTTCAAATATTTTGCATCAAAATAAACCTCTCTTTTTATTCCATTTTTCACAACCATCTTGAAAGAATATAGTGTTGTATAAAAGTCATTCATTAATTATTACAAAAGAAGAGATTAAAAAAATTTCCTGTCCACATCCCTATTTTATTTCAATTTGCTTGCTTTTAAAATTTATTTATTGTAACTTTTTAATCTGATTTCTGAGCTGTGTTTTCCTGTGGTCAGCTCGCTGTAGAAACAATTATTTTAAGTTGCTTGGGCAGATAAAAAGTGGGGAATTCATATAACCCACAACCTTGAATTTTACGAATTATAAACCAATCTCTACATTTGAAACTATAGTTCATTATGAAATAAAATGCTCTAACCAGCCTAAAAATATTACATAAGATGTTTATAATACCTATATGTTTAAATATTAATAATGCTTGATCATTAAAACTTTGACATCCCTTGAATACAAATCAGATAATTTGATTTGTACTCAGAAATTAAATAAGATTCTATACTAAACAAATGACAAGGTGATATTCAAACTAACTCAATTTTCTAGTAATATTATTGTTTGTTTAGTGATAAGTTTTTCAGTTGACTTAAAATCTAGGGTCCATGCAAGGATCACACACTGTACTTAGTTATGCCATATTTTAGACTTCTTTTGTCCAGAGTTTCCCACTTACGTTTTATTTTTGATGATTCTGCCATTTCAGGAGTTCAGTCTTGTCTTACAGAATGTCTCTGAATCTGATTGCATTTTCTTTTTTTTTTTTTTTAAAGATTTTTATTTATTTATTTGAAAGTCAGAGTTACATAGAGAAAGGAGAGGCAAAGAGAGAGAGAGAAAGAAGTCTTTCATCCGATGGTTCACTCCCCAGTTGGCCACAACGGCCGGAGCTATGGTGATCCAAAGCCAGGAGCCAAGAGCTTCTTCAGGGTCTCCCATGTGGGTGCAGGGGCCCAAGACTTGGCCGTCTTCTACTGCTTTCCTAGGCCATAGCAGGGAGCTGAATTGAAATTGGAACAGTTGGGACTTGAACTGGGGCCCATATGGGAAAATAAACAGGCCAGCAACGGCCCCAATCTGATTGTATTTTCATGTTAAACAAGAATATTTCCTAGATATTGTTGTGTACATCTAATTACATCATACCAGGGAATTCAATATGTTAATTTTGTCACCTGGTTAAGATGGTCTCTACTCTTTTCTTTTTTCCATTTGAAAGGTTTGCTTTCCTTTTTATAATTAATAAGTAATTATGGCAATGCGTTTAATACTACATGAATATCATGTTCCCTAAGATATTTACCCAGTAGTTTCAGGAATGTTTCTAAACTACACTGGAATTTGAAAATTAATGATTTCTTAATTTTATTATTCCTTTTATGTTTACTTTCAACATTCTGTAAATAAAGGACAGCTTCCTCCACTATCACTATAGGCTCATGTATTTTTTTTTTTTAATTCCAGCTGTTAACAATAAATTAGATTCAATTTTTTGATTCTCCAGTTGTCACAAAGCTGGTCCTCATACTTTGTCTTTTTGTTTGTTGTTTATCATTCTTTGGGTATTTCCTCGTCTTTTTGACACAAGATGTTCACACACACAGAGACACAGATTTCCCATCTACTGGTTCACTCTTCAAACATTCACAACAGTGGGGGCTGGGCCTGGTGGAAGCCAGGAGTGGGGAACTCAGTCTCAGTCTCCTTTGTGGGTGTTGAGACCCAATATTTGAGTCAACATTGTTGCCTGCAAACACCTGCATTACAAGAAGTTGGAATTGGAAGCAGAGCCAAGACTTAAACCCAGGTACATTGATATGCAATGCAGTCAGCCCAAGTAGTTCTTAACTACTACACCACACCTGCTACTTATTTTATTCTTGAATATGTGAAATATTTATGCAGCTCCAAAGCCCTCGAAAAGTAGTATCCAGTAAACTTTTATACACTTTCCGATTCCTGTTACCATGCATTTTCCTTCACCTCAGATGGGGAACCATTTTTATTTACTTCTGGTTTATCCTTCCCATTTTCTTTGCAAATTGAAATGTGAAATATTTATGTAACTATTAATATATACAAATGGTAACATACTATTTTGAACTTCACTTGTTTTAACTCAATCCATATCCACCCACACTTATTTCTATAGCTCTAATGTGAGATAGAACTCAGTTTTGTGGATATAGCATTATTTGTTCAACTTACCTTCTAGAGATAGATCTAGGTGGTTTCCAGTCTTTTGCTATGACATATACTGTCATAGTGAATAATCATTTACTCTAATTCCTTTTCTCTTATTGTAGTTTATCTCTTGAGGGTAAATTACTATCAGTGAGATTTCTGGGTCAAAGGCATTTTGATAAATATTATCAAATTTTCCTTCACAGAGGTTATAGGATTGTTACATTCCTACCTGCAATTATGAGAGAGTGCTTCTTCATCTTCTGAACAGTATGTATAATCAAGCTTTTGAATTTTCAGAATAGATTTCTTCAAAAGTTTCCCAAGTAATCCTGATGTGTAATCAGGTTGAGAACCACTGACGTAGGTGATCAGATGACTCTCAGAGAATGCACAAATAAAGCAGTAGTAAAGACAATGGAAACTAGTAACACACACACACACAAAATCTTAAATTGAAGTGTACAGGAACAACTCATATTAACATTATTCAATTTTCCTGGTCCTGGAGCTGTTTGGATTTTTCCAAGAAAAGTATGAATTTGGATTTGTACCTGTCCAGTCTGATTGACCCAGAAACAACATTCTTCCTGGAACATGGCACAGACACCCCCCGGAGCAACAGTTAGTATGTCCAATATTTCTTTCTTTCATAACCTTTTGTGACTTCCACACACCCTCTTCAACTTACTTGAAACATTCCATCATTTCCATTCCAGTCTAGAGAAAACTAGCCATCAGGATTCTTACAAACCATGTCCTTTCCTTATTTAAAAAGCTCTTTCCTTTTTAACCCTTCTTACCAAGAGCACTCTTTCCTTTTTAACCTTCCTTACCAAGCACACATTTCTATACTTGTGATGTTTTCCATAGAGCCTGGTTGGCTCTTTCTACCTTACCGGAAGACTGAGGACTCCATGTAGAGTGAAGGTGCCTTACAAATCCCTTGTGTGATCTAGAACTCTGGTTAAGGTAATCAGTTCTGCTAACTGAGCAAAAGCTCCTGGGAGCACAGCATGCTTCAATAACGTGCCATGCCATAACTATTGCATACCCTGAGAAGCAGGTCCTGTCTGACAAAACTGTTTCTGTCTGTGAACCAAACCACATCTGCGTTAGTCAGGGGGCTGTCTCTTGGGTCCCTTCTGCTGGCATAGATCAAGTCTATAGTCTCAGTACAGGAGTGGAGGGGACCACTTTCCCCTGGAACTGGCATTAAAGTAGCTTGGTTTAGAGTAGAGCAATGCCTTATTTTTACCTGAGGGTTTTCTAGAAGGAGGACCTGATATTTTAGTATTCTACTATCTGACCCAGTGAGAGCCCTTTTGCTCTAATAGAGAATTTATTTGATCTGAGGTATAAAGGGTGACATTTTGCCCCAATGTAATTTCAGAAGCCTCCTCTGCCAGCAAGGCTGCTGCTGCTATCACCCTTAGGCAGTGAGGCCATCCTTGTGCAACCATGTCCAAGGTTTTAGAAAAGTAGCCCACAGGTTGCTTAACAGGTCCCAGATCCTGAGTTAGCACTCCTAAGGTGACTCCCTGCCTCTCAGTGACATACAGCTGGTAGGGTTTCTCTGGGTTTGGCAGTCCTAGCACAGGGGCTTTAGTCGTAGCATCCTTTAGCTGAGCAAAGGCTGTGGCAGGGCTGGGATTTCTGGCCTACATCTGGTCATGGAAATCTTGGCTATTTCCTCTCCTTAGCCCAATAACTTCTGTAATCTTGATGCTTCTCTTTGCACCGAGTGTTTTTAATGCCCTTGTTCATTTTGTCTCTAACAGACTAAAAGCTGTTGAACTCCAAATGGTCGTCAGACAAGGCTTCCAGCCCATTCCATTGGACGACCTGAGCAGCCCTCTGGACCGAGCAGCAGTCTTTCCAAGGCCACTGTTGCACACCATAAGACAGATAGCAAGAGGAAATACCCAAATTCCCCTCAACGCCCATATGCCAGCTTTGAAGAAGTTACAGAAAACAGAACTCCATCCATAATCCCAAAGAAGAATTTTGGGTATTACCTCTTGAGGGGGGAATGTTAGGTAGGAAGTCAGTTATGAGCTTATGTGTGTGTGACATAAAGGCCTAAAGAGAAGACATCTATGTCCAGCACATGCTGCATCTCAAGTCATCCTGATGGTGTTTCAGGGGCAGCCCGGTATTCTCATCCTGCCCTGCCCTGCCCCCTTCTACCTGATAACCTGCCAGGTGGGGGAGGTCCCCACCCCTTCTGCCTGACAAATCTTCCACAATCTCCCAGGTGCAGCCCAGTATCTGCATCTCAAACACCCTGCTCCCTTCCTCCTGTCTGATAACATTTGCATCCATAAAGTCCTTTTTTTCAGACCTTCAAGAGAGAAGTTTTTCTATTTACATCCAAAAAGCCCTTTGTTCCAAGAGCAGCAGAGGTGGAGAAGCAAGACCCATCTCCTTAACCCCGCCCCCCCCCCCCCCCCCCCCCCGCCTCAACCGGACTGTGCGCTCTGCCCTCTGCCTATCTGCTGAGCCAGCTGCCTGGCCTGGTCAGGTGTAATCTCTCTACTCAACCATGTAACCTCACTCCTCCCTCCGCTCCCCGACCCCCCCCCCCCAGTCCGAGCGACTGCACTCTTTCCCAGGTCCTGTCTGGAGAGGTGCCCATCCATCCTTACGGATGATGTGCCTTCCCTAATAAACCTTGCTATTTTACCTCCCACAAAAAAAAAAAAAAAAAAAAAAAAAAAGAAAAACATTATTCAATTTTCAATTTTCCCAAAGTCCTGCATTACCCAGAGGTAAGGGTTAATACTATGTAATACTCAGGGGAAAAGCCAATCCCATGTTGACCTTAAAAAGTGAAATAGTTGTGTATCCCATTTCCCATGTTGGATCATTCTCTCCCTTTTTGATTCTATCAGTTAGTATTAGCAGACACTAGTCTTGTTTGTGTGATCCCTTTGACTCTTAGACCTATCAGTGTGATCAAATGTGAACTGAAATTGATCACTTGGACTAGTGAGATGGCACTGTACATGCCACCTTGATGGGATTGTATTGGAATCCCCTGGCACGTTTCTAACTCCACCATTTGGGGCAAGTCCGATTGAGCATGTCCCAAATTGTACATCTCCTCCCTCTCTTATTCCCACTCCTATATTTAACAGAGATCACTTTTCAGTTAAAATTTAAACACCTAAGAAGAATTGTGTGTTAATTACAGAGTTCAACCAATGGTACTAGAACAAAAAAAAAATACTAAAATGGATAAAGTATTACATTGTACATCAACCGTCAGGACAAGAACTGATCAAGTCACTGTTTCTCATAGTGTCCATTTCACTTCAAAAGGTTTCCTCTTTGGTGCTCAGTTAGTTGTCGCCGATCAGGGAGAACATATGATATTTGTCCCTTTGGGACTGGCTTAATTCACTCAGCATGATGTTTTCCAGATTCCTCCATCTTGTTGCAAATGACCGGGTTTCATTGTTTTTGACTGCTGTATAGTATTCTATAGAGTACATGTCCCATAATTTCTTTATCCAGTCTACTGTTGATGGGCATTTGGGTTGGTTCCAGGTCTTAGCTATTGTGAATTGAGCTGCAATAAACATTAAGGTGCAGACAGCTTGTTTGTTTGCCAATTTAATTTCCTTTGGGTAAATTCCAAGGAGTGGGATGGCTGGGTTGTATGGTAGGGTTATCTTCAGGTTTCTGAGGAATCTCCAGACTGACTTCCATAGTGGCTTAACCAGTTTGCATTCCCACCAACAGTGGGTTAGTGTCCCTTTTCCCCCACATCTTCTCCAGCATCTATTGTTGGTAGATTTCTGAATGTAAGCCATTCTAACCTGGGTGAGGTGGAACCTCATTGTGGTTTTGATTTGCATTTCCCTGATTGCTAGTGATCTTGAACATTTTTTCATGTGCCTGTTGGCCATTTGGATTTCCTCTTTTGAAAAATGTCTATTGAGGTCCTAAACAACACTCTGGCCTCAGAATCAGCCCTTAAGGCATTCGGATCTGGCTGAAGAGCCCATGAGAGTATTTTAGGCATGGAAAACCAAGATGCTCTGGGAAAAAAAAAGAAGACCTAAATGAAAGATCTCTATGAGTGAGATCCCAGTGGAGAGAACGGGGCCATCAAAGAAGGAGGTACCTTTCTCTAAGGGAGGAGAGAACTTCCACTTTGACTAAGACCCTGTCTGAATAAGATCGAAGTCAGCAAACTAAAAAGGCTTCCATAGCCTTGGCAACTCATTACTAGAGGCTAGGGTGATTACTGAGGCCATAAACAAGAGTGTCAAATTGTTAAGTCAACAACAGGAGTCACTGTGTACTTACTCCTCATGTGGGATCTGTCCTTAATGTATTGCGCAATGTGAAGTCATGCTATAACAAAGTACTGAAACAGTATTTTACACTTTGTGTTTCTGTGTGGGTGCAAACTGATGAAATCTTTACTTAGTATATACTGAATCGATCTTCTGTATATAAAGATAATTGAAAATGAATCTTGATGTGAATGGAATGGGAGAGGGAGCGGGAGATGGGAGGGGTGCGAGTGAGAGGGAAGTTGGGGGGTGGAAAGCCATTGTAATCCATCAACTGTACTTTGGAAATTTATATTTACTAAATAAAAGTTAAAAAAAGTGAAATAGCTGTTTAGTGTCATTTTATTTTTTATTTTTAAAGATTTATTTACTTACTTACTTAAGAGGCAGTGTTACAGAGAGAGACTGAGATCTTCCATCTCCAGATTTACTCCCCAAATGTCTGCAACAGCAGGAGCTGGGAACTCCATGTGGGTTTCCCATATGGGTAAAAGAGCCCAAGGACATGGGGCATCTTCTGCTGCTTTCCTAGGCACATGACCAGGGAGCTGGACCAGAGTGGAGCAGCTGGGACATGAACCAGTGCAGGAGTTGCATATAGTGGCTTAACCTAGTGTGCCACAATGCAGGTCCTTGGTATCATTTCCCATACCTTACTTATCTGACAATGTCCCATCTGGGATCATGTCTGTTTGTGCACCAGCTGGGGAGCACTTTCCTAGTACCTGGCATCCTAGATGACTCATTGAAGATATTACTCATTCAAACACTAATATCAAAATGAGCTGATACAATCCAGGTAACATGTATTATAGATTCTAAGGTATTTTAAAACTGTCTCTAAGTTTGCATCTTACAATTGACAAGGTGTCATATTTAAAATGGCACCTTTTTATTTTTTTTCTTAAGGGCATAAAAAATAACAAGGCATCTTTCAATCAATTGTGCCTTAGATTTGAGTAAATATGCAGTTTTTTTTTTTTTTTTTTTGTATTAGTTTCCCAGGACTGTATAACAAAGTAGCACAAATTGGGTGGTTTAAAGCAATAGAAATTTAACATCTTACAGTTCTGGAGTCAAAGTCCAAAATGCAGGTGTTGACAGGTCCACACTTTCTTTTAATCCTGTAGGAAAGACCGGTTTTCCTAGCTTCTGGTATTTTACTGGTAATTATTGACATTCTTTAGCTTGCTGCTGCCAAATTCGCCCTTGAGTGTCTGTTTTTTCCTCTTCTTATGAGGACATTGCTCATAAGGGTCCACCTCATTACAGGATGACTATTGATTATATTTGTAATGGCTCTATTATCAAATGAGATCATTCTGAGTAAGATGATGGTCATTCATTGCATCTCCATACAATTTTTCATTCCTTTAATATGAAATAAAAGCATACTTAATTGAAAACATTAAAATGATATTCTAAGTAAGTTGTATGCATGCTTTTATTAGTGATTCAGAGACATGATTATTCTTCAAAGCTTCTGCCCTGAACCCTATTTCCCATGGTAACCTGGGAAGTCCTGGTCCCTGCATTATTTTGCCTCAGTGGTTTTCCAAGTTCCCTTCTGGACTCTCAAGTTGGCCTCTGTTGATTGGTTATTGTAGCCCTTTGGATTGCTCTTCTTTGTCCAGCATTTGGTTACTTATAAGAAATGATGTTGTCAGTTTTGGTCTTTTTTTTGACATTTGTTGTTTTTTTCAACTTTTATTTAATAAATATAAATTTCCAAAGTACAACTTTTGAATTATAGCGGCTTTTCCCCCATAACCTCCCTCCCACCTGCAACCATCCCATCTCCCACTCCCTCTCCCATCTCATTCTTCATCAAGATTCATTTTCAATCATCTTTATATACAGAAGATCAACTTAGTATATACTAAGTAAAGATTTCAACAGACTGCACCCACAAAGACACACAAAGTATAAGAGTACTGTTTGATTAGGAGTTTTACCTTTAATTCGCATAGTATAACACATTAAAGACAGAGGTCCTACATGGGGAGCAGGTGCACAGTGACTCCCGTTGTTGATTTAACAATTGCCACTCTTATTTATGATGTCAGTAATCACCCGAGGCTCTTGTCATGAGCTGCCAAGGCTATGGAAGCCTCTGAGTTCACCAACTCTGGTCTTTGCCACAACTACCACTTCACTACTTTCTCTCTGCCAGACACTATGCTCTGCACCCACTTTTAGGGCTACTTGCTCCTCACAGCCAGCTAGGCGTCCTGGACTATGAAGTGGCGCCATTCTTGCCTGCAAGGTCAATAGCCTTCTTGATCATATCTCCCTACTCTATTCAACTGTGGCTGTTGTACTCTGTGGTCCCCATACAATGACCATATGTTATGCTGGCCTTTCAGTGGACACTTGCTCTGATCCAGTGTGCAGGCATTCTACCATTCTTAACAGTGTGTACTGATGTGAAATTTCCTTGGCTGCTGTGTCAAAATCCTTGTAGAAGTAAAGTATGAAGGAAGCAAGTTTCCTGTAGTGTTTCAACTAGAAAGGCTCTTTCCTGAGAACTAGACTTGTGTACAAGTTAAGGCAGTTTACAGGGGGTCTGGTGAAAAGGCTGTTTAACGTTGCACACTTTAAATATATACAATTTTAATTTGTCAATCAGGTCTCAATAAATATGGGGAAAAACATAAAACAAAGGAGCTCAGACAAGTTCTGATCAATACAGATATTAGGGCTGTCACACTTCAAAACATGCTTAATCTACTTTAAGACTTGCATTCCTTATATTTAAACCCAAATTTATTCTTTCCTACCTTCCTTTCTTCCTTCCTTCCTTCTTTCCTTCCTTCTCCCCCCCCCCTTTCTTTTTACATAGTACAGTACATTTCTTGTGCCTTTATTGTGGGCTCTAAAGATTAGATTTTACTAAGAACATACTTTTCATTAACAATAAGATAAGATATAGGGGCTGGCACTGTGGTATAGCAGGTAAAGCCATTGCCTGCAGTGCTGGCATCCCATATGGGTGCCAGTTCCAGTCCTGGCTGCTCCACTTCCAATCCAGCTCTCTGCTATGGCCTGGGAAAGCACTAGAAGATGGCCCAAGTCCTTGGGTCCCTGCACCCATGTGGGAGACCTGGAAGACACTCCTGGCTCCTGGCTGTGGATCTGCGCAGCTCTGGCTGTTGAGGACAATTGGAGGATGAACCAGCAGATGGAAGACCTTTCTCTTTCTCTCTCTGCCTCTTCTTTTCTCTCTATGTAACTCTTAAATAAATAAACCAATCTTTAAAAAAATAATATATAAACAGAGCAACCGGTTGAAAAGTTGTTCTTTTTCTTAAAAAATTATTTTATTTATTTGAAAGACAGAGTTTCAGAGACAGGTAGAGCCAGAGAGAGAGAGGTCTTCCATTCTGATGGTTCACTATCCAAATGACCTCAAAGGCCAGAGCTGAGCTGATCCAAAGCCAGGAAACAGGAGCTTCTTCCGGGTCTCCCATGTGGGTGCAGGGACCCAAGGACTTGGGCCATCTTCTACTGCTTTCCCAGGCCATAGCAGAAAGCTAGATTGGAAGTGGAGTAACCGAACTCAAACCAGCACTCATATGGGATGCCAGTACTTCAGGTATTAACCCTGGAAAATATTAGGGGAAACACTTTTAAAATGCATTAGAAATGCCTTAGAAAGAATGATAGTAAGACCCATTTAAACGGTAGTTGTGTTTGTTTATCTTTTTTTCTTTTTTTCCACCTTGACTTAGAGCAGTGATTTTTTTCTTTATTCTTTTAATTTTAATTAGTTTTTAAGAGATTCAATGTGATTTGTAGATACAATTCTAAGAACATAATCATAATCTCTTCCTTCTTCCCTCCCTCCCTGTCTTTCTCTCCCTCATACCTGTTTTCTTCCTACTTTTTTCTTTCTTTTTTTAGTTTTCGAGTTAATATATTTTAAAATTATACTACAGTAAAAAGGCTTAATACTTCACCAAATAAGAAGCTTAACAAGTAAAAAAGCAAAAAGACCCTAGTTTAGTAGGACACCAGACAACGGTTATAAACAATAATTGAATGGAAAATGATCACTCTACCCATTCATAGTAAATTTTAAAGTAATTACAGATCATTAAAACAATAGTAGTATAACATTCTTAACCACTAGTTTGACAAAGTTTTACAAAACTATAGCTGCAACAATCCTGATACACACAGATTTTTCTTTCTTTTTTCCTCTTTTTTCTCTTTTCTTTTTTCTTTGTTTTTTTTTTTTTTTAATTTTAGCTCCCACATATAGAGAGAACATGTGGCACTTGTCTTTCTGGGTCTGGCTTATTTCACTCAGCATAATGTCCTCTACTTGCATCCATTTTGCTGCTAATGAATTTCATCCTTTTTTATATCTGAATGATATTTCATTGGGTATATATACCTCATTATATTTGTCCATTCATTTGATGATGAGCACCTTGATTGGTTCCAATTTTGACTATTGTGACCAGTGCTGGTAAAAACATTGTGTTCAGGTCTTTTGGGCATATTGCCAGTAGTGGGATTACTGGATCCCATGGCTAGTCTATTTCTAGTTATTTTAAGAAATCTCCACGCTGTTTTTTTCCATGGTGGCTACACTAATTTACATTCCCACCAATAGTTTATAAGTGTCCACATCCTCATCAGCATTTGTTACTCTCTGTTTTGGATTTTAGCCATTCTGACAGGGGTAAGGTGATAGCTCATAGTGGTTTTGATTTGCATTTCCCTCATAGGTAGTGATGTTGAGCATTTTTTCATTTATTTGTTGGCCATTTGTTCCAACCACATTTCTGAATTGCTAAATTCAGTTTTCATTTTTTGTATTCTTATAGCAGTGTCTGTAAGTGTAAGTTATACCTTGACTCTTGTAATCAAACCAATTAAATGCAAAATATGCAAGTGACCAAAGAATATCCAACCTAGAGCATATAAAGGACACCTTGTACATGAGTACACTCAAAGGGGCAATTCCAACAAATGCAAATAAAATTGTTTTAACAGACAATAAAAACTTCCATTGCCACTATGCTAAACAAAGAATTGGAAAGTACACCTGAAGTGTGTTAAAGAGTGGTACAGTGGGTTAGGCTGCACTCCAACATCCCATATCGGAGTGGAAGTTTGAGTCTTGACTTCTCTGAATCTGATCCAGCTTCCTGCTAATGCACCTTGGAGAGCAGTAGAGGATGGTTCAAGTGCTTGGGTCCCTGCCACTCACATGGGAGACCTGGTCGGGATTCTGTACTGCTGGCTTTTGCCTGGCCCAGCCCTGGCTATTGCAGGCATTTGGGGAGGGAACCAGTGCATAGAGGATCTCTTTCTCCTTCTGACTCTTCCTCTCTGCCACTCTGCCTTTCAAATAAATTAAATTAAATCTTTAAAAAATAAAAGAATTCTTCAGACACTGTCACTTCTAAGTGGAAACTTATAAGAGCAAGATGCATAGGAATGATAGAAATCAATTTAATTCATATTGAAATCATATTTTGGGTTAAATAGATTTTTTTACTTTCTTGGTACCATATTGTTAGGATAATGAAGAAAGTAAAAGGCCCTAAGTGATCCATAATTGACAAGGCCATAAAAATCATTAGTCCTTGTTTGCAAGCAACAGAAAACCTCATTCTGGCTAATGTGCAAACTAAAGGAAATTTATTGCCTAGTGTTATTGAAAAACACAGAGACAGGCAGACATCAAGCATAATTTGATGCAGACATTCATTATATACAAGCTGTGTATGATTTTCTCCATTTGCTCCCTTATAGGCATCAGGCTTATTCTTAGGTTGGATTTCCTATGTAATGATATAACTTCCCAGGACCACATGCTTCCTTGCTCATTTTCCAGGAGGGAGGAAGTAACTTCTTGAGTAGTCATAGACTGATGTCCTGAACTTCACATCTATCATGCTAATGATAAACACAAACCACTGACTTAGACCAGGGGATGGAGAGTCAGATACTGGTTGGCTTGGGCTGGGTTCTCATCTATCACTGAACCCATAACTCTGACAATGGGAGTGGCATGACCAGTGTCTACTAGAAACACACTCCTGTGCACCAATGGATCAATGTCTACTAGGGAAGGATACTGGCAATTTTTGATTGATTTACTTCTTACTGAGATATATATGGATTAGCAGTAGCCATAACCCTGCAGTTGAGGGACCAACCTCATTGGTTTATGTATCTCTTTGATTTGCTTTTTTTTAAAAAAAGATTCATATGTTTATTTATTCGGAAAGCAGAGATTTACAGAGAAAGGGACAGGGACAGACAGAGAGATCTCTTCCATCCGCTGGTTCACTCCCCAAATGGCCACAATGGTTGGGGCAGGGCCAGGCTGAAGCCAGGACCTAGGAACTTCCTCCAGGTCTCCCACATGGGTGGAAGGGGCCCAAGGCCTTGTGCCATGTTCTACTACTTTCCCAGGCAAATTAGCAGGGACCTGATTGGAATTACAGCAGCTAGAACTCAAACTGGCTCCCATATGGGATGCCAGCATTGCAGGCATCAGCTTTGTTGCACCAGAATGCCATCCCATATTTGTGCATTCAGATCTAGTATTTACACTGATATTTTGCATCAACAGTCTCCCTTATCCTCAGATAATAGTTATAGAGTTCAATGAGAAATCCACTGTGGGTTGGCTGTGTTCAATTACTTAGGTCACCCACATCCCTCCACTGGAGACCAGTATCTTGCCAGCAGCCTTCTTCACATGCCTCCCTATTTCAGCAGTATGTCTCTAGGTTCTCATAGCTGCTTCCTTCTTTTGCCTTTCTTGGCCCAGGGTAGCATCATCCTTCCTCTCAATCCTGATATTACAAAGCCTCAAGGCATGGTTGCTTTCTCACCTAGTCTTTTGTAGCTAGTCTCTCTGGTAATCTGTCAAAGTTAGTCAAAGGACTAACTTTGAGTGTAGCTTGTTTCTTGCCAGGACCCCAATTTTTTTTTTAACTTTTATTTAATGAATATAAATTTCCAAAGTACAGAATATGGATTACAATGGCTTCCCCCTCATACCGTCCCTCCCACCCGCAACCCTCCCCTTTCCCACTCCCTCTCCCCTTCCATTCACATCAAGATTCACTTTCGATTCTCTTTATATACAGAAGATCAGTTTAGCATAAATTAAGTAAAGATTTCAACAGTTTGCTCCCACACAGAAACATAAAGTGAAAAATACTGTTTGAGTACTAGTTATAGCATTAAATCTCAATGTATAGCACACTAAGGACAGAGATCCTACATGAGGAGTAAGTGCACAGTGACTCCTGTTGTTGACTTAACAAATTGACACTCTTGTTTATGGCATCAGTAATCACCTTAGGCTCTTGTCATGAGCTGCCAAGGCTATGGAAGCCCCCTGAGTTCACTGACTCTGATCATATTTAGACAAGGCCATGGTCAAAGTGGAAGTTCTCTCCTCCCTTTAGAGAAAGGTACCTCCTTCTTTGATGACCCATTCTTTCCACTGGGATCTCACTCGTGGAGATCTTTCATTTAGGTTTTTTTTTCCCCAGAGTGTCTTGGCTTTCCATGCCTAAAATACTCTCATGGGCATTTCAGCCAGATCTGCATGCCTTAAGGGCTGATTATGAGGCCAGAGTGCTGTTTAGGACATCTGCCATTCTATGGGTCTGCTGTGTATCTCACTTCCCATGTTGGATCATTCTCTCCCTTTTTTATTCTATCAGCTAGTATTTGCAGACACTATTTTTGTTTATGTGATCCCTTTGGTTCTTAATCCTATCATTACGATCAATTATGAACAGAAATTGATCACTGGGACTAGTGAGATGGCATTGGTACATGCCACCTTGATGGGATTGAATTGGAATCCCCTGGTATGTTTCTAACTCTATCGTTTGAAGTAAGTCAACTTGAGCATGCCAGGACCCCAATTGATGATACATCAATCAAGCTACACAACTGCCTCAGCATAGGAGTATAACATGCCATAATCTGGGAATGAAGTGATAGGGCTCTCTTTGTTCCAAGGTCACCATGGTCATCTCCTGCTTCTTAGGAGCTCAGTTGGCCCAGGTTCTCATCTAAGCATGGCAGAAAAGAGTTTTGTAAGAATTTCTACTTTATATTTCAGGAATGGAAAGCCAAGACACTCTGGAAAAAAAAAAAAAAAACTAAATGAAAGATCTCTGCGAGTGAGATCCCAGTGGAAAGAATGGGTCATCAAAGAAGGAGGTACCTTTCTCTGAAGGGAGGAGAGAACTTCCACTTTGACCATGGCCTTGTCTAAATATGATCAGAGTCAGTGAACTCAGGGGGCTTCCATAGCCTTGGCAGCTCATGACAAGAGCCTAGGGTGATTACTGATGCCATAAACAAGAGTGTCAATTTGTTAAGTCAACAACAGGAGTCATTTTGCACTTACTCCTCATGTAGGATCTCTGTCCTTAGTGTGCTATACATTGAGATTTAATGCTATAACTAGTACTCAAACAGTATTTTTCACTTTATGCTTCTGTGTGGGAGCAAACTGTTGAAAACTTTACTTAATGTATGCTAAACTGATCTTCTGTATATAAAGAGAATCGAAAATGAATCTTGATGTGAATGGAAGGGGAAAGGGAGTGGGAAAGGGGAGAGTTGCAGGTGGGAGGGACGTTATGGGGGGGAAGCCATTGTAATCCATAAGCTGTACTTTGGAAATTTATATTCATTAAATAAGTTAAAAAAAAGAATTTCCTCTTTAAATGCTTTCAGTATGGCAACATCATATGTTTTCTCTGACCTGCTGTAACTAAGAGAGTACCTCAAATGTAATGTATAGTAGTGAAACTGACATTTTGAGATAAGATAATTGTATATAGCCTTTTTCTTAACTGTTGAGGAACAGTGTTTTATTCTTCATACTATTTGTTGAACTCTTTACTTATAGTGTCGGGTTAATCTTACGAACATAAAGTAAGCTGAAACTAGATCTTTGTGAAAAATTAAGAGTAGGAATAGGAGAGGGAGGAAGAAGAAGAGGGGAGTATGGGCAGGAGATAAGGTAGGATGGGATATGTCACTATGTTCCTGAATCTGTGTATAAGAAATACATGAAATTTGTTTACCTTAAATAAAATTTAAAAAAAGAAAGAAAAATAAATGCTTATAGTATGAGAATTCTCCAAAACTTAAGAAAATCACAGCTCTACATCAGGACATTTTACTCTTACCTTAGAGATATAGGCATCTTTTAAATTGTGCTTATTAAAATGCTCAAATGTTTTAGATCATTTCTGCTAGGAGGCTGTAGGCAATATTTTTCTAGGCCAAAATAAGAAAGAAGGAAATGAAAGAGCTCAGTAATCTCAGGAGAGCTCATCCAACACTGGGCCTTTATCTTAGACTGCTTTTGTAGACAGCTGTGATTCAGGATTGGTTATACCTACATGAGGAAGTCTTCGGCAGAGGGAAACAGATTGAAGAGCTAGGTAAATGAACACAACGTGAGTTGTCTTGATGTCTGTTCTGTGCTGCACAATTTTTCTAAGCCAAAATTTTAACCTTGTGAACAATCAGTTCAGTGCTGCCTTTAGCAGAGAACCATAAATTAAAGATAAGCAATGGTTCAAACTTGCCAAGGCCTTGACTCAGGAGTGCCTCTGGAATCCCATCCAAATTTGCATTTGGTTAAGCCATTGGCATATTTTTTTCTATTTTGAGGCATTAAACTATAATTACAAGTTATTCTTTTTTTCATTCCAAATAAATATTCCTGAAGTAGATGTAACTAGGAAGTATTCCTCTTTCCTTTAATAGAAAAAGGAAAGAATAACAAATAAATAAACCCAAAGAAAACAAAAAGAAAAGCAAAAGCCGTTCAAGTTAGAAAATTGTGTATATGATGCACTTCACAGTTCGATCCATGTACACTGTAGGTTGTGCATCAGGTGGATTCAAATAGTAGGTAATTCAGAGGCATCTCTCAATAGAGAAAAAATGTAAAGTGCCCCCAAAAACCCATATAATTAAGGTAAGGTCATTTAACTTTACTGAGTTTTTCTTTGATTAAAAATCATTTTGTTATTATGCTCTAATGTTTGTTCAACCAGACTAGTGTTTTCTTAGTTGGAAGAGTGAGCTGATATGAGGGGTGGGGAAAGGAAGACATGTATTAATAGTCAGTAAGTTAAAAAAAATTGTCTGCAACATGCAATGAAAGGAAACCAGGGAAAAAAAAGGAAAGGAAACCCAGAGCTGGTGTAGTGACTGTTCTGCTTCCTTCCTGCACAGGCTGAGGGCAAGCTCATTATGAGGACTCCAGTCCCCCGGCAATAGCTTTCTGTGCTGAATTATGTGACTCTACCTGAAATCTGAACCACGAATCAGGAAACCTTTCCAATCCTTCCAAGTTTCCTGTTTTATTTATTTACTCTCTATCATTTCTTGTATAATTGTGGGGAGGGGATAGTGATTCTAATACCTAATGGAGGATGAGTAGAAGAATAAAATGCATTTTCAATTTTCAGAGAACGCACAGTATCGAAAGGTATTTACTACAGCTGAAACATATTTAGCTTAATTTTCTATAATCCATCTAATATTTCTTAAACTCAAGCTCTGCTTTCCCACAGCCCCAATTTACCCCGGGTAGCAAAAAGAAGGAAATATTGCCAAGTAATGATTTCTCTACCTCCTTCAAATTAAACAGCTGGTTTTAGTTTCAGACCTCTCTTTGTGGTAAGAATTCTGTGAATTCTAGTTTAAGTCCTTGCTGTGTGGTTTCTTTTTGCTTTCTGTTTCCCAAGGTGATGCCAGTCTTTGTGATTCTTGTGGTGTTGGAAGGAGGAGGAATCACTTGGTCTCCTATTTGTCTTTGATTTCCACCAGCAGTGGCCAGTCCAATCCTTGGCTGAACCCTAACACTTCAGGTGTGCTTTGTAGGCTCACGTTTCTGAGAATGAGGTTCAAATCTGCTGTAGTGAGGGAACTCTTGGCCTATGTCCTTGTCCTTTCCAGTCTATGTGTATGGCTTAGGGAATGCCTAGAGGAAGATGTGCTGCTGGACCAGAATGATATTGGACATGTTACTTTTTTACTCTGGCATTGTCAACCATAATTTTCTTATAGTAAGTAAGAAATCAATACTTTTAAAAGATATTTAATAAATTTTGCTTTTTGCTTTCCCAGCTACTCCATATAGTAATAAACTCCTGAATGATAAAATATTTTATGGTAACTTTTTTTTTTTTTTTTTTTGTCAGGCAGAGTTAAGACAGTGAGAGAGACAGAGAGACAGAGAGAAAGGTCTTTCTTCCGTTGGTTTACCCCTCAAATGGCCGCTACGGCTGGCGCGTTGCGGCCAGAGCGCTGTGCCAATCCAAAGCCAGGAGCCAGGTGCTTCCTCCTGGTCTCCCATGGGGTGCAGGGCCCAAACACTTGGGCCATCCTCCACTGCCTTCCTGGACCACAGCAGAGAGCTGGACTGGAAGAGGAGCAACTGAGACAGAATCTGGCACCCCGACCTGGACTAGAACCTGGGGTGCCAGCACCGCAGGCGGAAGATTAGCCAAGTGAGCCGCAGTGCCAGCTATGGTAACTTCTTAAATGATAAAAAAAAATCAACAAGATGTTTTTTTTTCCAAAATTGCCAAATTATAATACACAGTTTTTTTTCCTATCATATGTGTAAAAGGTACATTTTAATTGTGTCAATACCAATGTAACCTGAAAGAATTTATAAAATCTAATACTGATTATGATATCTATTTGATAAATGTAAATTGCTGATTAGTTTTATTATTACCCTTCAAATATATGTTTATATTTTAATTTCATGTTTACTATTTTTTAAGATTTATTTGAAAGGAAGAGAGAGAGAGAGAGAGAGAGAATCTTCAATCCACTGATTTACTTCCCAAATCGCCCCAACAGCCCAGGTCAGGCCTGGGTGAAGCCAGGAGCCTAGAACTTCATCTGTGCCTCCCAAGTAGGGGGCAGGAGTCTTGGGCCATCTTCTGTTGCTTTTCCTAGTGCCTTAGAAGGGAGATACATCAGAAATGGAGCAGCAGGGACTCAGATCCTTGCTCATACAGGATGCTGGTGTCTTAGGCAGCATCTTAACCCTCTGTGCCATGACATCGGCCCCTTGTATTCTTCAAGCCCCTTTATATTCTTCAAGTATCAGTATAGAATATTCATGATTGTGCTAAACAAAACCTAATTATTTTCCCCCAGTTTCCTTATTCTCTTTGATCATATGCTTATATAAAATATTTATTATACATAAGTGTTTGCACAAGGATTTAGTAATAAGATATACATGTATAATTTTTTCTGTTTTCTATATTGCTACTTTAAACTATATATTATCAATAGTTGTTTGTATGTATGTCTACAGTGTGATATTCCATACATGGTACAGTGTGTACTGATAAAATCAGGATAATCAATATTTCCCCTTTTTTATATTTTTTATGATTGAGGCTGGGAGATTTTTTTTTTCTATTTGTTCACAAACTATGTACTAGGTACTGTGAACCACAGTCTCCCCAGTATGCTGTTGATGCTGGAAGCTTATTCCTTGGATCTGATTCTGAGTTAGTACCATAATCCAGACTCCCTCTGTCAACACCCCCACTCTGCCAGTTTCTAGTAATTATCATTCTATGTTAAGATTGAGTTGGTTTTTTAGCTCTCATATATGAGGGCAAGCATGTGGTATTCGTCTTTCCATATTGCTGTTTCTTACGAGTATTATTTTAGTAATGTTATAATATAATATTACATGAATGTGATACTTCCCTCTGAGATATTAGATCATTTATTAGATTTTCTAGATTACATATAATATTACAATGGTCATTTTTATGAACATGGTAGAGTTTATTCTCCTCTTGACCACGTTCTAAGCAATTTTGCTCCTAGGAACCCACTGAATGGCAGAGAAAGCATATATCCTTGAGATGTCCTCCAAAAGGGCTGTGTTTCCAACAATTCCTTAGGGTGTTTCTGGCATATGGTGGACTTTGCTAGCACTAGTTCAAGTTTCACCAGCAAGTCTTTTCTTCTGGCATGGCTTATTTTCTTGTGTAAGGTATCTTCCATTTCATTTCTAAATCAGATGTGAAATGTTTCTTCTACAGCAGATTGGTAGCATGTTATTTTTTTCTCTTACTTTGAGCCTCTTTTATCTTCAAACATAGCAAAGGAGATTAGAAAAAAAGTTGTTTTTTTTTTTTTTAAATGTGGAAGTAAAACTTACTGAGCACTTGATGTGTTCTAAGTACTTCATGTTAATATTAAGTCATTGAATCTTCACCACTGGATATTAGTCCCACTTTCCTGATGGCAGAATGTAGAGAGGACTCAAGCAATCTGTCCTCTGTTAGAAAGCTAATGAATGATGCAGCAGACATCTAAACCCAGAAAGTCTGGTCCTACACACACATTACTAAGTCTTTTTGCTGTTCTGGAAATTAAGTCAGAACCAATTTCCATTATACACCTGCAGTTCCACAGAAAACTTATCTGTTTTCTTAAGAATTTAGACTTACTTAAGAATTTAGACTTACTAGAGAATGGCCAGAAAAAAATTTGTGTCTTAAGAAAACTCTCTCCTGTAATTATCTCCCTCTTCTCCCCAATGCATAAGTACAAGGACAACAAGAGGAAAATAGGAATGATGGAATGACTATTAATCTTTCACCTCCATAAACTTTAGTTTAATGAAAGTTACCAAATAAAATTTGAAATTTTTTTTTCCATCAATTTCAGGAAGAACACAAACAAGTTGTATTCTTCACTGGAGCTTAAAGTAAACAAGGGGTTTGTTCAACAATAATTTATTCGCTTGCATCCTTTTCCTGAAGTCCACACAGAAATTTACAAATCAAGGAGGTTGCTAATCATTTATTTTTTCTTCATTTTGAGATCCACCCGCCTTACATTTTTTTCAGTGTAATTCCATTTTTGAAATCGCAGCTTATTTTTTTTTTCATTAATTACATGTTCTTTCAGGTTATTTAGAATCTTGGTTTCTAGGGGGCTGGTGCTGTGGCGCAGTAGGTTAATCCTCCACTTACAGCACTAGCATTCCATATGGATGCTGGTTCAAGTCCTGGCTGTTCCTCTTCCGATTCTGCTCTCTGCTATGGTCTGGGAAAGCAGTAGAAGATGGCCCAGGTGCTTGGGCCTCTGCACCCATGAGGGAGAACCAGAAGAATCTCCTGGCTCTTGGCTTCAGATCGGTGCAGCTCTGGCTGTTGAAGCCATTTGGGGAGTGAACCAGTGCATGGAAAACCTTTCTCTTTGTCTCTCCTTCTCACTATCTATAACTCTACCTTTCATATAAATAAATAAAATATTTTTTAAAAAAGAATATTGATGATCTAGAATAATTAACTAGTTTTATAGATTAATATTTGCCTTTTTACTATTAGAACAATTTTCCTTTGTATTCAGTATTTGCATACCACAAAGATGGAAACAAAAGACTAAAATTGGACTATGAAAAAATTAGCAGCTTAGAGATTAAAACTGCTATAATAAATGTTATATTTTAAAATTTTATCTTTAAAATGAAGTTCTGAGATAGGCATTTGGTCTAAGAGTTAAGATACTGCTTGTGATGCTTGTATCTTATATTAGAGTGTCTTGGTTACAGTCCTGCTCTGCTTGTGGTTCCAACTTTCTGCTGGTATGCACCCTATGTGGTAGCAGGTAAGAGTTCAAATAGTTAGGTCCTTGCTACTCATATAGAAGACTTGTACTGAGTTTCTGGCTCAATCTGGCTCAGCCCTAGCTGTTGTGGGTACTTGGGGAGTGAACCAATGGATGGGAGATTTCTCTTTCTCTTTCTTTCCTTCTCAAATAAATAAAAAATAAATAGCATAAGAATGGGAATAGGAGTGGGAGGAAGAAGAGGGGTGGAGTGTGAGTGGAATGGTTGCTACAGTGAGAAGAATCACTGTGTTCTTAAAGTTGTATTTATGAAATGCATGAACTTTGTATTCCTTAAATAAAAAGTTTCTGGAGAAAAATTTCAAAAGTGAATTTCCTTATTTATTCTATTTCCAGTTCAAAATTAAAGTACTTGTCTATCTCATTCTACAGATGAATAAGCCAAGCCAAAAGGGGTCAAAATCATAAACTTCAAATGAATACATTATTTCTGTGTACTTCGACCACCTGAATGTAGTTAGAAAGGTAAAACAGTGTATAATGTGCACTTCTTAGCATTTACCTCCACCCACTTGATGGTTGACAATATAAAAATATATAAAAACATGTCTTGGGAAAATTTTAGGCCTAACACAGATTTTCTGTTAAACAGTTGCTGTCTTGAGCTGACTGAGTGTGCAATTTGGCAACTGTAGTCAATTTGCTGAAAAATCATATCTGTGCCATCTCTCCTTTTCTCATCCAGGTGGTAAAATGATAGCCTCCACATATGAATGTGCTCATTTTGTTTGCTAGTATCTAATTAGAAAAGAAATGAACTGTTCTTTCTCTCACATCAGAGGTGAACTGACCAGCTCCTGGCTCCTACATCCAGGAGTTCTCACTCGTGGCTAAGCTGAGTCAGTACCTGTCTGGGGAAGTGAGCTGATTTTCATGGGGGCCACCAGGAGCAGAGTAACTTGAAAAAACAGACTGGGATCAGCAGATGGCAATGCTTCTGATGGGGGAGCCCTTGGCAAGTGATGACTGATCAAACACACAGGTTTTGGTATTGTTTTGTTTGTAATTTTTTCCAATCCAATTCATCTACAATTTTGTAGACTCAGTCTCCACACCCTCTATGAAGTTTCTATCATAATATTATGGCAAAATTACTCTTTGTGTGTGCTAAAATTGGGCCACTTTGTAACCAGCATAAATTTTTTTTAACCATGATTCTGTTTATTGTATTTGTTAGAGCTTCATAAACACTTAAATTTGTGACTTCAGTCTTGGTTGCTCAGGTAGTGTTGGGGATGGGGTAAGACATACTAGCTGAGAGATTTTCAAAGAAGAGTAACAACTTCGCTTCAAAAATAGCATATTTAGACTCAACAGAGTATTAATTGTGATAACTATTGAAGATTATTCCAGCTCTTTCGTTCCTTGATTTTTGAATATAGCTGAATACTCACATATCTAAGTTTTTTTGTGCTAATTTCTTTGGGATTTTACACATCTTTCTTGCCTAATAGATTTAAAAAGCAAGGCTTTTCTCTAATACATTTTCACATGAGACACTTTATTAAACTCTTTCTCACTGTTCAGCACAGGTGCTTCTTCATTTTTAGTCAGGGGGGTTCTGCTTCCTTGCATATGTAGGTTCTGTCCTGTATTTCTAAAAGGACCAACAGTTGGTCATTCAGAAGGATCTTTTCAAAACCACCTTTTGTAAAAATGTGATTAATGATATCAACATGAGTGTTACTCTCAACAGTTGAACTATGTGTTATTGTTATATTACTATGGAAAGTACATTTTAACTTCAAAAATACTCATCCTATCTTTTATTTAAGAATACAGCATTTAAAGTATGTTTATGGTGATAGCAGAATAAAAATGTTCTTATTTGTTGAAAATGCATGTTTAGAGTATTTATAAAGGAAAGAGAAAATTTTGATAGCTGATATTTATATTTGAATACTTAAGCCAAAAAAGGGGATGATGAAATGAGATTGACAAAGAGCTGATAACTGCTAAAGGCAGGTGATATGGGCATGGTTTATTATCTCAAACTTTTTTTTAATGCTAGAATTTTCTAATTTGCAGAATAAGATAGCCATGTTTACTACTTTAAAGGCACATTCTACTTCCGCCTCTTGTTTTAATGAATCAGATATTTTCATTGCTAATTGAAGGGAGTTTTATCTGTTCTAAGATACTCCCCCAGATTTTGAAAGAACAGAAAGGCATACTCCTAGGGGTCAGCTTTGTGATATAGCAGTTAAAGCTGCCACCTTTGGTGCCACCATCCCATATGGATACTAGTTCAAGTCCCAGCTGCTACACTTCTGATCCAGCTCCCTGCTAATATGCCCTGGGAAAGCAGTGGAAAATGGCCCACGTATTTGGGGATCTAACTCCCAGAGTTTAGCCTCTGGCATCAGATTAGCCTAGCTCCAACCATTGCAGCCATTGGCAGAGTGAGCCAGCAGATGGAATATCTCTCTGTGTATCTCCCCCTCTCTGTAACTCTGCCTTTCAAATAAATAAATCTTTAAATAAATAAATCTTTAAAAAATGCACATACCTAGCAGATAGACACAGTAATTTGAATCTTTATTTCATAACTTCAGATAATTTATTTAACTGTTCTTTTTCTCTAATTTGTCATATCTAGGGTGGGGATAATATTTTAAGAGTCTGTCCACAGCAATCAAATGAGATTAGTGCCCAGGATCAAGTGCTAGGTAAGATTATGCTGACAGAACAGCTTATTTTAATTTATGTTATTATTTCATTTGGAGAGGCAGATAAACATAGACAGAGATCTCCTGTCTGCTTATTCACGCCCCTAAATGTCTGCAAAGGTTGGGGCTGGGCCAGGACAAAGCCAGGAGTCAGGAATTCAATCTAGGCCTCCCACATAGGTTGTATCACTTGATGCCTCCAGGGGTCTGCATTATCAGGAAACTGGAATCAAGAGCCAGAACCAGATAATTGGTCATGGTATTCAGGCACCTTGACTGACATCTTAACCACTAAAGCTATACATCATCCTGCCCTGTAGATTATTAATATTAAAAAAATTATAAATTTTTAAAAATTTACTTTTCTACTTGAAAAGGAGGAGGGAGGGAAGTAGAGAGAGAGAGAGAGAGAAAGCGAGCTCCTGTTGGTTTACTTCCTAAGCAGCCACATGGTTATGATGAGTCAGGCCAAACCCCGCAGCCAGGAACTCACTCTGGCCCCTCAAGAGGACAGCAGGCAACCAACCACTTGAACTGTTTCCTGCTGTCTCCTAGTGCTTGTCAGCAGAATGATGGAATCAGAAAAGAGTTGAAACTCAAACCCAAGCACTCTATTATGGGATACAAGTGTCTCAAGCAGTTTCTTAACCCTAGGCCTTACACTGTCCCCATACTTTTAACAAAAGGTTGTGAATAAATATTAGTAATGTCAGTAATAGAAATTGTTGTGCTCATTTGGGCTATCTTGAAGTTGTGTGAATGTAAGAGGTAATTCAGGTAGCAACTATTCTCAGATGATTCTTGAAAGGAAAAGACAGCCTATATTCAGGCACCATGTCTGGGATTCAACCAACTGCAGATAAAAATATTTGGGAAAAAAATCACAATTGTAGTGAACATATACAGTCAATATTGTCAATATTCTTGAAATAATACAATGTAACCACTTATTTTTCTCAACATAACCACATATACACAGCATTTACATTGGATTGAGTACTGTAGATAGTCCAGTGAGGATTTTAAATATACACAGGTTATGTGCAAATATGCACATAAATATGCACAGGTTATGTGCAAATACAGTACTATTTTACATGAGGTACTTGAAGATCCATGGATTTTGGTATCCATAGGGTTCCTGGAAGCAGTTCTCTATAGATACCTATGGATAACTGACTCTCAAGTAGCAATCTTTTGATTTGAGTTTTATTTTCCTTTCTAAACTTTCTCCAATGCCCTGTGGAGATTTGGGCTGGGAAAATATTTATTCATTCATTTATGAGATCCTGTCTGAGAGCTGCCTTATCTCTGAAGCCTCCTTGGGTTCCTGTAGGGAGCATTGAACTTCCTTTGTGTATTCTCCTAAGATTTTGCATATACTCGTATGTTAAGGAGCTTGGAAGCATTTAATTTGGGGATCTAACTCCCAGAGTTTAGCATGTCATTTTTCTCTGGACTCAATTCCACTCTCCTGCTCCCAGCAATATCCTGCCACATATTAACAGATAAGGGTATGGAATGAGAATGATTTCCTGCCTGCCTGCCAGCCTGAATGAATGACCCTTATCACTTATTGAGAGTTTCTTTTATTTTTTTGACTACATTGTTAGTCCAGCCTAAATAGAGACAAAAGTCCACAGCTATTCTTATATCCCAATTATTTTATTCAAAATTCATAATTTATGACAATCTGTAGATGATGCCTCTTCCATTTCTTGGAAATTTATGTTGCCATTACTCTATTTTTATAAAAAGAGAATGACAACTTTGAACAATTGAAAGTCATATTACTAACCCAGTTTTCTGCCACCTATGCTAAAAATAAACATTTAGGGAAAGATTATGCATGTCTAGCAGGTCGAAATGCTAAACCTGAGTAGCACATTTTAAATTGGTAGGATACATCTTGTGGAGAATGATGTGTAGTCACATACTAAGAGAAGGGATTAAAATAAGTCAGACAAAGCTTCCTTAACACTGTTTTTCCTGATAATTTAGTCTATTTCTCTCACTGTGTATGTTTTTCAAATACTCAGCTTCCTGTTATGAATAACTACCCTTTGGTCAGACTCTTAATAAATTGTAAGACTAGATGCATCAGGTAGCTCCAACCCTCCCCATGTGGAACTGGAAACACCAGAAGCCCAAGATAAGTGGGAGGATTAGTGGCTAGTAACCTAGTAACACCAATGTAACAACTATATTCTAGTTACCTTTTATTTTCTTTGTCAAACTTTCTGTGATGTCATATACTGTATGAATCATTTTGTACTTCCTGAAGGAGTGCACCTGTGTCTACAATATCACAAATATCCTAATGAGGAAATCAGGGATATGTGGTTGCATCCTCATTGAAAAATCGTGTGTAGACAATAAAGAAATTAGACAGTACACAACATTACTTTTGCTACTCAGCAGATGTGAGAGATCCAGGGAGCTCACTGTTTAAAAAGGGTGTTTCTTCCTGTATTCTCTCCATATGCCTATTGGAACAGCAGTTGTATTTTATATGAGAAACATTTTTAACAATATTGAGTTGAACACTGGGGATGCAGATGGAAATAAAATCATTTACAGGCTTACCAAACATATAAAATTACATTGTAGGAAATATAAAAAGCCATTTCCTCCTTAGAGAAGTATTGCTTGAAGGGCAGCAAATGTGACTTTACGAAGTGCTTTCACCACTCCATTCATTCCTTCAAGAAATATTTTTAAGCACTTCCTGTGTGCTAGGAGCTGTGAAGTACTATAGGAACACAGAAGAAAATAAGAGATGTTGACCAAGCTTTTTGAGGATTATAATCAAGAAGGTGAGGCAGAGAGTAACTAAATTCACAAAATGACAAATATGCTGAGCAGAAAGGGGACATCCAGAGAATCATAAGAGCAAAGGTGGTGTTAAGAAAGGTTCTCCAAAAGTAATGTGGGATCTGCAGGGTAAGTTAATTGCTGGTGGGTTGAGGAAAGGTTGAGGTCCACTAGAGGGACTAACTTGTGCAAAGGTAATAGGAAGTAGCAGTACCTTTGAATTGCTTAAAATATAATTTAGAAGGCTCTAAAGTGTTGGAAGGCAAGAGGGATGGCAGTAAATAAGATGGAGAGGTTGATGGAGCCTACATTCAAGGATTTCCTCACAACATGGAAGAGTGTAATATGGGAACTTGCCTGATATGCAGTTTGATATGTATTAATGCAAATAAAAATGGTAAAAATATTCACCTCATCTAAATCCCTTTTTTGTCTATCTGGAGAATTACAGAGACCTAAGGTCCTGTGAAAAACAAGAATTTTGGCTGGTCACAAAGGGCAACATCTCAATGTACACACATTGCCAACATCATCTACTTACCAGTATTTCATGATACTTCATTCAGTCAATTATTTACTGAGTTTTGGCTATGAGTCAGATATGGAATATGAAGTCCTGGGAGGGCAGAAGGGATGGAGTTGAGGTACAAAAAAAAAAAAAAGGAAAATGATTCTGAGACTATAGACTGTCAGTCATTTCACATGCCTTGGTTTACTATTTCCAGAAGGTCTTGCCAGTGTGTGTCATTAGATACTTTATAAAGATGAGATAATGACATTCATCAAGGTTAAAGGTCTTGTCTATAAAATGGTGCAATTAGAACTCTAATCCAGTTTTGGATGATTCCAAATCCACTTCCTATTCCATTTATAAAAACTGTAATTTTAATTGACAAATGAAAAGCGGATATATTTGTGGTATATAACATGGATACACACACATATACACACACACACACACACAGAGTGGAATAAATAAATCAAGCTAGTCAAAATTTCCATTATTTCACACACCAATGTAATTCATGGTGAGAACATTTAAAATCTAGTCTCTTAGAAATTTTCAAGTTTATAATATAGTGTTGCTGACTATAATCCTCATGATGTACAATGCAGCACCTGGATTTATCCCTCTTGCCTAACTAAAATTTTGTGTCTTTTGACCAATATGTTCCCAATTTATCCCAACTCCCATACCAGCCCCTGGTAACCATGATTAAAGTCTCTTGTGAGTTTTATTTTTTAAGATTTCACATACAGGTGAGATTTTGTGCTATTTGTCTTCCTGTACCTGGCCTACTTCACTCACTATAATGTTCTCCAGATTCATTAGTGTTTTTGCAAGTGCCAGGCAGGATATCAGTCTTTTCAAGGCTGAATTGTATTCTACTGTGCATACATTTTCTTTACCCATTCATCTGCTGATGGACACTTGGGTTGATTCCATTTCTTGGCCATTGTGAATAGTGCTACAATGAACATGAAAGCACAATTAATCTTTGACAGACTGATATCATTTCCTTCCTTCCCATTATTAAACTGTAATCCCTGCCCTTGAGTTTTCCCTCCTTTTTCATTAGAAACCAGCACAACAATCACTGTGTTCCTGGACAGCACTCTCAGGCCAACAAAACTTAATGTCAGAGTCTGGGAAAACTGGAGAAGTAGGAGAAGTCATAAAGGCCTTCTTGGGAACATAAACAATCCAGGATACAAAAAGAGCAGGGTAGACAAGGAGTGACAGAAGGGAAAGACTGGACTCAAAAGAACATTTTCAGAGCCAGCTTATGCTCTCTAAATGAAGTATACTTGGGGGCCAGTGCTGTGGCCAAGCTGGTAAAGCCGCCCCCTGCACTGCTGGCATCCCATATGGGCACCAGTTCGAGTCCCGGATGCTCCACTTCCAATCCAGATCTCTTCTATGGCCTGGGAAGGCAGTAGAAGATGGCCCAAGTCCTTGGGCCCCTGCATCTGCATGGGAGACCCAGAAGAAGCTCCTGGCTCCTGGCTTTGGATCAGTGCAGCTTCAGGTGTTGTGGCCAATTGGGGAGTGAACCAGCGGATAGAAGACCTCTCTCTCTCTCTCTCTCTCTCTCTCTCTCTCTGCCTCTCCTTTTCTTTCTGTGTAACTCTTTCAAATTAATCAATCTTTAAAAAAATAGAAATATATTTCATCTGATACCACCAACTGAACAGAAACAGTGTACTAGCTTATACCACATTAATGGCCTATATACTCCTGGCCCCAGAGGATGAATCCTGATAAATAACTTTAGATCACAAAGAAGAAGGGATGAGAAGGAAGTTAAGAATTTATCAAAGCATGATAAGCACAAGCAAGTGGTAATCCTGAGATATCAACTCATCTGTCAACACATGTTAGAGGAGGGTGGAGAAAAGAGAAGGCAGAAGTCCTCTTCCCCCAGGCCTCCCCATTTTAGATACTTCAGCACAAATGACAAAATAGGTAGAAGGAAAGGCATTATAAATCTTAGAGGACCTTAGTTCCTTAACGTGTCTCTGAGTTGGCAATAGAACAAAGGAAAGGTTCTGTGTCTTTGGCCTGGAAAACTCCAAATCCAAAGGACTGATAGGAAAGGTGTCGTCTGCATGGATGCCTGGAGGACATCTGGGAAGTGTCTGTATGTTTACACATATTTTTCTGAAAAATCAGTTATTGGTGGAATATATTTCAATTTATTTCTTACCTTGTACAATAATTGCTTGGAGAGCAATAGCATGATATCTGCAGCTCATAGAACTCTTCCTTCCACTTCTCTGATAAAGTGAAATAGCCTCAATGACGCAGATTGTTTATCCAGTTTCCATAAAAAGACTACATGATAGTTGGTGAGGCCTACAGAACTTGGTAAACAGACGTAACAGGGCCCTTTACTTCCTGATGGTGTTGCAAGTGGCTCTTTGCCACTAACGATGGGATCTGCAGCTGTTAATTCCATCTGGAAATTTTTTCTCTCTCTGGCCAAAGAACTCAAAGGAATTTTTGTTTTTAGTGTCATGTGCGGACATTGTCATTTCCATTCATTGATTCTTAATCATCTGTTTGAACTCTTTAGCCTCCTTGAAGAAAACTATATGGGGATGGTTTCTTCTATGATCTGTGATGTCAGAGTAGAAGAACCCACTTAAGCACAGTGGTCTATCTGGGACACAGCTGTTGGTCAGTCAGGGATCAGATGGCCAAAAATGTCTCAGGATGTCAATATTGCTCCTGAGGATGGGAAGCCTTACTTAGATTTTTTTTTTAAGATTTCTTAAAACAAACAAAAAAAATATTTTCCCTTAGATAAGAATGACTTTCTGGGGGCAGGAGTTGTGCCACAGCATATTAAGCCATGCTTGGGACTGTCACATCCCATTTTGGAATTCTAGCTCAAATCCCAGCTACTCCACTTCAGATTCAGCTTCCTGCTAATGAATATGCGCAGCAGCAGATGATGGCCCAAGTATTTGAGTTCCTCTCACACAAGAGAGAGGTGGGTATGAAGTTCCAGTCTCCTGTGTTCAGCCTGGCCCAGTCCTGGCTGTTGTGGCCATTTATGGAGTGAACCAGTGTATGGAAGACATCTCTGTCTGTCTGTCTGTCTCTGTGTGTGTGTGTGTCTCACACTGTTTTAAATAATTAATTAATTAATTAAAAAAACAAAGCCCATTTGCTAAGTTACATGTCCCAAACTAGTAAGTTTTCAGATGTGACTTAGAGAACTCTACATATTTCCAGGGAGAAGATACACAAAGACATCTTGAGAGACTGTTCCTTAATGTCCCAGTATGAGTTTAAGTTTTATGACAATAAAGTACAAGATAAGAAGATTTTCAAAGACTCTTGGGAAATCGCCAGAGCTGAAAGCATCACTTGTTCTAACTCTTACATAATTCCTCTATCTCTTGTTCAAGGTTCAATTCCACAACCTAAATAGGCTGGGTTATGATTAAAGGTAGAGTAATTATCATCCAAGAAATCTAAGGAATGTTGGTGGCATGCAGGTAGAAACATAGTGTTAACTTTGGTTCCTTGGTTCAAAGTCCAAACTCAATGATTGTAAATGCAGAAAGAAGGCTATAATACAAGGAAAGAGAAAAAAGAAAGGCTGCTGGGGAGACTCATCTTCAATGATGAAAAATGATTCAACAAATTATAAATTTACTCTACTGTACAAGCTGAAATCCATGAAAATCTTTCATCTACAAAGATATTCATTGGATTATTTATAATGCAAAACACTAAAGACTAATGTTCATCAGTAATGCAATATTTTAATAAGTAGCATCATATTTACATATTGGTATATTATCTAACAGTTAAGAGGATGTTCTCATACTACTCATAATCATATGTGGGAAATGCTAAAATGTTTTGTGAACCAAAGTAGGATAAAAAGCACATACATGCTAGGCTCTCACCTAGGTACATAAATCTATACTTTGAAAAAAGTGAACACAAAATTCAACAAAATTTAGTTGTAATATTTCCCATTCATTCAACTCTTCGGCATTTCCTATATTGCAGATATTGTAAGAAAACAACTTTATAGTGTTTTTCTGCTCTGTTTTACCCATTCACCAAGTTCTAAAGTAAAATTGGTTAGCTCATTGACAGAAATTTCATTAAATATACCAATTTTCAATCAGGCAGCATTTCCTTTTTTGATCACTTTCAATTCTATGCATATATACTCTTAGCACATTTATTCTTAGGATCCTGACTTTGTTAACATTTCTGAAATATTCCTGTCTAGGCAGTTGCCAAGTGTAAAAGGTTTTCTTTGGTTTACAATCAAGAGATAAAGATTCAACCTCTAGCTGGCATAACCAGTACTATCTTTAGCAAGTTCATTGCTGGGCTCCGATGACTTTCTCAGGCTGCAAATGCCTCCCCCAGGCTGAGTACATTTTGATGTTTTCTTGGCTGTGCCATGGATGGCTGGCTCCTCCCTACTCTAGGTCAGAAGGAACAGGTCTCCAATCAAATCTACATCAACTCTCCCTGGGAAATAATTTTATGGCTTTCAAAGGTCGCTTGAATTAAAAGGCTGGTTGAGGTTTTTATGTGGAAAATGGTGATATAATTTGAAAGGTCATATTTTTTTGTAACTCATATTTTTTCACCTCATATAAAATGTGCTTTTATAAGCTTCATTATAAAGACCTTGTGATCTGCCGGCACTAGAACCAAGCCTAGGAATTAAAGAACTAGGACTTTCCAGCTGTCAATGCATTGCTGTGTGGGTGTGAGCAAACTTAACCATGTGTACCTCAATTGCCTTTTCTAAAAAATGAGCCATTATTGCTCTTTAACTAATAGTACTTAATTATTGCAAACAACCAAAAAAAACCCTGCTTTTTATAATCTGTATCATACATGTAACTTAAAACATTTTCCAAAACATTTTTGTAATATGATAGATAACGATCTATCTCACTCACAAAGAGTGGTTGTTTTGCCTCAAAATTCTTTCATGTAATTTGAGTGGCCAGGAAAAATCAGAGTACTTTTGTATTTTAATTTGATGTCTCATCAATTTCTAATTGTTATTGGTAAATTGAGACACTGTAGCCATTTGTACATTTAGAAAAGATGGTGTATTGTTTCAGCTTCTGAATGAAATACAAGTAAACAAACAAAAATACAAAATGTAATAGATTTTCACACTCACATAAAGGACATTTAGAATATATAGTGTGCCAGAGTTAATGTGTGGTATCCAAGGTTTTTATCATTCAACATGCAATATTCCTGTACAACATTAGCTTGGCAAATAATCAGGGCAGTTGGTTAATCATTAGCCAGCAAGCAGCCTTTGACTATAGAGCTGTGCTGAAAAACAGTTGTATTTATGAAAGAAAGGAATGCTGATGTAGAAAAAAAATGTTTTGCAAAATGCTGTGTTGAATAGTTTTCCGATAACATTTTAATACTTAGTAAATCTCAACATTCAATGTTACTATTCTTCAAATCATTTTCAATGTGACCACTTAACTCTAGAAATAATTTACTTGCATTTGTTAGAGCAGTGAATGAGCTAGAATAGCACTATTGGCACAAGATCAATCAACTCTTCCAAAAAAGGGTAATTTTGCAATTTCATAAATCTTTTGTCCTTAAAAAGAAAAAAAAATTTCATCATAGTGCCAGTTTGAGAAAATATATATCTAATTATGTGTGCTCTTAGCTTGACACTCAATATATGTACATGCCTGGGAAACAGGCATTGAAAGTATTTATCTCAAAATCATACATAGGGTTATCTATGGTTCTTTTTGGACATTTTCAAGGGCATTTTTTTACATTAAGTTGAACACCATAAAATTCACATTTTCAAAGTATAGAACTCAAAGGTTTTTAGATATATCTACAAGGTTCTGTAGCCATTTATCTCTATCTAATGCCAAGACATTTTCATCACATCTTGAAGAAACTATGCTCCCATTATCAGTCATCTACTGTTCTTCTTTGCCTCCAACACCTGGAAACCTCTAAGCTACTTTCTTTCTCTATGGAGCTGCCTGTTCCAGACATTTCATATAAGTGGAATCATACAATATGTAGCCTTTTGTACCTATCTTCTTTTGCTTAGTATAATGTTTTCAATATTCATCTATATTGTTTCCTGTATCAGTACTTCATTACTTTTATGGCTGAAAAATATTTAATTGTACAAATATACTAATTATGTTTATTCAATTATCAGTTGTTGAACATGTGTATTGTTTCCATCTAGTAGATATTATGAATCATACTGCTCTGAACATTCAACTGTAAGTTTTTATACATGATATTGGGTATCTTTTCATTTACATATTGGCCACTTATATATGTTATGTGAGGAGATGTTTGTTCAGATTTTCTAATTTTAGATTTTGGATTATTTATCTTTTATTGAGTTGTAAGGACCCTTATATATTCTAAGTATAAGTCCAGCATTCAAATAAATAAATAAATCCTAAAAAAAAAAAAAAAAAAAAAAAGAACTTAAAAAAATCTTATTGGCCAGCACTGTGGCTCACTTGGCTAATCCTCTTCCTGCAGCACTGGGCACCCTGGGTTCTAGTCCCAGTCAGGGTGCCGGTTCTGTTCTGGTTGCTCCTCTTCCAGTCCAGCTCTCTGCTGTGGCACGGGAAGGCAGTGGAGGATGGCCCAAGTGTTTGGGCCCTGCACCCGCATGGGAGACCAGGAGGAAGCACCTGGCTCCTGGCTTCGGATTGGTGCAGCACGCTGGCCGTAGTGGCCATTTGGGGGGTGAACCAAAGGAAGGAAGACCTTTCTCTCTGTCTCTCTCTCTCTTACTGTCTTAACTCTGCCTGTCAAAAAAAAAAAAAAAAAAAGATAATAAAGATTGAGGCCTATTGTTTCTTTTAAATTTTTAACTTTTTACTCTTACATATGCCTCTTGAATTAATTTGTTAATATCGTAAAGTAGGGATCCAACTCCATTATTTTCACATGTGCATATTCATATGTCCCAGAACAATTTGTTGAAAATGTATTATTATTTACAGCTTTATAAATTGTGCTGGCATTCCTGTTGAAAAATTAGTTAACTATCAATGTGACAGGTTTTCTTGTATGTTTAGGGAGGAGGTCTCTCAATTCAATTTCACTGACATACATTTGTCTGTCCTAGGCTAGTAATGCACTGTTTTGATTACTGTAATTCTTTTGGAACCTTTGAAATTACGAACATTACAAAGATAAATTCTCCAACTATGTTGTTTTTCAAGGTTATTTTGGCTTTTCTGGGCCCTTTAAATTTTCAAGTGTATTTTAGGATCAGTTTGTCAATTTTTCTAAGCATGGAGCTGATATTTTAAGAGGCATTGCATTAAACTCATGGATCAACTCAGAGAACATTGTCATCTTAATCATACTAAACCTTCCAATCCATGAATATGGGATCTTCTTTGTCCTTCTAAATTTTTTTCAAGGGCATCTTATACTTTCACTGCCTAATTACTATTTTTAATATTATTATAGAGATTGTATTTATTTATTTCATTTTCATATTATTAATTGCTAGTATGTGGAAATACAATTGTTATTTTTTTGACAGGTAGAGTGGACAGTGAGAGAGAGACAGAGAGAAGGGTCTTCCTTTGCCAATTGTTATTTTATTTTTTAAAGATTTATTTATGTATTTGAAAGTAAGAGTTACACAGAGAGAAGGAGAGGCAGAGAGAGAGAGAGAGGTCTTCCATCTGGTGGTTCACTCCCCATTTGGCTGTGATAGCCGGAATTGTGCTGATCTGAAGCCAGGAGCCAGGAGGTTCTTCTGGGTCTCCCACATGGGTGCAGGGGCCCAAGGACTGGGGCCAACTTCCACTGCTTTCCCAGGCCGTAGCAGAGAGCTGGATCGGAAGTGGAACAGTGGGGACCAGAGCCCATATGGGATTTTGGCACTTCAGGCCAGGGCATTAACCCACTGCACCACAGCGCCAGCCCCTGTTATTTTATATTTATCTTATATCTTAAAACCTTGTTAAACCAATTTATTGGTTTTAATTTGTGTGTACTGCTTAGAATTTTTTATATACAAAATAATGTCGGCTGTTAATGAAAATAGTTTTACAGCTTCCTTTCCAATCTAGAGGTGATTTGTTTCTTTTCCTTGCTGAATTGTCTTGGCTAGAATATTAAGTGCAATGTCAAATAGAAGTGATGAGAGGAAGTATCCTTGTCTTATTCTGATCTTTCTTTCTCTCATTTTTTAAAGAATCATGATCTTAAGGGGAAATATTTTAGTGTTTTGTCATATGTTAGCAGTGAATTTTTATTTTTATAGATGTATTTTGACATACTGAGGAAAACCCCTACCATTGTTAGTTTGTTGTGTATTTTAGTATATCTTTCTCAATATCCTTCCTGTATGTAGAGATGATAATGTAGGCTCTGTCATTTATTTATTTTTAAAGATTTATTTATTTATTTGAAAGTCAGAGTTTTACAGAAAAGGAGATGCAGGGAGAGAGAGGTCTTCCATCCGATGGTTCACTCCCCAATTGGCCTCAATGGTCGGAGCTGCGCTGATCCGACACCAGGAGCCAGGAGCTTCCTCCAGATTTCCCAGGTGGGAGCAGGGGCCCAAGGACTTGGGCCATCTTCTACTGCTTTCCCAGGCCATAGCAGAGAGCTGGATTGGAAGTGGAGCAGCCGAGACTAGAATCGGCACCCATAAGGGATGCTGGCGTTCCAGGCCAGGTTATTAACCCACTGTGACACAGTGCCCCCCCCCCCCCCTTTTAAAATTTGACAGAGTTAGACAGTGAGAGAGAGACAGAGAGAAGGGTCTTCCTTCCGTTGGTTCACTCCCTAAATGGCCTCTACTGCCGGAGCTTTGCCGATCCGAAGCCAGGAACCAGGTACCTCCTCCTGGTCTCTCACGTGGGTGCAGGGGCCCAAGGACTTGGGCCATCCTCCACTGCCCTCCCAGGCCACAGCAGAGAGCTGGACTGGAAGAGGAGTAACCAGGACTAGAACCCGGTGCCTATATGGGATGCAGGCGCCACAGGCAGAGGATTAGCCAAGTGAGCCAAGGCAAGGCCCTGGCCAAGGCTTTGTCTTTTATTATGTTAACTATGGTGTATTATCAAGAGCTGAACTGGAGAGAGCTGAGCTACCAGGTAGCTAGGTGATCAACTAAAACAAACCAATGTGAGAAAAGCAGTCAAGTTTTAACTACTTAACGGCAATAATAAAAGCATGAAACTAAACAGGCAGAAGTATTGGCTCCCCAGATTTCCCATTTTCCCTCCTGTAGTAGTGCTGGGTGAAGCTCAGATATATCTTTGCAGCCAGGAGGATCATGTCTTTGCAGAAAGATTCCTAAACAAAAGACTCTTGCTATACTGTCCTAAGAACTCAGGAGGTGAAGAAGGCCAAGTGCGGAAAAGTTTTTAATATCGAATCAAAGTGGAGAAAAGTGTCTTCAAGATCCCACAGACAAGGTAAGGTTGGCAGAGGCATCTGAGAAAGGCTCTAGCCAGGAACCCTGTGATAACAAGACTTCCAGGTGGAGTGCCTTACCCAAGAATTTGACCTACCTAAGTGCATGGCTGCAACTTCCACCAGAGAGTATAGTGCATACACATCATGTCTGGTTTGGGGAGGACAGTTTTTCCACATGAGGCCTATCATATAGCCTTTATAATGGTCTATGATATACCCTGAAAGATCTCACACATAGCGTTTGGGCTTGAAACCAGATTCCTCATGTATTACATTGATTTTTTTTAATGTTGCAACATCTTATATCCCTGAAAGAAAAACCAGTTGGTCATAGCATATAAACCTTGCTACATTTACTGTATTTATTTTATTAGTTTTTCTTTGTAACAGAGAATTTTTATGTCTATATTCATAAGAGATATTGATTTACACTTAGCAATTTTTGTGTCACCTAGTATTCTTGAGTTTTTGTACTAGGCTTATCCTGAGAAACTGTAATGAGTTCCAAGGTATTTTTTTTTTTTTGACTTCTCAGATGAATTTGTAAATATTTGGCCTTAATTTTAAAAATATTTGGTAGAATTCATCAGTGAAGACATCTGGTCTTTAGATTCTCCTAGAAATGTTTTGACTCATAATATCTTTATTTGCTATGAATCTACTAGACTATTTTATTTTTCATTGTCATCTCTGGTAGCTTGTGTTTTTTAAAGAATTATTATTTATATTATCTGATCTCCTTTTTTTCATAGTATTTGTTGTGGAGCAGATCCTGGAACAATTCTTTGGTTTTGGGTCTCTGAGAATGTGTTAATTTTTCCTTCTTTAACAGAAGTTTTGCTTGGTTGACAGTCTTTTCCTTTCAGCACTTTGAATATGTCAGCTTACCACCTTCTGACACTATAGTATCTGATGAGAAATCAGCTATTAATTTGGGGACTCCTTGTATATACATAATGAGTTGGATTTCTTTTAGTGCTCCCAAGATTCTTTCTTAGTCTTGACTTTTCAATAATTTCATTATTATGAGTCTTGGTATGAATCTCACTGGATTTATCCTACTTGGTCTCAGACAACTTCTTGGGTATGTAGCTTTATGCTTTTAATCAAATTTGTGAAGCGTTCCACCATTATTTTTTCAAATATTCTTTTTCTCCTTTCAACCTCTCCTTCTGGAATTCCTGTGATGCCTATGTTGGTACATTGTTGACGTCTCAAAGTTCTCAGGGGTTCTGCTCACTTCCTTTTTTTTCTACTCTTACACTATGTAAATTCAATTGATCAATCTTCGAGTTCATTTATTCTCTTTTATTGCCAAAACCGTTGTTCGTTTTTCATTTCAGATACAGTATTTTTAAACTAACTTCAGAATTCTTGTTTGGTTCCTTTTTTAAAAAATCAGTTCCATGGCCCACCTTTATGATACATCAAGATAAGGCGGCTGGCGCCGCAGCTCAATAGGCTAATCCTCTGCCTGCGGTGCCAGCACACCAGGTTCTAGTCCTGGTTGGGGTGCCGGATTCTGTCCTGGTTACCCCTCTTCCAGGCCAGCTCTCTGCTATGGCTCGGGAGTGCAGTGGAGGATGGCCCAAGTCCTTGGGCCCTGCACCCTCATGGGAGACCAGGAGAAGCACCTGGCTCCCGGCTTCGGATCAGCGCGATGCGCCGGCTGCAGCGCGCCAGCCGTGTTGGCCATTGGAGGGTGAACCAATGGCAAAAAGGAAGACCTTTCTCTCTGTCGCTTTCTCTCTCACTGTCCACTCTTCCTGTCAAAAAATAAATAAATAAATAAATAAAATAAATTTAAAAAAAGATAAGGCACCACTTGTGATACCAGCATCCCATAGCAGAGTGTCAGTTTGAATCGCAGCTTCTTCTCATCTAGCTCTCTGCTAATGAGCCTGGGAAAGCAGCAATGATGGCCCATGTAGCAGACCCAGATAGAGGTCCAGGTTTCTAGCTTCAGCCTGGCCCAGCCCTAGCTGTTGCCACCATCTGGGGAGTAAACTACATGATGAATGATTCCTTTCTTTCTCTCACTCTTTGTCACTCTGCCTCTCAAATAAATAAAAGAAACATTAAAATTCATTTCTATATATTTATTGATAGTCTGTATTGAGTGAGATATTCTTAGTTTCTTTAGTTCTTCTGACATGGTTTATTTGTTTTTTGACTATAATTAAAACGACTGATTTAAAGTCTTTGTCTAGTAAATCCAACATCAAACTTTCCTCAGAGACAGTTTCTAGTGAATGCTTTCATTCTTTTCTATGTGTCATATTTTCTTATTAGCATGTTTCTTATTTATTTTTGTCAAAAGCTGGACATTCTGAAAAATACAATGTGGCAATTCCAGAAATAACACTCTTCTCCCTATGTGAGGGAGGAAATAATCATAATTTAAACTTCCATGAAAATAGTTGGGTATTAACAAGACTCTTTTGGAAAAGCTGTATAAGGGAAGAAAAAAAGTAACATATCTTACTGATCATGGCCTTCAAATATGCCTATAGGGTTAGTGCTATGTTCCTGAAAATTTGTTGACAAATTAGAACACTTTAACATGCAAGAAAAATGTCCCATCAAAGAATTCTAGGGGCCAGCATTGTGGCAAGATGGGTAAAGCTGCCAACTGCAACAATGGTATCCCACATGGATGTAGGTTTGTGTCCTGGCTGTTTCACTTCCTATTCAGCTCCATGCTGATGGCCTGGAAGAAGCAGCAGCAGAAGACCCAAGTGTTTGGGTCCTTGCCACCCATGTGGGAAACCTGGATGAACTTCCTGGCTTCTGGCTTTGACCTAGAACATCACTGGTCATTGCAGCCATCTAGGGGAGTGAACCTGTGAACAGAGGATCTCTCTCTCTCTCTCTCTCTCTCTCTCTCTTTCTCCCTTTCTCCCTCTCTCTGTAACTCTTTCAAATAAATAATTTCAAAAATTTTTAACTTGGATCCTGTTGCAATGTGAGGAATCATGCCTCTAATTAGTTCATATAAATTCAAAATTTTAGTATAAAAGGTTTGGTTTAAACAGAATTACATCTGTATCTTTCTTGAAAATAAGTATAAAAGGCAAGATGTGCTTTGATAAAGCCTCATGCAGGCTTTATTTATTGGACTGTGGTAAGCCATTGCTTACATTTCAAAATAAGCTTAAACTACCTTTGAAATGATTCCAGAGAATTAGGTTGCCTATTTTATATCACTTTCATTTTCACTGAAGTTGCAAAGTTCTCATAAAATCTCAAATGCTCCTTTCAGTATCACAGAAGCTTTACAGCTTCTGTGTACAACCTTGGGCAGAGATTCATGTGTCATCCTTTCCAGCCCTCCTTGCCAAGTGCTGCTTAATCTCCATCTCTCACATGCATTTCTCAGTGAGTAGAGAAGGTGAATGGGCAGCAGGTGCAGCTTTGATCTTAATTGCAGTTTCTGAAATAGCCAAGCATTTACTGCATGCTTATTCCATGTCTACAACTTTTCATGTATTATTAGTCTTTTTAATTTCACAAGTTTATAAGATAGGTACTACTACTACCTCCATTTGAAAAATGAGGTAAATGAGGCTTGGAAAAGTTAATAACTTGTCTAAGGTAGTGACAGATTGGGAATTGGGACAGACAAGAGTCAAGCTAAGGTCACGTCTATTGTGGCAATTTTCTCTTAAAAATGCAGTGTCTTGTGGGGTAGAGGAAGACACAAGCTAAGGAGAAAATTGATGATCATCTGGACTTTGGAGATAAGGGAATTGAGACACTATTGATGGCACCTCCATAGCATTTCTGTGGACATGAGTCCATGTCCCTTCTTGAACTTAGATACTAAGTGGCAATTCTTGGCTGGATTATTTAATAGTTGGTAGATAACCCTTGAGAAGCATCCTACTCTCTTATGAAGTGATCCATCAGCTTGAAAGTTTGTGCTAAAATGGAAGTCAAGAAAGACCAAAGAATCACCTGGATTAGGAGTATACTTTGTGTAAAGCAGAGATAAACTTCTGTTAAGTTAAACCATTACGGTTTGGGATTTGTTTGACAACACAGTACAGGCCTACCCAGGCAAAGTAACGTGGAGATGGTAGCTTCTCCTTGTGTAGCATATTCATTAATTTTGCAGCCTGAACTTTATAGGACAAAACTGTGATAACATTCAGAAGGGTGTGAGAATTTGTGCCAGCATCTGTTGAGTTTTAATAAAAACATGGCCTTGACCTCCAATTTGAGGTTACATTGTGCAAATGTGCCTAGAATAGAACTGGGATTTCCTATTTTCCAGATCAATAAAACCCTAGTTAGTTGACCTTTCTTGTCTACTTAAAAACATTGTTTTTATATCATGTAATTTATTTATTCTTGCTTCTCATTTGCTTTTCTTTTGCTCAAATACTTCTGGCAGAGGAAGCTTGCCATATGTTTTATGAATTAACCAATAAATTCATTCATCAGAACCATTGTTTGTTCATTATAGTCAATCCTCATGAACCCATTAGGACTGTACAAAGGGAGTAATAAACATACATCTCAGTTTTGTGCCCTTGGCTCAGTTACCCTTTCTATTCAGATAGTTTTGTGGCAAAAGGTTATTTTCTTAAAAATCAGTTCCTTCAGTGAAATGGCTGACATTATTTTCACACATGATCAAGTTTGGAAGTTTTATTTTCCATGAAAAGAAACCGAAACTCTCTACCAGTTTTTCCAACAGATTGTTTCATGCTCCATTAGCATCAATTATCTCTAGGAGGAAGTATGATAGGCCTTTAAATGGGTTACTGTACTACAGCTCACAGCTGGAAACAAACTGTACTGTAAACAAACAAGTGAAAATAGCAAAGGGACTTTAACCAGGAAGCTCACAGACAGAGACCTGAGGCTGAGAGTGACAAAGGGAGGTTGCAGGTGGAGCAAATGTAGGCAGGCACAGTTCTCTACTGGATCTTTGCATCTGGTAATAATTTCTGTCCATTGGTGTTGACGATAAATTCTAATACTTCTTATAAAAGTCGTGGAAAAGTATGTCTAACAAAAAATAAAAGTATAATTCTATAAAAAGTCAATTCTTTTTAAAATGACTTGTGGCCTGTGCCTACATAGCAGGTAAAGCTGCCACCTGCAGTGCCAGCATCCCATATGGGTACTTATTTGAATCCTGGCTGCTTCACTTCCAATCCAGTTCTCTGCTTATGGCCTGGGAAAGCAGTGAAAGATGGCCCAAGTCTTTGGGCCCCTGCATCCATGTGAGAGACCTGGAAGGAGCTCCTGGCTCCTGGCTTCTGATCTGCTCAGCTCCACCTGTTGCAACCACTTGGGGAGTAAACCAGCAGATGGAAGACCTCTCTCTCTCTCTCCCTCTGCCTCTGCTTCCCTCTCTCTCCATCTCTTTTTCTCTGCCTCTTCCTCTCTATAACTCTGCCTTTCAAATAGATAAATAATTTTTAAAAAAAGACTTATTCTCAATTTTGGGTGGAAAAGATTCAGAAAAAGATAATCTTTTAGAAAAAGTTAATCACTTGTACAACTCTCTTTTTTATTCACTCACTTATTTATTCGCTCCACAAACATTTATTGAATATCTACTATGTTCCAAGAACTCTACTGAATGCTCAGGATAAACAATGAATAAAATATACATTTCCCCTAAAGCATCTTTACCCTTGTTGTTATTTATTTATTTGTCCTTTATGGTCTCTGGTGATAAAAATGAGTTGTAAGACTTTTATCAAATGATGCAATTTTTGATTAGACAGATAACAGATGAAAGTTTCTGGAAGACATCATGGAGGAAATTTTAGTGAAGGAGGAATAAAATGGTACCCAGATCAATGCCACCTTGTCTGTCAAGCTTTCTTGTTCTTTGTGCGAATCCTTATTTCCTTTGCACATGTTGGACAGTAGATGCTAAGAGGGGGTAAAAGTGTCCTGAAGTTTTCATATGGGCAGTCAGCATTCAGGAAAACAGTGTTTAGCAATAGAGAAGGAACAGGGTCGTAGTAGTCAAGTTGAGTTGGAGATTTCTATGCAATATCCAGGGATATATTTGGTCAGTGGTAGATTTTTTTTTTTTTTTTACCAAGAATAGGATTTTTGTTTGCTGCAATGCTTAGAAATGCTCACCACTACCAGTTACTGGGAATGTAGGGACAAATAAGCATGTAGGCTAAGACATATGTTTTAACTTTACAAAGTACTCTGATGTATACTCTATCAATTGAGTTTCAGACAGGAAGCAGCTAACATGCTCAACCAGAGTAGAGCTTAAATAAACAGACTAGTTACAAGGGAGCTAACAGGGGAAAGGAAAACCAAGATAGTGCAGTATCTCAGAGCCAATAATAGCAACGAATCATTACCAAGAGAGGAGAGTGGTTACTCATTTTCAATGAGTAGAGAAGGCTATGGAGGCAGCCATCTGACAGGAGCCATGGCCTTTAATTGAGCAAAGATGACCCATAGAGCTTTCCCAAGGAGGAAGCCTACATTAGGCCAATGAGAAGCCCCAAATTAAAGAAGCCTTTTGATTCAAGTCCTCTAGCTCAGCTTTATGAGGGTACAAGTGAGGTGCAGAAGTTGAGAAGAGGATCTAGAGGGGCAAACAGAAGTTGTCCAATACATATTCACAGACTCACGTGTCCTTTCAATAACCCCATAACACTAATGATGATAACTAATCTGGATTGGATGCCTGCAATGTGCTAGGCCACATATCAGTGCTTCACACCTCATGAATCTCCACAGCAACCTTTTGAAGTATGTACTATTATTCTGTATTTCTATCAAGGATGATACTAAGAATTGGACTCAAAGTAGTAGAGCTGCAATATGAGTTGGGCAGTTTGTTGCTAGAAACATAGTGTCTTCCTGCCTGTCCCATTTTTCATTTAAGGAAACTGATGCTTAGAAAGTTTAAGGGTTTGATTCAAATCAACATGGCTGTGACATATGGTCCTGACTTGAACTCTGTGTCCTCTGTAAACCTTTTTCTGTGACATCTTACAGTTATAAGGGAAGTGGGTAAAATAGGATAAGAGCACAAAGACAGTTTTACCTGAAAAGAAGATGTGGTTGAGTTCATGCTGTTGTCGTCAGACTGAGGGAGCAGTGTGAGCAAAATCATTGCTAAGTCTGATTTGACTAAAGACAGACAGAAAGAGGGTAGTGGAGAGGTGATCATGGCTAAAAAAAAAAAAAGAAAAAAAATGCCAGAGAGGCCAACTGTATAAAAGGGGGAGCAGGATTCAAAGCAAGGAGAACTGAGAGAGGCTTGGAAAGATAAAGCCACACATCCAAGATTATAATGACAGTTGGGAGCAGCAGCAGCAGTTATCTCACTTTAAAATAGTCCTTTTTCTAGGAAAGCACACAGCCTCTCTTCGTCTACCCCCACCCCTATTCCACATCAGAAGAGCTAAAGCTTTCTAGAATTCCGTGGCCTTCACTGATTCTCAAGTAGGAAACTGGGGAGGCAAGGTCCTAGATGCCAAGTGAAATGGTCTGTTTTCTGCTTCTCACAGGCTGGCATGTCTAAGATCAAGGCACTAGAATTTGGTAAGGGCTGCTCTCTGCTTCCAAGATGGCACCTTTCATGCTGCATCCACCTGTGTGCAGGAACACTGTTCTCATGTGGCAGAAGGAAGAAAGGCAAAAAGTGACCAAACTCCCTCTGTCAAGCCTGCACTAATTGTTAGGAAAATGACTCAGTCTTATCCATGGCGCGATCTACACCTTGACACCATCCTAGGCTCTAACCCCTCCGTCATTGCTGGAAGCCAGGTGGCCAGATGGCCCAACCACTGGTGTCAAGCTCCACCCCCATTCTAATGGGATTCGCTGCTCCTACTTCCCTGCCCGCCCTCCGGCAAAGTTTCAAAAGGACCTGTTCCTGAACACATGGCTCTCTCCTCTCGCTCTCTCGGCTCCTCTTGTCTCCCCTCTCTCTCTCTCTTGCTCTCTCCCTCTCTGCTCTCTCTTGTCTCTCTCTTGGCTTCTCTCTCTCCCCCTCTCTCACGACTCTTCTCTCTCTAGCCTCTTGTCTTCTCTCCTCACTAGCTCCTTTCCTCTCTCACTCTCTTTCCTTCTCTCTGCTACACTCTCCTTCTCACTCTTTTTTCCTTCTTCGCCCCTTCCCTCCAGTCTGCTGGGTTTTCCCCAATAAACCCTTTCCCTTACACCAGTGTTTGGTGTGTTTTGTGATGACCTTACACTAATCCATTCATGAAAACAAGCCCTAAAGACCTAAATATGTCCCCCAAAGGCCCCACTTCCCAAAAATTATTTGAGAATTAAGCCTCCTACACATGAATTTGGGGTGACACATTGAAACCCAGTGCTTCAATTGATATTACTTAGTTCCTATGATGCCAGGTATTCCTGAGAATAAAGCAATGAACAAGACAGACAGGCATCTCTGACTTTAGAAAGATGTAGGAGAAGAAAAACATTAAAATTTACACTCTGTCAGCAGGTGGTAAGTGCATGGAGAAAAGAGTGAAAAGGAGAATTTTGATGGAGTTAGTATTTTAAATAGGGTTGTCATAAGATGACACTTAGGGAAAGCCAACTGGATGGCAAAAAGGGCCAAGGGGCTCCCTGGGGCTCTCTGGGGGAAGGAACATCATTTAGGGAACAGCAGAAGCAAAGGCCTGTGGACTCTGAGTGAAGGTTTATCTCTACAAAACATATAAAAGTCAAATTAAGTTATAGAAGGCTTATGATGGCTGCTGTGAGAATCGTAGTAGGCTTCCTAAATGGGGTACAGGGACCATTTAGGAAGCCTACTACGATACCATGGGAGAGAGATTATGGAAACTGTTGCTATGGAAGTTGAAGGTGATAAAAAGGTCAGCTTTTGGAGATGCATTTTTGAGGGTACAACTGACAGGATTTGTGAATGAACAGAATGTGTGATAGAGAGAAAGAGGGTCAAATATGTGGCTTTGATTTTGGCTCAGGAAACTGGAAGGATGGAGTAGCCATTTTCCAAACTGGTGAAGAATGTGGTGGGGTCAGTTCAGTGGTGAGTATGTTGTGTTTGAGTTGCCTATTAGACATTCAAGGGAAAATGAGGAATGGCTGCTAGAAATGGGATTCTATGGTTGAGAGAAGTCTAGGCTGGAGATATGAATGTGGCATTCGTCAGCATGTAGCTGTTAGTGAAAGCCACAAGATTTCATGCTAGGGTGTATTTACTGAAGTGCTGATTCATAGGCACTCTGCCTCCATAGGTTATGGACATGTGTGAAACAAAGCCATGGGACAAACAGTGGACATGGTTCAGACAGTTGTAAACTGGAGTTCAGAAATCTTGACCAAAAAATCAGAAGCAACTGATTTCTGCCACGCAAAGCACACAGGTTGGCCCAGTGGCCTCAAATCCCTCAGTTTTCAGTCCACTAGTTGGCAACCTCTGCCCTACAGGCTGGCATCTGAAAATTTGTTTTTGGATTTTTTCCTCAACCCTATTGTATATTGGTCAGTTTCCCCTCTGTTTGTAAGCGGCTCAGGTTTTTCACAGTACCATGTATTTGCTGGTGAGGGTCTGTGTCCTCCTTTTACCCCTAAATCTGGACTTTATTTTGCAGAGTCCTTGCTGGAACTGGCAACTACCTTCTCACGTGAGCCAATTGTAGATTTTCAGGAATTTTTCAACCTGGGTAACAAACAAAACCATTAAAAATAAAATATTCAGGCTTACAATTGCCTAAATATTTTAAAACAAGGGCATACTCAAAACTCATCACTTACTGTTTTATTGCATTGTATTAGTATGTGTTCTCCTTTTTTTTTTTTTTTACTTCAGTTGTATCTTTAATTGGGAAATAGTACATTATGGTGTCTCTCTTACAAACTGTGCTTTCAAGGATTTCATGTTGATAGCTTGAAATGAGCCATGTGGGAGTATGTACACCACAGAAATTGTCAAACAAAACAAATCAGGCCTATTTTCCTTGGAAAGCCAGTTTTAAATCTTTACCAGCGTTCCACTGTGAAAATATCATCTTGGGACAGCATAACAGCTGGCTGATGGTAACTAGAAGTGACAATGTAGAGAGGCTTATGAAGATTAGTTTAGACCCACTATTCCCTAATTCCTGATAGAATATTTATATGGTGATAAAATTTCTAATAAATGCTGATATTGCTGTGTGCATCTTCAGAGAAGACTTTAAAGCAGACAAGCCTACAATCTATATCTATTGCTTTTCCGTAAGCAATAGTAAGAATAGACTGGATATTCTACATAAGGATCATGTATTAAGGATTTCCCTGGAAAAGAGTTTCACAATTTGACTCAGTTTCCAACTCCCACCATTGATAAATACTAATATGAAAAAGCAACTGAAGAGGCGGCACAGCATTTGGGCTGCCACTTGCAAGGCCAACACTCCTTATCAGAGTTATGTTTCAAGTTCCAACTGCTCAGCTTCTGATCCACTTTCCCACTAATATGTCTGAGAAAGTAGCAGATGACAGTTCAAGCACTTTTGTCCCTGCCACCCAAGTGGGAAACCCAGATGGAGTTCCTGGCTCCTGGTTTTGGCCTGCCCCAGCACTGGCCATTGTGGCCATTTGGGGAGTTGGCCAGCAGATGGGGAATCTCTTCCTCTCTGTCTCTCCTCCTATCTGTGTCACTCTGCTTTTCCAAATAAATAAATCTTTAAAAAATGCAACTGAAGTGAGTCCATGGTTTTTCCCAGAGTTAAAGGAATATATAAAAATGAATGATGTGTAAATAAGACAGAAAGGAAATGACTTTTTAGGAAGTAAAACACATACATTCCAGTTTTTAGGATTCTGTGCCTTTGTGATAAATAAGTGAGATAGCTTTCAGGTAGGTAAAGCAAATAAGGCTCACTTTCCCCTTCTAGGTTTCCTGAAGCTAACCTTTTTCCTTCTTTTTTGCATATCTCCTCCACAAATAGAGCTGGCAAAAAGTATCTGTTACGATGACCCAGGCTTTACCATTCATGGCAAATCTCTCTAAATTACAGGCTTTTCCTCGTAGAGACCATTTACAGTGGGCATAATACAAGGCTGTGTTCAACCATGCCACTCTTTGAACTAGCTGTACTATGTTATTACCACACTAAACTGGAGTGGCCAGTTTTTCTATAAATAAATATCCTCCTTGCTGGGTAGATGAAAATCCTTAGTAGCAGTTCCTGCGTTATTGATTTTCTGGTTTCTAGCTTCTCTGCTGGGAATATTTTTTGAGTTGTTTTGAAAAGAGAAGTCTTGTAAACACTTGACTGTTGCCAGACTCAAGAAAAATCCGATTAGTTGGCAATCAATAACATTATTACTCAGCTGGGCTCCCTGTAATTCTTCTATCTCCAGGCCAGGTGGGTGGATGTGGTGAGGAGCTTTCAAAGAGATGGTATGTTCTTTCTAGATTCCATTTGTTTCTTTACAACGGTCCTTTAATTTGTGTTGGGTTGGAAACGGAGCTAATAACCGCAGTTTGAACACAATTGGCTTCCTCTCTGTGAGGGAAGAACAAAGCAGAGATTATCAGCTTTGATGAAGGCGGCTAGGAGTTTAATCAACCACTCTGTGAGGCTCCCTATCAACCACAGAAAATAAAGTCCAGGAACTCACTAGGAATGGTGTAGTTTTTCATACAGCATCACAAAGTCCACACACATAATATATCTTCAGGGTGGTGGTTTTGTTGTGGTTGTTGTTTGTCTTGTTTTCTTTTCCTATGAAACATTGTAAAGAGATGGGTTTGAGGTATTAAAATGTAGGGCGTCTTGTTAAAATCCTCAGATACCCACTGATTTCCTTCATGACCATCTCTGGTCTTTGCCATTAAATCCTCTGGCCCTGGGGACAACTGGACAGAGAAGTCCTGGTCAGAAACCTGTCCTCTGAGTCAAATCAACTGTGTGGATCACAACTGAGTGCTTATCTTCTGCACCCATTCTGATACTGGTTTCTTAAGTACTGGATCACATCTGTACCACAATTTTAATAATTGAATTCTTTTTCTTAAAGATTTATTTATTACTTGAAAGTCAGAGTTACATAGAGAGAAGGAGAGGCAGAGAGAAAGGAGAGGTCTTCCATCTGATGGTTCACTCCCCAATTGGTCACAACAGCCGGTGCCGCGCCAATCCGAAGCCTGGAGCCAGGAGCTTCTTTGGGGTCTCCCATATGGGTGCAGGGGCCCAAGGACTTGGGCCATCTTCTACTGCCTTCCCAGACCATAGCAGAGAGCTGGATCGGAATTGGAGCAGTCAGGATCTCAAACTGGCACCCATATGGGATGCCGGCGCTTCAGGCCAGGACACTAACCCATTGCACCACAGCGCTGGCATTAGTTGAATTCTTAACCTGTCCATTCCTTCCTTAGGGATTGGCCAAATATACTACTCTAAGCCATATTTTCGATGATTTAGTTTCTGGTGCCTCATGATAACCTCTATTCTTGGTAGAGTCTACATGCTTACTGTGTAGCATATGGTCACTGATGACCATGTACCTTGACATTCACTCAACTGTTTGTCCTCTTACCCACTATAGCCTTATTCTATTACTGGCTACACATTCAAATCATGCAAGAGATTTCAAGAATCCTGTGCCTAAATTCAGAGTTAGGTGGTCTTATGTGATACATATTTTTCCCTTAATTAAAAGTTTTTGTCATGGACTGAACTGTGTCCCCCTAAAATTCGCATGCTGAAGTCCTAACCCCTAGTACCTCAGTCAGGTGCTTGTATCTAGAGATAGTGTCTTTAAAGAGATAACTAAATTAAAATGAGGTGATCAGGGTTGGCCCTAATCCAATATAACTGGTGTCCTTATTAGAAGAAACCAGGACACAGAGACAGACACACAGTAGAAAGTCCATGTGAAGGCACAGTGAGAGGACAGATCTGTAAGTCAGTGATCAAGTTCTCAAAAGAAATCAGTCCTAGCATTTTGATTTCATGCTCCAATCCAAAGCCAGGAGCCTGGAGTTTCTTCCCGGTCTCCCACGTGGGTGCAGGGGCCAAAGCACTTAGACCATCTTCTACTGCTTTCCCAGGCCATAGCAGAGAGCTGGATTGGAAGAGGAACAGCCAGGACTAGAACCGGCACCCATAGAGGATGCCTGCTCTGCACGTTGGGGCTTTAACCTGCTGTGTCACAGCGCCAGCCTGGAGTTTCTGATTCAGGGTATCCTGAGATGGAGACTGGGAGCTGAAATTTTGCATTTCTATCAAGTTCCCAGGTGATACTGATGCAACAATTTCCAGAACCATGCTGCAAACCACTACATGCCAGTTTACTATGCATTGTTGCTGGTCTTTGAGTCTTCAGCTTCCTCTCACAGCTCCCAACCACTTTATGAAAGAGCCTCAGCACCTAGGACATCCTTTGTCCTTGCCTTGGTTCTCCTGGGGATGACCTTGATTCATACATCTCCTTCTTCAGTAAGATGAAAATTTTAAGGGAAAAAGGCATGTCTGGGGAGTTACAATATCAATAAATCTGTAAGTGTGTTTGTGAATTTATGTCTCATTCCACAAAATGCCTGAGACAACTACTGCACCTTGGGAGAACTGGGCCACTTCATATATGAAGATCTGCATAAAGGTTCCAATTTTAATACATTAAATATATTCTATAAATTTCAGTGGGATCAATATTTACTGGCCTTTAAAAATAGGTTTTCTCTCATTTGTTAGCATTTGCTTTGAGGAGTCCATAGCGATGATGCCATTTCACATTTCCAAGTACTTTGCAGTCAGCCAAGGAGAGGGTTTGTATCCCACCCCTGCACATGTAGTTTCCTCCAGTGAGGCTAATCATACTGGAACTTTAAATCCATTCTTCCTGACATTCATCTCCTTGACTCAGAATGAGCTGATGTATAAGAACTTGACTATAGGAAGCTCCTGCCCAGTGCTTGTTCTTAAAGGTGCCTCTGAAGTTCAAATTTACCAACTCCCTCTTTGAAGCACCCTCAAGAGGAGCCTTTGTTTTATCCAGTCTACCACAGTCCGTATATTTGTTTTCAGTCATCTTTATGCACCCAACGAACAGGATAGTGCAAAGGCTGGATTAAGTAAGCAGTAAGTGATTGTTTAATTAAGTAGAAAATGTACCCAACACAGAATATCTTTTTTCTTACCCTTATGCCTCTGTCTCTGCTCTTCCTTCTCCTGGGCAGGCTGCATGACCCTATTCTTGACTTAACCTGGGCTTTGAGATTCAGTTCAAAGACATCTTCCGAACTGAGCTGAAGCCCTAGTGTAGTTCATAAATGTGCTCTTTCTCCCTTTTGCTTTGAAATGCAGTGGCTATTGATTCAGTAATCCTATCAATAACAGTCAACCTTTAGAGAGCCCTGTGCAAAGTGCATCCACTTGGGTAATCTCATTTAATTTTCACAAGAGTCACCTTGGTAGAGGGAGTTTTTACACATTGCATTTTTGATCCCTATCTGAGACCAGTCAAATCAGAACATTGGAATGAGTCCAGGGATAATTCACATTTTGTAAGTCACCTGTGGTTTTAATCTGCAGCCAGGATTGAGAATTACTGAGTCCAGGGTCTTTATCTGTGGCACAAAACATAAGCCTTCTTTTGATGGAATGAGCTCTCACAAATTGCAAGAGATTTAAAAATAGTTCTGCAAGTTCTAGTCTTGTTCTCCCTTCACTTCTGATGTACTCCTTTTCAGTTTTCAGCTCTTCAAACACTTCGGGATCTGGTTCCTCCACCTTGTTTCTAGACCAAAACACTTTCTGTACTCTCTGTTCTTCTTGTTTGCTTCGCCCATTTCCACCTTGCTTCACAAAACAGGCATAAAAATTATTTGTAAACCAGTTCTTGGAAAGTCTCAGTCCATCTCAACACTACTTGTTCAGAGAGAGTAAATTCCTTTAGAGAATGGCTTTGTCATGTCTTTTTCATAATCATTTAATAAATGTGAGCATATTATTTGCTCAGTCATGAGGCTCGGGACACAGATGATTCAGGGATTTGTAAATAGAGTTAAAGATCTTAGACTTTCTTTATGGGTTTCTATATTGTAGAGTTACATATTCAGGAAAGAGCTTGCAAAAGATAACAGGAGCTATAATTGAATTCAAGGAAACTAAGACTTAGCAGATTATTGGAGATAAAGATTGGAGTTGTGGAACAACAGATGGGAAAATATGTTAGAAGTAGTGCCTATAAGGCAGCTTAAGATGTACAAAACCCCATTTTACTATGTTGTTGTACTTGCCTAGGAAGGGATTAGATGACAATCTGCAAAAGACTTCTGTGTTTTAAAATGCGTTGTAAAATAAAAGCATTTTTACATTTTTCTAGATAGCACAATTTAATCACTTCTTAACCTTGTTTTCCTTTTTAAATTAAACACAAGCTTCACCCTTAATGAATGGAAGTGGAGTTTGTATTTCATTACCTTTAGTTCTGCACTTCCATTCTTTAAGAGTTTTTTTTCTCTTCTTAACCACCATTGGTTTCTGATGTAAGTGCTCAGCAGACACAAAATGTTTTACAACCAGTAACGGGTTTGAAATGAACTGGAAGCAAGAATAAAACAATTAAGCTTGAAATAAACTCTACCTTTTCCATTGCTCTGTTTCTTTGTGTTTATTTCGACATGCATTCAGAATCATTTAAGTTCTTAAAAAGTTATAAAAATCTATTGATAACTGAAGGTTATAATGTAGTGGAACTTCAACAGGGGCTTCAAACTTTTTATGCTTAGATTACTGCACAGGGTCCGCAAAACTCTGCAGCATTCAAGACCTTTTCCAATTAAGTCTTAGAGGCGCCCACATAGAGATCAGTGCAAGCCTCTGATAGGGTGGCCATATGTTATAGTATCCCTAACCAATCCTAATTTATGCCTTTTGTTTTAGCGTGATTTCAATCTTACTCCTTCGTTTTTGAAGGTGTCCTGATTTAGACTGTGAATTATTGATCATCCTGGTTGTGAAAGAGAAACTGCTTCTGTTGAACATGGACCAGTGTTTTCCAAAACAGGTCATTTCCCTTTCTTTTCCTCTGTGACTTTCTGAGTAGCACAGTTCTGTGAGTGGTGACAATATGTGTCAGTGAGCTGGGGTTGGGAAGGCCAAGGAAAGGAAGCCAGAGTCTCAGGACAGGATTTCTCAAACATGCATTACTGATGTTGGGGACTGCAGAAGCAGCAAATGAAGTTTAATATGAATACCAGTGAATCTGTGCAAAGGCATTGATGAAAAATAGAACAATTACTTTTTTTTTTTTTTTTTGACAGGCAGAGTGGACAGTGAGAGAGAGAGACAGAGAGAAAGGTCTTCCTTTGCCGTTGGTTCACCCTCCAATGGCCGCCGCGGCCGGCGCACCGCGCTGATCTGATGGCAGGAGCCAGGAGCCAGGTGCTTTTCCTGGTCTCCCATGGGGTGCAGGGCCCAAGCACCTGGGCCATCCTCCACTGCACTCCCTGGCCACAGCAGAGAGCTGGCCTGGAAGAGGGGCAACCGGAACAGAATCCGGCGCCCCAACTGGGACTAGAACCCGGTGTGCCGGCGCCGCTAGGCTGAGGATTAGCCTAGTGAGCCGCGGCGCCGGCCGAACAATTACTTTTAACATTTACTGACACACTAAATTAGAAACTGCTTGGGAAAATTCCAGCATATCAGTGCAATGATAAAAGATATAATCATCAAGAGGTCAACGGCATGTGTGAAGACAAGTCCAGGAGGCTGGGAAGCCAAGTTGGATGGTCTCTAGGCCAGCAGGAGCCTGGTGAGAGAGAGCAAGGAAGACTGCCTCAGTGTGGCTGGGCTGACTCTCACTCACAGGGTTCCTCTGGAGCTCATGAATACATCGATCTTGAACAAATTGATTAACTTCTCTGTGCCTTGCTTTTCCAAACTGGGAAATGAGAAGAATAAAGGCCTTTTATTTTGTCACTAATGAATGTATTGCTTTATTTTAGAGATCTTATTTGGGAATTTTTTTTTTTTTGTCAGAAGCTTCAAAAAGAGAAGCAGCAAATTTATGTTCTTGTCTTGCATTTTCTTAGGTCAGGCTTCTCCTAGTTAGAGTGAACTTATTACTGCTTTTACAAAAACAAACTCTAAAATTGTGTTGATCATTTTTGCGCTAAAAGCTACAATTTTCATTTAGATGACATATTTACACCCCTGCAAGCTAAATGAAATTGATTATGTTTGTGCCTTCACTAATTCACCTGTAACAGAAAAAAGAATCTTATTGGATTCTGAAAGTAGAAGCCTAAATTCATTTTCAGTTACATAAATACAGAAAACATTTGAGGAACTAGCTAGTCTCAAATCCCAGTAGTCAGCAGAATAAACAAAATTTTATTTTAAAAAGGCAAGCATAATAGTTCTCTGATATCAGTCTGATATTGCGTGTCATACTCCAAAGCTAAAGACTTTTAAAAATGCAAAGTGAGTAAATATTCTTTTTTTTTTTTTTTTTTTGACAGGCAGAGTGGACAGTGAGAGAGAGAGACAGAGAGAAAGGTCTTCCTTTGCCGTTGGTTCACCCTCCAATGGCCGCCGCGGTTGGTGCGCTGCAGCTGGTGCACCGCACTGATCCGATGGCAGGAGCCAGGTACTTATCCTGGTTTCCCATGGGGTGCAGGGCCCAAGCACCTGGGCCATCCTCCACTGCACTCCCTGGCCACAGCAGAGAGCTGGCCTAGAAGAGGGACAACTGGGACAGAATCCGGTGCCCCGACCGGGACTAGAACCCGGTGTGCCGGCGCCGCAAGGCGGAGGATTAGCCTACTGAGCAGTGGCGCCGGCCTAAATATTCTTTTTAACTTCAGTTTCTAAGATACTAGATCTTATTCCTCTCACCTACCCATTTCCCCTAATGCTGTGTTTATAGACAAGAGCTTTCCTATACAAACAGGGATTCCAAATCAGCAGCATGGACATAACTTGGGAGCCTGTCATAATCTAAAGTCTCAGACTCATGGTACAGCCATGGCATTAGAATCTGCATTTTAACAAGCTCTTCTGTTGACTTTCATGTACAGTCAAATTTGAGGAGAGCTGGATCAGAGAACTCCTGGCTTGAAACAGAAGAGACAATAAAAAGCAATGTGGTTAAACAGCAAAGTAAGTAGAGAAATCACATGAATTTTCTAAGGGCCCTCTTCTTGCCCTTAGGTACACACTGATAGCCACCTCTGTCTTCCCCTAAGTCTTTCTTGTAGTATCTTTTCCTTTCATATTATGTATGATGATTACCTACAGTTATGTTTAAAACTTTATAATTGCTATTGCTTTGCAAAATTTTAGACTTTCTCTAACATTGCTTCATTCTCAACCATACAATACACTCTATTTATACAGCCTGTATTTGTTTTCTTTTCTCTAAGAATCCTTCCTGATTCACTGAAGTAGACATAATGTGAAGTAGAGGAATGGTTGGCCTGGGAATGTAGTGATTCTGGGAATGCAGCCATGGGCCAGTGCCAACCAGAACTAGATGAATGATACCAGGGGTAGGGCGAGACCCAGAACCATGCTTAGCAAAAGGAGGGGCATATCTTTGTCACAGATAATGCAGAATTTTCTGCAGCATGAACCACAGCTGATTAGAATGTTCATTTTAATTTCCTTTGAGGGATAATACATGTCATACTCTGGGCAGATTGTGATTTCCAGAAGAATGATAAATGGAAGGAGATGCTTAGGGAATTTTTTTCTTTTCTATGACATTTCTACCAGTAAAGCTTCCTTCCAATTAAAATTAATAATATGCTCATCTTAATTGAGGAAGATAGAAGAGTTGAAATAGTATAGTCATAGTGTAAGATAGAACAGATGATTTAGTATCAGATAGACATACATGGTGGAGTTCCAATCCATGTCTGTCACTTACAAACCATAAACTTGACCAAATTAATTGATCTCCCTGTACCAGAGAGAGAGGTTTATGCCTCTAGATAGTCATACTCTTTGCAAATGTGACTTCACAGTAAAAAATCCTGGTTATTTCCCTATCTCCTGAGTTTGAGCTTGATTTGTGATTTGTTTTATACAACAGAATGAAAAGGAAGTGAATTTTATAACATGTCTGAGCTTAGGCTTCAAGAAGTCTTGTGTTAATCCTGTCCAGATGCTATGAAAGCAAACTGGTATTTTCTGCTATAGATGGAAACATGTGGCCCAGTTACCTCTATCATCCCAGCTGATGACCAGACCATTGCCAGCATAGAATTGCAGCCATCCCAGAACAACTGGGTCCCAGTGATACTCAATCTGATTGCAGATGAACAAGTAAGCTCAGTCATGAATGCATGAGATCAGCTGAACCGCAAAGCTGAATGGGGCTAAACTGCAGAGTCAAACATCAAATTCATGATATTCTGGGGCCAGTGCTGTGGTGCGGTGGGTTAAAGTCCTGGCCTGAAGCGCCGGCATCCCATATGAGCACCGGTTCTAATCCCAGCTGCTCCTCTTCCGATTCAGCTCTCTGCTATGGCCTGGGAAGGCAGTAGAAGATAGCCCAAGTCCTTGGGCCCCTGCACCCATGTGGGAGACCATGAGGAAGCTCCTGCTCCTGGCTTTGGATCTGCGCAGCTCCAGCTGTTGCGGCCATCTGGGGAGTAAACCAGCGGATGGAAGAGCTCTCTCTCTGTCTCTACCTCTCTCTGTAACTCTGTCTTTCAAATAAATAAAATAAATTCTAAAAAAAAAAAAAAAGATATTCTGCAAGACTATTCTGTCAATAACTTACCTGAAAAAGCAAAAATAAATTACGAAACAAAGTGATATAAGGCAATTATTGTTCAGGAATTGAAGAAATAGTTGTGGGTTTGGGACTTGGCAAAATTGTTGAGAAGGCAGAAACTAAAAATGTATTGAGGGATGAATGGGAATTTCATACAAGTAGATAAAGGAGGAGGACATGAGTGATAAGTGCATGAATACACATAGACTTTGGATCCAGGGTTAAAGTAACAGAGTTGGCTTTTATTCTGCAGACAATGGAGAACCATTGAAATGTTAAAATATAGAAATATGGAAGTGATAGTTGACAAAGACAAAATTAGTAGTAGAGTGATTCACAGAATACTCCTGCAGAAAATCTTGAACTTGATGTTTGACTTTACATTTTTATGAGTCAAAAGACCTTTGGCAAGTTCATCAAATTTCAATTTCCTACCCACTCCAAAGTGAATAATGACAGTATTTTTCTCATCATGGTTTAGTGACAATGACGTGAAATATATAAGTAAAACCCTTAGTGCAGAGCCTGGTCCAGATACATTTATAATAAAAAAAAATCATTATATTGTTGGCAGTAAAGGTTTGAACTAAGTGAAAGGAATGGAAATAAAATCACATGGGAAGAAAATTGCAGAATTGGCAAGACAAGTCTGGATGTTGGAAGCTAAAGAGAAGGTCATAGCAAAGTGGACTCCAGGTTTAGAGCTTGAGAAAGCAGAAAATAGATTTGTGAAAAACAGTGGGGGCAGGATAGAGGCAAGTAATTTTTTCTATTATAGTCACTATTTGTAATAAGATCCTTGAATTCATCCCAGTGTCAGATCAGACATGGAAAGATCACATAAAAATCTTCAAGATTGGAGTGGGTAAGACTGAGGATGAGAGGAATACTCAGCAGTGGATAATAAGGCAGAGAGTTGGGGTCAAGGAGATCCTATCCCAGGCATCTAGGCCATCCCTGTAAGTTGAGGGATGTGGTATCAACAAGAAGCCAACAGAGGATCTGGGTGCAAAAAAGTGTTAGAGAAGTCAAGCAAGGCCAGGAATAGGGACAGGTAGAAGGAAAGTTTTCATGAAAGATGCTTTTGCAGAGGAACTAGAAAGTTGGGAACTCAAGAGAATAAGATAAGAATAAGAATAAAATACCAAAATAAGAATGAGTCATGAAGAGAGTGGTATAAACCTAGAACTGGAATAGAACAGCATAGCAGGATGAGTAGTTCAGAGGCAAAAGACTTCTCTTTTCCTTTTTGAAGATTTTATTAAATAATCAGGAAATCTGAAAATATAAAATAAGATACAAGAAAAAATGTTAGACACATATCCACCTTTTACTGAGTCTAAAGTTTACACGACTGATGGAGATTTCTTTAAAGAAAGTAAGACAAGGTAGGTGTTTTGGTGTATCAGGTGAAGCTGCTACTTGGGATGGCTGCATTCATAGTGAAGTAACTGCGATCAAGTCTTGCCTGCCCTTCCTGTACAGCTTCCTGCAAATGTACCTAAGAAGCAGCAGATGATGGCTCAAGTACTTGAGTTCATTTTCACCCACATGGGAACCTAGATGGAGTTCTGAGCGCCTGGCTTTGCACTGATTCAACCCCAGCTATTGTGAGCATTTGAGGAGCGAACCAGAAGATGGAAGATCTCATTCTCTGTCTCTGTCTCTGTCTCTCTTTCTCTTCCCCCTCTGTCTTTTGAATAAATAAATAAATCTAAGAAAACACATCATTAATACAAACATATATAAAAGTGGGTATTTCTTGGCTGGCGCCGCAGCTCAATAGGCTAATCCTCTGCCTGTGGCACCAGTACCCCGGGTTCTAGTCCCAGTCAGGGCGCCGGATTCTGTCCCGGTTGCCCCTCTTCCAGGCCAGCTCTCTGCTGTGGCCCGGGAGTGCAGTGGAGGATGGCCCAAGTGCTTGGGCCCTGCACCGGCACGGGAGACCAGGAGAAGCACCTGACTCCTGGCTTCGGATCAGCAATGCACTGGCTGCAGTGCGCCGGCCGCGGCAGCCATTGGAGGGTGAACCAATGGCAAAAGGAAGACCTTTCTCTCTGTTTCTCTCTCACTGTCCACTCTGCCTGTCAAAAAAAGAGAAGTGGGTATTTCTTTAGAAATGAAAATAAATAGAAAAATTAAAAAAAAGTTACTGAAAACTTGAAAAAATTCAACAAAATGCAATATTTATTTAGTGGTTTATATTTTCTTTATTCTTAATTACACAGTGGAGGAGAGGTGCAGAGTGTCATGCCCTTTCAACAGTTAGAGGTTCTAACTAAAGAGTGTTCTCTGGCCTGGGTATGGTTATTTGAGAGCCAATTTTGAGGAGCAAAATAAGTGAGTGAGAAAATGGCAGCAAGTGAAGCAGCTCACACATTGCTCCATAGAAAGCTATATATTGGTACCATTAAACAGAATAATTTGGAACTCCAGTGAGATTCAACTTGAATAATGAATTGTTTATGCCTGGAAATCCACCTTACACAGGGTTAGTCATCCCATGTATTTATACTTGCCTGTTGTGCTGGAGTGTCATTTATAATAAAGGCAGGTAGCATGGGCAGGCAAGTAGAGAAAGGAGGAAAAACAAGGTCTATGGTGGAGTCTTTGATGACATGATCTCCCCTCATGTATGTTCTGCATATAGTAGTGAAAACTGAAAGAGCTTTTATAACAAAAATATGCTTATGCATGTTTTGGCACTTTATAATGACAAATAAAGAAGTTTGATGGGGGGTATATGAAGTAGAGTCATATAATCAGATAAGAAAAGATGTCTATCATTTAAACAAAAATTTTTTAAACCTGGGTTACATAAGTAGCATGCATTAATCTGTGTTAAAAGACACACACACACACACATATGCCTACAAAAAAATCTGTTGAACAATATACATCAAACTATTTCTTAGTAGTGGTTGTACCAGAAGAATGGGATTAGTGTGGTGGGATGGGAGAGTTTTTATTCAACTGGTTTCATTTTTACTTTTGTGAAGGAATATCTATTTCACTGAAACACAATTTGAAAATTTGAATTAGAGATAGAGCAGTGAGTGACACTGAGCTGGAGAAACTCCAAAAGTTTTTCTGAACAACATTCAATTATCCTCTGTCTGTGTCTTTGTCCATTTGGGATGCTAAAACAAAATATCACAGACTGGGTGTCTTATAAACAAAAGAAATTTATTTCACACAGTTCCAGAGGCTGAGAAATCCAAGATCAAGGTGCCAGCAGGTGTAGTGTCTGGCAAAGGCCTGCCCCTCCTTCTAATTTTTTTGAAAACATTTTTGCTTATATACATATATACTTCTTCATTTCAAAATTAAGCCATGCTCTTGCTATCATTTTATATGTTTACCTATTCTGAGAATTTTTTCATAATAGGAAGCATTCATAAAAATATATTTAAAAATTATAAAATATTCAATCATATTATTGTATTAAAATACAGCCATCCTCCTATTGCATGAGTCAATATCCTAACACAAGATAAGTGACCTTAGCAACTGGAAACGGTAACATAAGTTAATAAAGGGATGATTTTCAAGTGTGGGGAGCGTGATCACTGACACCAGAACCTAAGAACTATTGTCACCCAGCCTGAAGGTTAACAGTCTCTTTAAAGAGCCATAGCTGTGAGGGAGGGTCTTTAGTATTCCTAGGAAATGCAGCCACTGCCATACCAAGCTTGGCAGAGAGGGAGAAAGGAAACTAGAGCTTTCTAGTCTCCTGATACTGCTTCCTATTGGTCCAACCCAATAGAAAACAGAGCATAAGGAAATCTGTAGATATGGAGCTCACAGAGGTTAGCCACCCTGGGAAGAGAGCTGAACTCAGAAAGGCAGAGAGTACAACTGGATTGGGAAATACACAGTACATATTTTTTCCTATATTCTCTCCCTACATTTTCACTATTGTATAAATACAATTATTAGTGTTACTATCACACAAAAAACTTAATATCTAAGTCTTCAGCAATATTAGGTTAATATCTTCAATGACTGAATGATAATGAAAAAGTAAATGTTTTGAACATCTGATGAATGGTTAAAATCAGGTCATCTATTTAAGAATTAATTGTGCTTCTTGGAAGAATAACTATGTTCCAAATTTGTATTTATAAAATGCATGAAGTTTGGATACCTTAATAAACAAAATAAAATAAAATAACATGAGACAAGATTTTTTTTGTTTCTATCTAGGTATACAATCTGTAATGGCCCAACCAAGTGGTATTTTATATCAGTTAGCTAAACAAGGCACAGTCACAAACCACTGGCCTCAAACTTGTTTGTTTCTGCTGTTTATAGGAAAAAAAAAAAAAAGAGGCAGAAAACAAAACCTCCAGGAGGACAAAAGAAAGAACTGAGATTTTTACGTTTATCTTCATATGTTGTTGTTTTTCTTGAAATGAACTCAGCTTGTAGCATGAAAGGAAGCTAAACTATAGGAGAAACATTTAATTTTCACAGCATAAGACTTTAAAGCATTGTTGGATTTGGTGACACTGATAACTTAGAAACCAAGCTCAGCTTTATCTACACATACTCTAAGAAAACAGCAACATAAATTTATGATTATTTGCCATTTACTTGCAACAGAATGTTTATAGTGAGTAGCAAATCCTGCTCTATTAAATGAGACTACTTACATTAGTTTATATGGTCTTTCCTGAAAAGCCCTTCAACAGAAAACTATATAAAATTACTTATTTTTCTGTATGAGAAAAAAAATTGCTTTCTTTTTTTTTTTTTTTTTTTTTGACAGGCAGAGTGGACAGTGAGAGAGAGAGACAGAGAGAAAGATCTTCTTTTCCCGTTGGTTCACTCCACAATGGCCTCTGCGGCCGGCGCACCCCACTGATCCGAAGCCAGGAGCCAGGTGCTTCTCCTGGTCTCCAATGCGGGTGCAGGGCCCAAGCACTTAGGCCATCCTCCGCTGCACTCCTGGGCCACAGCAGAGAGCTGGACAGGAAGAGGAGTGACCGGGACAGAATCCAGTGCCCTGACCGGGACTAGAACCCAGTGTGCCAGCGGCGCAGGCGGAAGATTAGTCTAGTGAGCCGCGGCGCCGGACACAATTGCTTTCATTTTTTTTTTTTTTTTTTAGATTTATTTATTTATTTGAAAGAGTTAGAGGAGCGGTGAGAGAGACAGTCTTCCATCCGATGATTCACTCCCCAGTTGGCCACAATGGCCAGAGCTGTGCCAATCCGAAGCCAGGAGCCAGGAGTTTCTTCTGGGTCTCCCATGCGGGTGCAGGGGCCCAAGGCCTTGGGCCATCTCCTACTGCTTTCCCAGGCCATAGCAGAGAGCTGGATCAGAAGTGGAACAGCCAGGTCTTGAACCAGCACTCATATGGGATGCCGGAGCTTCAGACCAAGGCGTTAACCCTATATAATTGAGTTACAGGAGTTCCTCATATATTTTGCATATTAGAAATTTTTCAAATACAGGGTTTGCAAGTATTTTCTTCTATTCTGTTCATTTTGTTTCCTTTGGTTTGAAGAAGCTTTTTAGTTTGATGCAATTCCATCTGTCTATTTTTGTTTTTGTTTCCTATGTTCTTAAATTCAAGAAAGCATGGTGGGTGCTGTGGTACAGCAGGTTAACCCACTGAGATGCCTGAATCCCATATTGGAATTCTGGTTCCAGTCCTGGCCACACTGCTTCCCATCCAGGTCCCTGCTAATGTGCCTAGGTAGCAACAATGAGGGCTTAAGTACTTGAGTACATGTGGGAGACCTGGGTGGAGTTCGTGTATCCTGGCTACAGCCTTGCCATGGCCCAGCTCTTGTGGCCATTTGGGAAATGAACCAGTGGTGGAAGAATTTCTCTCTCTCTCACTCGCTTTCCTTTCAAATTAATGAATATATAAATCCTTAAAAGATCCAAAAAATGTTTGCAAGGCTGATTTCAAGATGCTTTTTTTGTTTTCTCCTTATGATTTCATGTCTTTTGTTCAAGCATTTAGTAAATTTTGAATTGATTTTTGTATATGGTATAAAAAATAGAATCCAACTGCATTCTTTTGACTATGAATATCCAGTTTCTCTAACATAATTTATTATAAAGACTATAATTTTCTCCTTATGTATTCTTGTCACCCTTGTTAAAGATCAGTTGATAATATATGCGGATTTATTTCTGGGGTCTCTATTCTGTTTCATTAACTTATATGCCTATTTTTGGGACTGGGGTTTTGATAGGGGTTGCATTCAATCTGTAGATCATTTTAGGTAGTATGAACATCCTAACAATATTAATCCTATAATTCATTAGCAACCAACCAAACAACTCTGGATAGATATTTCTCTAAAGAAGACATTGAGTGACCAACAAGTATATGAAAAGACATTGAACATCACTAATCAAGAGGGAAATGTAAATCAAAGCCACATGAGTTGTCACTTAATAGGATGGCTATTAATGAACAAACTAAAAGGTAGCAAGTGCTGGAGAGTATTTAGAGAAAAGGGAACCCTATACAAGGTAGGTGAGAATGCAAATTGGTGTAAACAGTAAGAAAAACAGGAAAAATTCCTAAAAAATTGAAAATATGATTAACATATGATCCAGCAATCCCCCTTCTTAGAGATATATAACCAAAATAATTAAAATCATTATGTCAGAGATAATTATACTCCCATTTTTCACTGCAGTATTATTCACAATAGCCAAGGTGTAGAATCAACCTAAGTGCCTATCCACTGACATTTGAATAAACAAATGTGACACAAACATACAATGGAAGATCATTAGCCTTAAAAACAAAGGAAATCTGCTATTTTTGAAAACACAGATGAACTTCAAAGACATTCTGTGTGAACTAAGCCAGGCACAGAAGGACAAATACTACATTATCCTACTTAAATGAGGATTCTTAAAATAGTTAAATTCATGAAAAGATTGTTGGTTGTCAGGGACTGGGAAAGGGGGAATATTGGGAGATACTGGTCAAATGGTACAAAATGTTAGTTATACAGATGAATAAGTCCTAGAGATGTACTGTACAGTAAAGTGCCTACAGTTGGCAATATTGTATAGCCCAATTATAATTATTTTAGGAGAGATGGTCATATTTTGAGCTTTCATACCATGCACAGGAAATAATCAGGAAAGCAGAAGGAAACTTTTGGAGTGATAGATATGTTAATGGCATTGTGTTGATTTATTTTTATGAGTGTAAGCTTATTTCCAAATTCATCAAGCTGGAACAGTGTATACATTATATATGTACAGCATGTTTCAGTTTGAGAAGGAGAAAGAAAGTTCCTATCCACTTCCCATATGATCGATGCATCACACTCCTTGGTGTGTTTACCCTAGAGAAATAAAGAAAAACCTATACACTTAGAGATATTTATTGAAGGATACACCTCAGAGTAGAACTACAAAACCACAAAGGTCTAAGGTAGTAGCAGACATTTTTTAACCCATTGATCCCAGAAAGGGCACACCTTCCAACACCACCCCTACTGCGCCTCCCGGCAAAGCATGATGTGATTGATCCCTAACAACAAGCAGCTCACAAACTATTTAACCTCTAAAGTAGGGAACGGCCTCATGATTGCTAACTGTGAAACCCCATAGTAACGAGCTCATTATTTCCAACCTTATTGTTCTGTATTTGGTAATTAGCTAAGGAAGAGACAGAGTAAAATTAGAAATTGTTATGGGAAATACAAAATGTATACTTTTCTTTCATCAGTGTTGCACTTCTATTTTTTGTTTTATTTAAATGTTAGTATTTGAAAAACCATTATTTTTCATCCATCCCCCAGCTTTCAGTGTCACTTAAGAAAATACCCTAAGATGTGTATTATTGTGTTCTAATTACAGTTGAGGGCGCAGTGGCATGTGATTGTCATATAATAACTAAAGCCCTGGAGTGCCTTTTTATTCCATTAAAAATGACCTTAGCTTTGGATCACAGGACTCTGCATTGATTTGTCTTTTTTTGTGGTTTCCTCTCCACAGGTCTGCTTCCTCATCCAGGGTGATGCATTGAATTATGACCCATATGGGTCAGTGAAATTAACTATCTTTCCCGTGAGAAATAATTCATCAATCAGTGTTTTCTATTAATGTGAGGGAACAAAGTTATATGAAGTATGTGGAAACTATGAAGCAGATGGATGTTACATAAATATCATTTAATGCTCATGATGGACACAATAATGTTCTCATCTGTAAATGGGAAGCTTTTGGGCTACAGAAAAGGGTATGTTGATAAATTTGGTTGCTATAAAAAGAAATAGCTCTAATTAAAGACTGAGTGTCCTTTATCCAAATGGTTGGAACCAAGAGTGTTTTGGGCTAGGGATTTTATCAGATTCTAGAATATTTGCATATCCTGGGAACCATGCCCAAGTCTAAATAAGAAATTAATTTATGTTTCAGATAAATCTTATATATACATATATACTGAAAGTAATTTTGTAATTTGTTTATGAAGTTTCAAGGTGTGGGATTTTCCATTGATGGCATTGTTTGAGTACTTACAAGGTTTCAGATTTTGGATTTCTTCTTTTCATATTAAGGATGTACAACCTGTGCTTCTAAGGAAGCTATATCTCTTTGTGACTAATTTAAACTTTTTTTCTGCTTACTTCAACAGGGTTTTTTAAAATGATGACAAATATTGTACCTGATGGGATTTCCTAGTGGAAAGTTTCCTGGCCTCCTCTGGAATTGAGGAGGTATCTCTATTCTCTACACAGGCAGTTTGGATCTCAGCGTCCTTGGTCTTTGGACTGGATTTCCTTTTGGGGAACAGGAGCTAGGAGGGGTAGGATGATCTGCGATAAAATTCTTTTTTTTTTTTTTTTAGATTTTTAAAAATATATTTGAAAGGCAGAGTAAAACAGAGAGATAAAGAGGGAGAGAGAAAGGGAGAGAGGAGAGAGATCTTCCATCTGCTGGTTCACTCTCCAGATGGTTGCAATGGCCAGTGCTGGGCCAGACTGAAGCCAGCAGCCAGGAGCTTCTTCCAGATCTCCCACATGAGTGCAAGGGCCCAAGCATTATGGCATCTTTTGCTGCTTTCCCAGGTGAATTAGCAGGAAATGGTCAGAAGTAGAGCACTCCTGTCTCAAATTGCCACCTATATGAGATGCCAATGTTGCAGGCAGTGGTTTAACCCACTCCACCACAACACTGGCCCCAGGATCATTCAGATTATCTAAACTGTGTCTACTGAGAGCCTAATGGCAAGTCAGATATTGTAGTAGACAATGGAAGTGGGAAAAAAGTTGAATGAGCAAGCCAGTTGTCATATCATCCGTTGTAGAACATATACTTGAATCCAAGGGAGTACATACTAAAATGTTAACTGTTGTATACTGATGCATTATTTGTAACAATGAAAATTCATATATGGCCCTCATGAACATCAGTAAGAGATCTGGCAAAATGAACTATGAAATATCCATGCAGTAGAAAATCATCCATCACATAAAGAGATGTAGATCCATATCTGAAAAAGGGTCTAAGGTATGTAAGGGAAAAAAAAAAGTTGACTATACAAAGCGATACATCCAGTATGAAATTCCATGTAAGTATACAACACACATTTAAAGACACACACACACACACACACAACTATGTAATTTTCCTATAATCATCAGATGCACAGCAAACAACCTTGTCTATGCCCTAAAGTAGACATTTGTGTTGCAGAAAAGAAGATGTCAATAAATTTTGTTGCTGTAAAAACATATGGCTGTAATTAAAGGTTGAGTGCCCCTTATCCAAAAAGCTTAGAACCAGACGTGTTTTGGATTTCTGCACAGTCGCAGGAATTTCTGTTCACAGTTTAGTGGCCATAGGTGGTATCCATACATCAATTTAATGACTCTGGTTAACTTCAGGGAGTGAATGGGACTAGGATTAAAGATAGTTGTCACAATGAGTATTAGCTCTTATCTATGCATTAATTAAGGGGATTATATTAATGAATTACATATATATCACATATTATTTTTTAAACTTTAGATATAACTCTTGTTTTGCAGGTCCTAATAATCCAGAAGAGAAACTAATACATACTCAAATAATTTTGATGCAAAATGAGGTGTGGTAGGTGCTATCCTACACCGAAGCTCAATAGGTTAATCCTCCGCCTGTGGCACCGGCACTCCAGGTTCTAGTCCTGGTCGGAGCGCTGGTTCTGTCCCGGTTGCTCCTCTTCCAGTCCAGCTCTCTGCTGTGGCCCGGAAGTGCAGTGGAGGATGGCCCAAGTCCTTGGGCCCTGCACCCGCATGGGAGACCAGGAGAAGCACCTGGCTCCTGGCTTCGGATCAGTGTGGTGCACCAGCCACAGCATGCCGGCTGCAGCGGCCACTGCGGGGTGAACCAATGAAAGGAAGATCTTTCTCTCTGTCTCTATCTCTCACTGTCCACTCTGCCTGTCCAAAAAAAAAAAAAAAAAAAAAAAAAAAAAAAAAAAACAAACCAAAAATTTTAAAATAAAGAAAAAAAAAACACGACAGCAGGAGGGGCTATATTACTGCCTCTTGGAGGAGGAGTGATTTAGTATAATTGTCCTCAGAGAAAGACTTTTTGCTGTACACACTCTGGGAAGACTGGGAAGCCCTAGTGGTATTATTAGCTGTTACCTATCAACTCAACCATCTTAGAAGATGCAATCGAGGGAGAAGATGGCACTGAAAGGAAAGCCAAAAGGAATGTTCTAGCCTGTATTCACTAGGAAAGGTTTGTTGCAACTAAATAAAACCCATACTGGCTATCTAACATTAAGGAGAATAACTGAGTGGGGCATTTTAGGGTTCACAGTATCAGTGGGAGGCAGGAGACTTGAACTTGGAAAACATAGGTTAGGTACAAATCAACCTGAGGCAGTAACAGTTATGGTGGAGGTGGAAGAGACCAAAAAAGCTCGCATTCAGCAGGAATAAACTGGCCATAAGTAAAATCTAGTAAGTCCACTTGGTACCATATTAAAACTTATTAGCATAGTTTTGGTCACATGCACTTGTCTGCAAGATGATAAAGAAAATACATACTGTATGTTAAAGTGCTGTAAACACAGCACCACAGGAGGACATCCAAGACTGGAATGGAATGGGCAGGTTTGATGAGAGAGAGCCAGAATCATGGTTGCTATAAACTGGATACTAAATAAGTTCCAATCAATGTTCTAAGCCCTCTAAATAGGCATTATTTTAGGGCTAGCATTGTGGTACAGCACATTAAACCAATGCCTACAACACTGGTGTGTCATATGAGTGCTGGTTTGAATCCTGGCAGCTCTACTTCCAATCCAGCTTCCTGTTAATGTGCCCAGGGAAGCAGCAGAAGATGGAACAAGTACTTGGGCCCCCACACCCATATGGGATACTCAGATGGAGGCCCAGGATCCTAGATTTTGCCTGGCTCAGCCAAGGCCATTGTGGCTATCTGGGGAGTGAACCAGTGAATGGAAGATCTCTTTCTCTCTGTCTCTCCCTCTCTCTCTGTAACTCTGGCTTTCAAATAAATAATACATCTTTTTTAAAAATATAGGCATTATTTCATTGACATTGATAATTACTATGAGTTAGGTACTCAGGTTTGGAAAGTTGCCAACATGCTAATACAGTTCTGTGTCAATATTTTTAGAGGCTTGACACCACAGATGTCTGCTCTATGATCGCTCCTTGTGGTTTTTCTCTTCACTTCCCAAAGGAATGTGGAATGCTTTACAACACTAAATAGGAAATGTGTACAATACATTATCCTTAAAGCAAGCCAAAGTGTTCTCCCAGCTGTAATCTGAGATCATTTTGTCACACTTCAAACTTTGGGTGTGAAACTACTTCAGCTCTTATTGGCCTGATAGTGAAAATAGACAATTATATGACTTGCCCAAATTATCTCTCAATTAAAAGCTAAATTAAAATAAAGATCAAGAATTACTGACTTAATAAAGTAACCAATTCAGTCCTCTGTTTAGAAAACTGTGATTGCCTCTTTCAGTTAAGTTTCTGGAACCAGTCCTTATTTCAAAAACATATAAACTACAAAACAGAAGAAGTCACCACTCCCGTGTTTAAAACTCTTCAATTGCTTCTATCAAATTTAGAATAAAACCTTAGCTGCTTGCTGCAGCTGTGAGACTTGCAGGAGTCCACCCTGACTCTTCAGACTCCTCTCTTTCCTTTCTGTCTTCCTTTTGTTCCTAAACACTCCAAACTAGATCCTACCTTAGGGATTGAACCACTTTTCCCTGTGCTTAGAATGCTCACCTGCTGGCTCTTCACATAGCTAGCTTCTTCTTCTTTAGTTTTCAAATGAGAACTTTCCAGGTTACCCAAATTAAAGTAATCCTTTGCCCATATCCCTCTACCTTTTGTTAATTTTCCCCTGCACTTATGACTACTGGGGATTTTCTTGTTTATTTGTTAGTCATTATTGAGTATCTCTTCTCCAGAAGGTTAAATCTAGGAGAACATCATTCTTGTCTGTCTTGTTCAAATCCATATCCCCAGAGAGGAGAAACATCTTCATTGAATAAATTGTTTTCAACTTACTCAACCATATGACAGTTGAGTCACTTAACCATTACCTTCTATCTCTTGAACAGCCAAGCACATATAGGGTAGTAAGTCTGGATAAGCCTTTAGAAGATTCCCTGAGTTTTGGCTCAGAAAGCATGGACAGAAACACGGAATATGCTTCCCCAGCTCCTAATAAGCTAACAGCAGACAAAGACAAAAACCCTTTCATTTCCAGAATAAAACTCCTTCAGTATCTTGTGCTGACCACCCTGTGAATGAAGTACTGAAATGACCATTGATTTGTGACCTCTGTGGCATCATATACGACAGACAAAATGGTGATACATATATATGGGTCTTTCTGAAGATGAATATGCTAACACTGGGATGGTTGCACACTTAGGAGGATAGATTATAATAAAAGGTCCATGTTGAACACTTTCCACGTGTTATTCATTCTTTTAAGAGCATAATATGTATTAATCCACATAGCCCTCATAAAACCTATATTAAATAGATTCTATTATGATCTCCCTTTATAGCTGAATTGAAAGCACAGATGGTGAGAAACTTGCACAAAGTCACACGCAGGTAAATTATAGTCAGAGTCCAACACATGCAATCTTCTCCCAAACGCCTGCGTTAACTATCAGTGTTGCTCTGCCTGCTCTGGCCAGGAGGCACGATTTATCCCTAAAGGCAGAAATCAGAGAGTTTCAATTGAGATAAATAGAGAGGAATCCTGAGTGAACCATGAGGCAAATGTGAATCAATAGTGCCATTTTCATCAGTGCGGTATTGATAGAACTGACTTTCTTTTTTAGGCTTTAATTTTCCTTGTCCAATGGTCCTCCATAAACAGCAATAAGAGAAACAGAACAAATGCCACTGAGTCACCAGCTCCTGGGGTACTAAGCAGTGCTTTATTGATGGGAAGTGGATGGAACTTCCTGGAACATGTTGTTTACGAATAAAGATGTCTTTCCGGCATTAAGAGAGTAGACAGCATGTGGATACTGCTGGACTGAGAGCATGACACATTGAATAACTGATTAAAGAGGAGTGGATTCACTGCTCTCCCATACAGGCCAGAGGTTTTATTAAGCTCCTTCTTGAGGTTGTAGATGGCAGTTGGCTGGGGGGTAGACACTGGGTTGGAGGAGACTCAATTGACAAAGAACAATAGCATCTCTCTCTTCTGATTGGGAACAGCATCCCCCTTTAGATTAAATTCTCTCCATATTTTGAGTGAATGGGGCACATTTCCTAGGCTAAAACTTCCTCAGTTCCATTAAGCTTAAGTAATTAATTTTCCATTCTGATTACTATTAAAAATTTCTTTTTAAACTCAATCACAAATAAGAGTCCAGTAGAATACAGTATAATAGATATAAGAAGAAATCTATCTTCAAGAAGATTGGAGAGCAGAGTATTAAGATATTTTATTTGGGCGCTCAGCCCTCTGCCTCTCTGCTGAGCTGCCCGCCTGGTCTGGCCAGGTGTAATCTCTCCACTCAACCATGTAACCTCCACCTCCCCCCCCCCCCAGTCTCTCAGGCTCCGTCTGGAGAGGTGCCCATCCATCCTTACGGATGTCCCTTCCCTAATAAACCTTGCTATTTTACCTCCCACTAAAAAAAAAAAAAAAAAAAAAGGTATTTTATTTGGTAACATTGGTTAATGATGTAGCTCCCTTGTCTCCATTTTTAAGCCTCACGAGTTTGTAAGTTTGTAAGTAGAAATTTCTAGCACAACATGAATTGGTTTTGTGAGGAGTCAGATAGGTTAATAGGTACTCAGGAGAGCCCAACAAAATTTGGGGTGTAAAATATTTGCTTCCTTCCCCAAAACATTATCTTTAGCAAGAACAAACAGGCCACCCTCCTTCCTTCGGAATCTCCAAATTTACCAAGAGAATAGCAAGAGAGCTCTTCCTGAGCTCACAGCTTATTGTAAAAACAAGATACCTATCCTACCTTTAGCAGGCCAGACAGGATGGAGAGTTGTAAATCAGGTCTTCTGTTGAGTTAATCTCCACCTTGTTGACTGACAGTTTGGTCCCCAAGATTGTACTTAAAGACCCAATGCTATGAGACTTTTTGGGTTCTTTGCTCTCTTGGAAGCCCCCCTCCATGCTGCTCCAGCTGGAGGTTCTTGATTTGATTTTAGTAAATACTTTTAAATCTCTTTGCCATTCGCTTGGAAATTCTTCCATGTGAGACAAAGAACTGAGGTAACAATAATTTCTCCATAGCTGTTTTCCCGTAACAGTTTGATAATGGTTGACCACAAAATAGATGTTTTTGCTATCTCATAATCCCATTTTAGATCGACTTTATCAAAAAGTAACGACTGAATTGTTCCCAGAATAACCTCTGGAGTGACATAGTGCTACTGATACTCTGAAAGATGGGCAGTTGAACATGTTTGGAGATATCTGGATCAAAAAGGATATCTGAGTCAAATCTGCTTGAGATTGAATCTCCATTAAAACACTTCCCTCCACACTATTTTGTAGTTAAAACAGTGCACATACTAAGACTATTCAGAACTAATTTATGGAAACATTTATTTCTTCTCAGTTTTAGGAATTATTACAATTAAATGAACTCCTGACATGTAGTGGGAGAAGAATATTAAATTAAGTCATAGGGCTGCAAAATCTTTTTAACTAAGTAACAGCTATACAAAATTCAAACCTACTTACCTTTCTCTGAAGGGAGGAGAGAACTTCCACTTTGACCATGGCCTTGTCTAAATATTATCAGAGTCAGTGAACTCAGGGGGCTTCCATAGCCTTGGCAGCTCATGACAAGAGCCTAGGGTGATTACTGATGCCATAAACAAGAGTGTCAATTTGTTAAGTCAACAACAGGAGTCACTGTGCACTTACTCCTCATGTAGGATCTTTGTCCTTAGTGTGCTGTACATTGAGATTTAATGCTATAACTAGTACTCAAACAGTATTTTTCACTTTATGTTTCTGTGTGGGAGCAAACTGTTGAAATCTTTACTTAATGTATGCTAAACTGATCTTCTGTATATAAAGAGAATCGAAAATGAATCTTGATGTGAATGGAATCTCTGAAGGGAGGAGAGAACTTCCACTTTGACCATGGCCTTGTCTAAATATTATCAGAATCAGTGAACTCAGGGGGCTTCCATAGCCTTGGCAGCTCATGACAAGAGCCTAGGGTGATTACTGATGCCATAAACAGGAGTGTCAATTTGTTAAGTCAACAACAGGAGTCACTGTGCACTTACTCCTCATGTAGGATCTTTGTCCTTAGTGTGCTGTACATTGAGATTTAATGCTATAACTAGTACTCAAACAGTATTTTTCACTTTATGTTTCTGTGTGGGAGCAAACTGTTGAAATCTTTACTTAATGTATGCTAAACTGATCTTCTGTATATAAAGAGAATCGAAAATGAATCTTGATGTGAATGGAAGGGGAGAGGGAGTGGGAAAGGGGAGTGTTGCGGGTGGGAGGGACATTATGGGTGGGAAGCCATTGTAATCCATAAGCTGTACTTTGGAAATTTATATTCATTAAATAAAAGTTTTTTTAAAAAAATTCAAACCTACTTCCTCCTACTCTACCTCTTCCCAACTGTTCCCCAAAAATGCTCCAACAAAGACTAATGTTCATTGTTGAAAGCACATTTGGGAGATCATATGAATTTGCCCTTTTTATTGGTCTAAAGAATTCTAATATAAGAAATTTTGTAATTGTTTAAAGAGTAAAAGTTAACAGTAACTAGGTATTAGGAAGTCTGGATCTTTCTTTAATTAGCTGTCTCTCCTTTGGCTAGTCATTAAGACACTTTGACCTCTGCTTCTCTTAGTGCCCAACTGATAACTGAGTGATTTAGAACTATTGTACTACTGTTGAACAGCCAGTTTTATCTAACAGTGTTTTTTTAAATTTCAGTCTGAGAATTAAGAAAATAAAAATTTACAGACCAGTTGGGTTTTTATTTACAGATTCAACCTGATTCTTAGGACTAAGCAAATAATACTACTTAAGTTTGTCTAGGAGTAGTTTGATAGAAATGGCAATGTGCCCAATTTTCTTCCACTGCCAATTACAGTTTATTACTGTTTTTCAAAGAGTTATAGGATGATTGTTTTCTTTTCCTGTTAACGTTTTGTCTTGCTACCTTTGACTTTTTTTAAAGTAAAATGAAGTCCTGGAGAAAAGCATGTCTGTGAGACTGTAGAGAGATAAGCAACTTTGGTTACCAAGTAGGTTACGTAACAGGTAGGATATGACTTGTCCAGTAAAATGTAAACAAATATTGTATTTTATTTTTTAAAATATATTTGAAATTGATATTAGTGAATTTTGAAAGAGGCAAAACAGTCATAATGCCTGGGTAAGATAGAATATATCAGAAATCACATACACTCAACACACACATACAAACACACACAGAGATGTGCATATAAGAAAACCAAGCAAAGGCATCAGTTAGTAAGCAAATAAAGTAAAAAAAATATTGTAATGACACAGTTATTGACAAAATGGGTCCATAATATATAGTTGGCCACCATTATCTATGGGTTTCAACTCTACAAATTCAACCAATGGCAGAGCGAATATACTTGGAAAAAGAACTGCATCTGTACTCAACATGCTCAGACTTTCCTCCCCATCATTATTCGCTACACAATACAGAATAACAATTATTTACATAGTAATCCAATGTAATAGGTATTACTATATAATTAAGGAATGATTTAAAGTATAGAGGAGGATTGTGTAGGCTATATACAAATACTATACCATTTTACAGAAACCACTTGAGTATGTGCAAAATTTGGTATTCATGGATAATCCTGGAGCCAATCCCCTTGCAATATTGAGGGATGACTCTAATTTTAAAATATTGTCAGTTTCCAAAAGTGAACTAAAACTAAGCCATTAAAATATTAAGCAGCATGACTACTTTAATGTCTTTGCCTCAGAAAACCTAAAAACCTAAAGCTATTATAGACTGCAGAGCAATTTATGAACATCAAATGCAAAGTGAGATTAGCTACTCTGGAAAAGCCAATTAAAAATAAATCTAAATTTTTGTTGCCTACATAATTCATCTTTCCCAGAAATTGCAAAGGTCAAAATTTCTGTAAGTAATATTAAACCAATCCTTCAAGTTGCTATTTCAATATGCTTAGAAACTCATAGAAATTTCATGCTCCTGTGTACATAAATGTTTTTATCATATGATTGATTCCTTGATGTTTATCAGAGTTTCCCATGTGAGTAATCAGATAAAAAAAAGTGTCCTACAGAGAAGGAAACTCTGGTCTAATATCTAACTCTTTACAGCAGCTAGAATCACCAAAATAGAAATCTGTTCTGCCAAGAACACTGCTCCACAGGCAGGTTTCTCAAGGACATATCTGTCCATCATTGTTCTCTGAAATGCTTCAGAGGAAGAAAAACTTGACTTGGAGTCAAAACCTGGGTCAAGCTTCATCCCTGACATCCACAAATTGAGTGACCTCAGGAAACTCACCAAATTTCTCTAGGCTGAGCTTTGTTCACCTGTAAGACATAAGCAATAATAGCCCAACTCACAGGGTTGATGAGAGAGTCAAACAAAACAGTATCTGTGAATGTGCTCAGTAAGCCATGAAATGCTAATAAATGCATGGCATACAGAGTTCTTGACAGAGTAATTCAGATAAGTACTTGCTTTGATTTTACAGAGAGATTCAGATGAAAAACTAGTGAAGTATGAGCACTTCTGCTCTCTCATTTTGTACAATGAAGCTCATATTAATTAGTTCTAACCAACTCTGTGTTTGCTGGATATGCATTTAACTTTGTAAACTGCCCACAAGACACTACAAATACTAAGTGCCCTTAGATTGGTTTCATCACTGGAATTACTGCTCTGTGCAAGAAGCAGTAGAAGTTTCATATTCCCATTAGCATACCTATACATGTCAAGATGACAGTTACCCTTTCACGCCCGATGCCTCCTGTTTTCTATAACCACACTTTCTCCAACCACGATTACATGCTTGCCATCTCTTACAGCTTGATTGTTTTCATTTCTTTGGTTTTAGATGCTGTTTACTTCATGTTATCCAGTTCTGTATCAGTTATTATTCTTGCCCCTTAAAGATTTATGTCTTCTCAAAATATTCCATGATTGACTACTATTTTTGTTCATTCTACTTTTGATGTCACATGATGAATTATGCAAGATCTCATATTTCTATAGATATTGAAGCTGTTTTAGGACACCAGCTGAAACTACAATGGAGTGTGCATCATGAAAATGGATCTGTTTATAGCACCATTGTCAACAAAAGCAGATATGGAATCAAGCAAGGTGTCTATTGGATGAATGGATAAAGAAAATGTGGTATATATAGACACAATGAAATATTATTCAGCTGTTAATGAAATCCTGTAATTTTAACAAAATGGATGAAACTAGAGGACATCATATTGAGTGAAATAAGTCAGACACACAGAAAGACAAATATCACATTTCTAACCGGGAACTAAAATTAAAAAACAAAAAACAATTTGAACACAGAATAATGTTGATCACTAAAGGCTGGGAGGGATGGGAAGGATAAAAGTTTTGGATTAAAAAATAAGGGAAGGGGCATGGTTTGTGAATTGTGCTAAAGATACTATTATAAGATGTTAATAGGGGAAAAGGAGAAAGGGGTGAATGGGAACTCTGTCTTACCATCTCACAACTTCTGCAAACTAATCTAAAATCTGCAAATTAATCTAAAACCATTCTGAAATAAGATGTCAAAAAGATTAAAACAAACAGAAATGCAAAAGTGTCCATCCATTTCCCTTTTAGGAAGAGAAACTGCTGTGAATCAGATTAGAAATGAGGTTGGTCCCAGTTCCTCTCACAATCCAACTTAAGGTGTGCATGCCTGAGTGTGTATTTTTGAGTTTCTCAGCTGCTTCATTCCTCAATTGCTTAGTCCAGGAGGCACGGAGGAGCAAATTCATTAGACAGGCATTTGCGATCTGAGCTGTTGCTAATTTGCTGTGAATTTTAAGCAAACCTGTGAAGTCCAATCCTCTCCTCTAAAACAAATATGTCTCACTGGCCAATCCATAGGTCCTCCAAGCACATTTGACTGATAGGTAAGGACAGCTCTCGAATAAAGTCACACCAGGTCATATCTAAAAAACTACCTTATTATTATCTGCTATGCCATTTACAACATATTTATAATTTAAAACGCTAAACTTTGTGTAATATTATGGTATGTGACAGGAAAAAAATGAAGTAAAAGGAAAGAGAATGAAAAAAGGTCTTTATTTCTTGGCTTTTTTTTTTTTCTTGGTGGGAGTCTGTAGCAGGCTAACGTGATGAATGCACATACTGCAATTTGTTCCTCTGTCTGATGCTTTCAGGAGTCTTGCAGAGGTGTGCTGTGCCTTCTTGATTAAGTTCATGACACCATAAACAGCCTACTGTCCTGGAGTGTGTGAGTGGCAGAATCTCAAGATCCGCTGTCTACACTAATCATAAAGCCCTTTATTCTGCCAGGTGATTATCTGGCTCACTTTGTGCTGGAGCAGGAAATTGTATGCAGCCTCATTGTACTAGCCTTTAAAGTAGAATTGGGTCTGTCTGTGACTGCCCTGGGCAGACTGACCCATGGTTCTGGATCAGCAGGTACTAAAAACAGCCTATTAAACCAAATCACTCCTTCACATTAAAAGACTGTGATATATCTGTTGACAGTTGGTAGATGACCTAAGGATGTTTGTAGTTTTGTTTTGTTTTGTTTTGACAGGCAGAGTGGACAGTGAGAGAGAGAGATAGAAAGGTCTTCCTTTTCCATTGGTTCACCCCCCAATGGCTGCTGTGGCCAGCGCACTGCAGCCGGCACACCATGCTGATCCGAAGCCAGGAGCCAGGTGCTTCTCCTGGTCTCCCATGCGGGTGCAGGGCCAAAGCACTTGGGCCATCCTCCACTGCACTTCCGGGACACAGCAGAGAGCTGGACAGGAAGAGGAGCAACCAGGACAGAATCCGGCGCCCTGAACGGGACTAGAACCTGGGGTGCCGGCACCGCAGGCAGAGGATTAGCCTATTGAGCCACGGCGCTGGCCCGACATTTGTAGTTTTGATAGGCTTTCTGTTGCACTGAGGTGAACCAATAATGCTGTGTCTTACTTGAATAAACACTTAGCAAATGTTTTTCAACATACTAAAGCAGACTGAATAACATTCGAAAGAAAGTTCTCCATTAGCTGTGATGGTGATCCAGAGCAACGAAGATAAAATTTAATGAAACTAGGCATCAGATCCAATTTTTAGGCTGATATTAATAATAAAAAGGTCTTATGTTTGTGTTGATTTTCACAAAATACAAATCATTTTTCATGCTTATTCCATGCAATTTCTATTAAGATATCATTTTTCAACAACATAGAATATATTATGCAGACAATATAAACAATTTGCTTGAAGTCACACATCTAGGAAATTGAGGATTGAACCCAATGTTGGACTTCTGATCTGAATTCGCAGACTCTTCCCAAGATATATTAAGATGTCTCACACAGTTAAGGGACTATTTGCACTTAGATGGAAGGAGACCTGTCTTCATTGAAATGCTTTTGGAAAGTAGCAATTTTACTTATCTTCATGAAAATATATCATCTAGAATAAAACTTACAGTTTTACTAAACTCATTTACTAATCTGAAGCATATATCTTCTTCTAAACCTTATATTGTCAAATCCGAGATTTAGGAAAATTCATACAGAGCTACAGTAACTTCTCAAGGTGGTTAAAGTTCTGAAAATCATGTTTCACAAAGAGCAACTGAAGAACTTTGAGATATTCAGTCTGGATAAAGGAATATGGGGAATGGGAAAGTGATATGAGCAGAGAAAGTATATTCACTGATTCCAAAGGTCTGAAAGCTGTTAAGTCTGAGAATTAGAATTGTAGTTTCAGAGGCCAGAACAGGATGGAAGGACAGACATTGTGGTCAGTTTTTATGAAGTATATAGAAAAAATTTTAAAAACAAAAAATTTGATAAAAGTACATTTTCTTTGTGAGATACAACTTGTGATAAAGATGAGTAAATCAATTGCTGTTGATGATGTGATTATGGTTTTGGCACTAGGCAGGAGGTTAGGATAAATGTTGTAAGGGGCCCTAATATTCCGTGGCTTAACTTTTCTAGGAAATAATTAAGCTTGAACAGAGGGTAAAAACATGTCTTCTCTTAATCTACATTTTTGTGGTACCTTGATCTGACCAAAAATGGTAATCATAATACACCCAAATTTTGTAGCTTAAAACATATACCTTATGCATCAGGTCTATGGAGAGGCCTCCACAATAGCTAGCATTCAGCTGGAAGATACTACGGCTAGGTGGGACAGGGGAGAACTTGATGACTAGAATCTTCTGTAGCTGTGTTGTCCTGTATGGAACTAAGTGACTAAGTTTCAATTGTGTTGTTGAAATACCTAGTCTACTCCAATTCAATCCCATCCAGGTGGCATGTACCAATGCCATCTCACTAGTCCCAGTGATCAATTTCTGTTCACAACTGATCCTAATGATAGGACTAAGAGCCAAAGGAAGCACATAAACAAGACTAGTGTCTGCAAATACTAGCTGATAGAATAAAAAAGGGAGAGAACGATCCAACATGGGAAGCGAGATACACAGCAGACCCATAGAATGGCAGATGTCCTAAACAGCACTCTGGCCTCAGAATCAGCCTTTAAGGCACGCGGATCTGGCTGAAGAGCCCATGAGAGTATTACAGGCATGGAAAGCCAAAACACTCTGGCAAAAAAACCAACCAAACAAACAAAAAACAAAAAACAAAAAACAAACACCTAAATGAAAGATCTCCGTCAGTGAGATCCCAGTTGAAAGAGCAGGTCATCAAAGAAGGAGGTACCTTTCTCTGTCTGAAGGGAGGAGAGAACTTCCACTTTGACTACGACCTTGTCTAAATATGATCAGAGTTGGTGAACTCAAAAGGCTTCCATAGCCTTGGTGACTCATGACAAGAGCCTAGGGTGATTACTGATGCCATAAACAAGAGTGTCAATTTGTTAAGTCAACAACACTGTGCACTTACTCCTCATGTAGGATCTCTGTCCTTAGTGTGCTGTACATTGTGATTTAATGCTATAACTAGTACTCAAACAGTATTTTTCACTTTGCGTTGCTATGTGGGTGCAAACTGTTGAAATCTTTACTTAATGTATGCTAAACTGATCTTTGTATATAAAGAGAATTGAAAATGAATCTTGATGTGAATGGAAGGGGGGAGGGAGAGGGAAAGGGGAGTGTTGCGGGTGGGAGGGAAGTTATGGGGGGGAAGCCATTGTAATCCATAAGCTGTACTTTGGAAATTTATATTCATTAAATAAAAGTTAAAGAAAAAGAAATACCTAGTCTACATTGAGATCTGTTATGATTTTGAAACACTCTTCCTATACACAAACACAACATGATTTCAGATACTTAGTATGGAACAGAAAATAATTTAAACTATCTGTAGCTGGAGTTAAGCCACAGCAAGTTGGGACTCTGCCTGTGATGCCATATGAGCACTGCCTGTGATGCCATATGGGACGCTGACATCACAGGTGGTGGGTTTATACGCTATACCACAATGCCAGCCCCAGTAAATATAAAAAAAGAAAAGAAAAAGAAAAGAAAGAAAGAAAAAGCTCTTGCAGCTGGTACTGTGGCATAGTAGGCTAAACCTCTGCCCTCAGTGCCAGCATCCCATATGGGCTCTGGTTTGTGTTCCCATTGCTCCTCTTCTGATCCAGCTCTCTGCTTATGGCCTGGGAAAGAAATGGAAGACAGCCACTGCATCTGGGTAGGAGGCCTTGAAGAGTCCATGTAAAAACTGCATGAAGCTCCTGGTTTTGGATTGGTCCAGCTCTGTCCATTATAGCCATTTGGGGAGTGAACCAGCTGATGGAAGACCTTTCTATCTCTCCCACTCTCTGTCTGTAACTCTACCTCTCTAATAAATAAATTTTTAAAAAGCTCTCTTTTTTAAACTTTTATTTAGTAAATATAAATTTCCAAAGTACAGCTTATGGATTACAATGGCTCCCCCCCCATAACTTCCCTCCCACTCGCACCCCTCCCATCTCCCGCTCCCTCTCCCATTCCATTCACATCGATTCATTTTCAATTATCTTTATATACAGAAGATCAATTTAGTATATATTAAGTAAAGATTTCATCAGTTTGCACCCACACAGAACATAAAGTGTAAAATACTGTTTCAGTACTAGTTATAGCATTACTTCACATTGGACAACACATTAAGGACAGAGATCCTACATGAGGAGTAAGTACACAGTGACTCCTGTTGTTGACTTAACAATTTGACACTCTTGTTTATGGTGTCAGTAATCTCCCTAGGCTCTAGTCATGAGTTGCCAATGCCTTTTGAGTTCGCTGACTTAGATCTTATTCAGACAAGGTCATAGTCAAAGTGGAAGTTCTCTCCTCCCTTCAGACAGAGAAAGGTACCTCCTTCTTTGATGGCCCGTTCTTTCCACTGGGATCTCACTCACAGAGATCTTTCATTTAGGTCCTTTTTTTTTTTTTTTTTTGCCAGAGTGTTTTGGCTTTCCATGCCTGTAATACTCTCATGGGCTCTTCAGCCAGATCTGAATGCCTTAAGGGCTGATTCTGAGGCCAGAGTGCTGTTTAGGACATCTGCCATTCTATGAATCTGCTGTATCCCACTTCCCATGTTGGATCATTCTCTCCTTTGTAATTCTATCAGTTAGTATTAGCAGACACTAGTCTTGTTTGTGTGATTTCTTGACTCTTAGACCTATCAGTATGATCAATTGTGAACTGAAATTGATCACTGGGACTAGTGAGATGGTATTGGCACATGCCACCTTGATGGGATTGTATTGGAATCCCCCGGCACATTTCTAACTCCACCATTTGGGGCAAGTCCAATTGAGCATGTCCCAAATTGTACATCTCCCCCCTCTTTTATTCCCACTCTTATATTTAACAGGGATCACTTTTCAGTTAAATTTAAACACCTAAGAATAACTTTGTGTTAATTACAGAGTTCAGCCAATAGTATTAACTAGAACAAAAAGAAATACTAAAAGGGATAAAGTATTACATTATACATCAACATTCAGGACAAGGGCTGATCAAGTCACTGTTTCTCATAGTGTCACCAAAAGGAAACCAGTTGAAGTGAAAAACCTCTCTTGTTGATAATTCATATGTTAATTATTATATTAAAATGGTACTACTTTACATGTGGTCTGTAAATGAAATATATTAACAAAATTGATTTAACTTATGTCTTTTTAATTTTAAAAATGTGATTAACAGAAAATTTAAAACTGCTGTAAGCATTTTGTGTAGCAGTTAAGATGCTACTTAAGACATCTATGTCCCATACCAGAGTGTGTGGGTTCCAGTCCTAGTGTTTCTCTCTCTCTCTCTCTCTGAGACATCTATGTCCCATACCAGAGTGTGTGGGTTCCAGTCCTAGTGTTTCTCTCTCTCTCTCTCTCTCTCTCACACACACACACACACACACACACTCTTATTTATTTGAGGGGCAGAGAGATGTGGATGGGGTAGAGTCTGGGCTTCCAATTCCAGCCTTTGGCTAATGCACAACCTGGGAGGCAGCAGGTGATAGCTCAAATATTTGGGTTTCTGCCACCCATGTGGGAGACCTGGATTGAATTCCAATTGCCTGGTTTTCACCTGGTCAATCCTGGCTGTTGCAGGCATTTGAGGAGTGAACTAGTGGACAGCAGATCTCTCCCTCACTTCCCCCACCTCTTGCTTTTTAAATAAAAATAAAAAGAGAAAATGTAGAACTGTCTGTGTGGTTCACATTCCATTCTTATTGGACATTGATGGTTTCAGGGTGTTCTTCATTTGTCCACAGTGGTTGATGTTGGCTGTCAACTCTCTCTCTTGATCAGCCTACTAGAATGCCAACACGTTGTATCTTTATATGTGACTTAAGTTTCCTCCTAGTATGGCGGTCTCAGGATAATTGAAATTTTTATATGACATTTCAAAGCTCCAAACACAAGATTTCCAGTGAGCAAGATGGAAGCTGCATTGGTTTTTTTGACTTAGCTTTGGAAGTCATGCTGTATCACTTTTGGTTCATTTGATTAGTTACCAGCAAATTACAAGCCTGCACAGGTTCAAGAGAAAGGTAAAACATTGTAGGAGACCACATGAATTTAGGACTCTAAGATTTTGGAAAATGTGGCTGACAACCTATTATCAGGACAGAGTTATGAAATCTTCAAATTAAAAGGCTCATTCTTATAGTTTAAGTAAAGTCCTAGGTTAAAGTTCATTTAGAGACCCCGAAGTTGTAAAATTAAACAATGATATATTTTAGAGATCGCGGTAAAGCCATCTTTAAGTAGGGATGAAATTGAAAATGCAAACTGTCCTTTAAACATTTAAAAAGCCACCCACTTGCTAAGGAAACAATCATAAATTAAATTTGGTGGTCACAGAGTTGAATCACACAATACAGAATATCTCCACTTTTCCTTTTTGGTTTATTTATAGTTAACCAGTAGAAGCATGTTCCTAATTTCTAAAAGGTACATATTCCAAACTGGCTGGGGAAAAAAAACTTTCCTTTCTCTAAATGTATTTAAGCTTTTTTCTTCATTTAAGTAAGCCCTTTGAGTATCAGTGGTCAATTTATAAAACATTTGTTGTGTGATATATGCAATATATATGACTTGGGGATAACATACTTTTTGTAACAAGCAGAAAATTCTTTTATGGGGTCATTTATTTAGTATGATAACCCTAGATTTTTTTTTAAAGATTTATTTTTATTTTATTTGAGAGGTAGAGTTACAGAGTGACAGATAGACACAGAAAAATCTTCCACCTTCTGGTTCTCTCCCTAAATGGCTGCAACAGCTGGGGCTGGGCCAGGCTGAAGCCAAGAGCCAGGAGCTTAATCTAGGTCTTTTACATGAGTGCAAGAGCACAAGTACTTGGCTCATCTTCTGCTGCTTTCCCAGGTGCATTAACAGGGAGCTGGATCGCAAGTGGAGGAGGCCAGGCTCAAACTGGTGCCTATATGTGATGCTGGTGTTGCAGGTGGTAGCTTTACTCACTATACCACAACACCGGCCCCCACTAGATTTTTTTCTTGAAGGTGATTGTAGGGGTGGGTGCGTCAAATAGGTATCATTGGCCTAGAAATCTCCTGATAAAAATAGAGTTCTAGAAATGAGTGGCTGTTGATTCTTGTGAGTGTTTTTTTCCTTAAATATTAAGAGGCTCACCAACATGAAATTAGCTCAGATGTGCAGGTTGTGTTATTCCCTTTAAGCCTCCTTTTTAAGAGTCTTGATTCCTCAGATGACTTATAATTTGCAATTGGTTTATTAATAATGATCATCTTCATTTATAACTAGCGATTTGTTATTGATTTCAATTAGCAATAATTTAATTCAAGCTTACATCTAATATTAAATAATCCTCAGAGTGCCAGTAAATAAATCTATTACATTCTCCTGGGCAATATGTGGAAAACAGTATCTTCTAGCACATTTTAATATTCTTCATCAATAGATAATTTGACAAGTGGTTAATTTAACTGGGCAATGGGAATAGGGAGAGTTAAAATAAAAGAACTAACAACAACAGCAATGTAAAAACCCCAAAATATAGGCAAAGAAGGCTGCCTTATTTGCAAACTTTAACAGAATTCTAAACTACCTTTTAATTCCAGTTGCAACTTTATTCTACTACATAAGGCAACTAAAATATGCACAAAGGTTTTCCTCTTCATTCAAAGTGGTCAAATTCTTGTGTTTGAAAAATACACACACAAAAAAAGAAAGAAAAGCATGCAAATGTGGGATGGATTTTATGATACACACAGAGGATGTTTAGCTCTGCTCCTAACATTTGCTTTCTAAATAACAAAGGCTCCTGGAAAGAACCATGGAACTAAAAATAAGTTCTAAGTCCTTTCTAAAGGATTTTGACTTTAAAGTAAAGCTTTTTAGTCTATTAAATCTTTGGATTTCATTTCTTTTTTGTAGGCAAACAGGAAAGACCAAAAGGTAACATGGAATACTAATGTTCTCAAACTAGTCCTATAGAGAGATGGACTATTACCTACTAAACAGACAAGAGCATTAAGTGAAGTAAACTAAAATAAAATTGGACAAAAATCTTTTATCAACCTATTTAAATTAAAATAAACCTGGTATGTATAATGTTATTAACATTAAGGTTAATAGCTTGGACTTTGGGTTATACACACATAGGCCATATAAATTTTCTCAGCTGTAAAATGAATATGAAAATATACAACAGGACATTGGGTAAGATTAAATAGAATCATGCAAACCTATGGCTTAATAGAGCCCATACTGAGTCCTCATTGTTGCTATTACCAGAATAAATTAAAATAGAGAAGAGCTCTGAACTGCGAAATAGGAATCCCAAATTTTAGTACAGGTTCTGCTACCAATTAACTGTGCGACTATAGTGAAGTCTCTTAATTCTCTTTATGTAAGGCTTCCACAAAACACACCAAACACCAGAGTAAGGGAAAGAGTTTATTGGGGGAAACCTGACAGACTGGAGGGAAGGGGCAAACAAAGAAAAGAGGAGAAGGAGTGCATAAGAGAGAGAGACTGAGACAGAGACAGAGATCAGGAGACTGGGGCGGGAGGGAGAGAGAGAGAGAGAGAGCGCACAGGAGCCAGCTACACGTTCTGGAACAGGTCCTTTTAAAACTTTCCCCGGGGGACGGGCAGGGAAATAGGAGCAGTGAATCCCATTAGGATGGGGGTGGAGCTTGACACCTGTCTTCCAGCAATGGCAGCGGGGCTAGAGCCTAAAATGGTGTAAGGGTGTAGATTGAGCTATAGATAAGACTGCGCCATTTTACTAACACTTTAAAAGTATTTAAATTTTTTAGATTTAAAATCATATGACTGTGATATGTAAGATAAATGGATCACTCCTTCTATCCATCTTGTTCTATGCAGTATAGACTTATATAACAGTTAAAGTTCTGTTGGCTACCAAGGGATGACTTTCACATTTAATAACAGGCTCCTGGGATAACTATTCCATTTGTTTAACTAGTTGATATCCTGAAACCAAAGACTAGGCAGGTAATATGGAAGCTAAGATTGTTTGTTCAGGGGCCAGAACACTTGGACCAAATTTAATTATATTATTAGTTTTGTAACCTTGGTCAAGTCAGTTTCCTTATCTGAATACCTGAAACAGTAAGGGTACCTAACATCATAATATTATAAGATTAAACACGTTCACATACCAAAAAAAAAAAAAAAAAAAAAAAAAATTTTAGAACAGTGCCTAAACAAGATAAGAGCTCAGTAAATATTGACAATTATTCATTTGCCTTAACTTTTTATTCCTTCTACTATTTCCTTTCTGATAATTTCCCATTTGATATTAGATAACAGAGATGTTTAATAATAATACAATTTAACCTACTGCATTGCTATGTTATCATTACAATATTAAAAATGTACATGCTAAAAAGAAAAGAGATGACCTTGGTTTGAATGATTGTTTTTTTAGGCAGAATTAACTGGCCCAGCTAAATTGTCTTCCCATTGCCTCAACTGAATTACCTCAAGAACACTGGTGAAATTTAACAAATAAAGTGTAGCATCTGGTTTCCCTACCTAAAGCCTGTCTGTTAGAAAACTCCAAGGCCATTATAACCTTAATTCCAATTCATTAAAATCTGGTATAGACTCTTAATATATCAACTTGAATTTTAATAAGTTTTTGTCTCCAGTTGAAAGACTTTTTCACAATTAAAGCGATTTTTAGCATCTGAAGAAGTGGGATGGCAGTGGGTCTAGTTGTGGAACACTGACCATATACCTCATACTATGCAAATGTTCTCTCAGGTAATCCCTAAGCAACATTCCCTTTTTACATAAGAAAAAGACCCTGGCAAGATATGGAGACACCAGACTATTTAACCTAATTTTCAAATGTTTTAGTTTCATTAGCAACAAATACTGAGTGAATGAGGTGAGGGGAGAAAACAAGGATGGAAGAAAGGGAGGGAGAGAGGTAGGGAGGGAGAAAGAGAAGTAGGGAGGGAAGGAGAGAAGGAAATAAGGAAGGAGGTTTGGAAGGAAGGAAGGAAAAAAATTCAGAGATTTCCGAAATCATGGTTGTCTGTACATTCCTATAAGCCTGAGCTAGCATCATTAACCTCTCTTTAGTTCCTATCTGCTCTTATTCTAGTCATTAGAGTGTCAGGCTCCACACCATAGGGAAATACAGAAGTTGTGGCATTGGGGCTGCCTGGTAGACTCTCAGTCTTGTGTATTGAGACACAAAGCATATTTTCACAGACTAGGTAGGAATCCTAGAAATCTCTTGCCACATTTTGCATTCTGGAAAAATCTATTTTAAATAATCAGTTTCATTAATTGTTTTAAGGGGGGGCAAAGGAACCTGATGTTTATAAATAGAAATAAAATAAACTGATAAATACATCTTTCATAGAAACTCTTTAGAATTCTATTGTCCAGTTTAATCCAAATTAAGCATCATAAATGAGTTAAAATCAAGGTGGGTTAGTAAATAATTGTGTGTGAAATGAAATAACAAAATTTGAAAAAACAAAACACTTTGACCTTAAAACTCTACTTGAAAAATAGATAAAAGTGATTGGCATCTGGTTGCAGTAACTGAATTCATCTTGTTTTTTCCTTGCCGCATTGCTGTGGTATATGAATTTTGGTCATTCTAAAAATCTGAAGTTGTCCTCTGTGACTTACAGGAGGGCCAAGTTACCTCTGTTTTACCAAAATTTTCACTGGAATGAGAGAAGGGGATGCAGAAAGCCCAGGAAGACTATTCTTACAAATTGTCTGCTGTGATTTGTTTAGGAGGAGTTCATGGTCTCTTTTGATACATTTACAGTTACTTCTGAAGGACAGGCACACACATACACCATAAATCAAACCCAAAAATTCACTCTGGCAGTTTTACTTATTCAAGTATTCCTTTTTAGTGGCCTAGTCTGACACAACATATCCCACATTTGCATGTTTTTGCAGTCCAGAAAATTCCTGATAACTGACCATCAGGCTTGTTCTCCCAAAACAACAAGGGAACAAGATTTCCTCTGCCTGGAACAGGTTCATTGCAACTCCTGGTTGAACTTGATGACTCTGTATCCCAACCACACTTTGCCTTGGACCCACCCAGTTACTGCCACAAGAAAGCCTTCCATGTGGGCTCTAGAGGAGGACCAACCACAAGAACAAGGTAAACCAGTTTAGGGCACTGAATCCCAGAAGAGTACTCATTTCTGCCTTTTTAAGAAACAAATTTCTCTTGCAAATGGAAACTTTTCCTTCAAAGTCATTAGTTCAATATTGAGCACTGAGGCTGTTCTTTGTATTAAAAGTGTCATTCTCCTTGTCTTATTCAAGCCTGCCTATGCCTCATCCTCAGCTCAAAATTCCGCTCACAGTAGTCTTTATTTGGATTAGACCAAATTTGGAAGATTGCCTCTGGCAGATCAACTCCTTTTCTTTGGAAATCTTCTAAATCTTATTAGAGGCTACAGGCCAAACTGGTTGGCTCTGTATCTGGCTTTTACACTTAGCAGGGCAGCCTCAGGCAAGTTATTGAAAATTTCTATGCCCGTTCCCCAATTTGTGCCATGCAGACTAATAGAAATTACTTCTTATGGATACTATAAAAGGAAAATGAGTTAATTCATTTAAGGGTATACAACAGTGTCTGGCCCAAGCAAGCACTAGAACTGATAAATATTAGCTATTATTATAATTTTATTGATGAAATGTTTTATGTACAGTATAATTTCTACTAATTAGATTATTTAAAAATTTCCTTTACTTAATGGAGGTTCAACATTAGTGCTCCTAATTCCTGGGCTATACAAAAATAAACTGTTGACTAGATTTTGCCTTGCTAGCTATGGCTTGCAAATCTTGAGCTAGATGCTTGAGACAAGGGCAGCAAAATTGTCCATGAAAGAGCAAGCAATGATTAGCCAGTAACAGGTGTTGGTTACTGATTTCTATCAGCTATTACTGGAGTCTCAGTAGTGGTGCAGTGCACTAGTTTTTAAGGCAAATGATATGGAGTCCTTAATATAAATGTGGAATCACTGTTTAGCAGAGATTGAGATTAAGGTCAAAATGATGGAAAGCAACCTGATACAAGAAGAGAAACACCAGCACAGAGCAATCTAAGAACAGCCAGCACAGAAGGGGAATAAAGAGGGCTTTCCAAACGCCCATGAGCACAGGGGATTCCCTTCATGATAGCAGTAAAGAGGATAGCCTGCTACTTACCAAGGGGAACTAGAAATTTAAATTAGATCTTACCCAGCATTAAATAATTGTTAGTAAAATGAATATCATTCTCATTCCAGAACCTGTGGTGGCTTTAGTTGTTACTTGCAAATACCTTTCCATCTTTATAAAGTCCTAAGTTGAAAACATCCTAAGTGTCCATATGGCTATCCATATGTCTCGGCTGATTATATGTTGATTCCTACTGAAGTCAAGATTCTGAGCTTCAAAGTGAGCAAATGCAAACACAGCTTCTTGAGAAGCCATGAGTACACTCATCTTCGCTCCCACCCAATGCAGTATTCACTAGAAAAGTATGTCTGCTACATAAGAATGTCTTACTTTGTCCTCATCCAGATTCTATTTCACCTTAGGGACCCATTATACAAAGTTCTTTAGCCTGGAACAGTAATTTATTCATTCAAAAGCTTTTAATAGTTTCTATGGGCATTTAATCTCCTTTTTAGAGTCTCCAGGTGAAAGCGTTCTTTTTAAGCAGAAGACTCAAGAAAAGAAATTCCCTAGAATCAGGCTTCTGGGTTTGAATCTCCATGTTTCCCTGTGTGACCCTGGTATCAGTTTTATGCCACTGAAATTGGAGATAACAATTTCTATTTCACTGGGTTGTTTGTGAACATTAATGGAGTTAATTCTCAAAACTGTTTAGCATTCTGCCTGATACATATTCTAAGCTCAACGACTATCAGCTATCTGTATGATTAGTTACTATTTATTTACAGTAATTATCATAATGCCAATACCATTTTAACATCTAATGGATAGATACTTAAATTAAAAAACTGATGCACTAATATGAGGGTAAATAAAAAGTTCATGTAAAATGAATTAAAAGAGAAGCTTATTTTGGTTCAAAAAGATTTTGAAATACACACATAGCTTTTTTCAAAATATGGCCTTCTATAAACTTTTTGAAGATCCTTCAATTACTCTGTGCCAGGCAGTTTGGCAGGCATGGGAGATATCAAGTGAATGAAGCAGATATATGTGTATAGTCTGTGGGACTTTCATCCTTGTAGGAGGGATATAGAGAATAAAAAACACAAAAATTAAAATATGTCATATGTCAGATTATGAGTACTAATCCAGGAGTGAGACTGGGAGTTTTGAGGGAGGGAGGACCTCAATTTAAAATTGATTTGGTGATGAAGAAAGTCTTCTTGGATATGGTGGTCTTTTTCCTTAAAAAGTTGAAAGATCTGGCCTAGTAGGATTGATAGATTTAGCAAATGAAAATACAGGACATCTAGTTAAATTTGACCAGTCAGCTTATATTTTATCTGGCATCCATAACTGGAAATGAGGAATGTACTGAGTCCTACTTCCTTTTGGAATAAAGGGCAAATGAGTTTCAATGAAAAGTTCAGATGGTAAAGGGGTATCAGGGGTCTGAAAGTGAGAAGGACACAGAGCTCCTGAGCTCCATTTGCACTGTTGTGGAAGCCTGGGCCAGGCTATATTATTTTTATTACTTTGAAGTTTGGGATTTATTTACATTCTTGCCTATGAGTAGGTAGAAAGTAGAACGCCATGGAGCTCTACAGGTTACCTTTAACATATATGATTTTCCATTTTTCTTCTATAATTTTTCTCCCATGGCTTAATATAGCAAAAATTTCCTGCAGAAGGATGATTTGGGCACCATTGTATTGATGATACTGTTGAGTCTAAATATATGTCCCACTGGGATAATTGTATGTAGCACTGTACTGTGTAACGGTTCTACTGGAGAAAGAGTTGATGCTTAGTGAAGCCATAAAGTACGATACTCTGTTATATTAAACTCAATATATATTAAACTCAATACAGAAAATCTAAATTCCCAATATTTTTGTCTTTTCAGGAAAGATTAGTTGTGGTGAAAAGTGTTAATGGAAGAGTGATAATTTAGTTCTAGAAGTCTTTTCTGGTTATATCAATGGATTCTATAAGTAGCTGTATCTTTAGAAAATTTGAGCTTAGTTTTTGACTTTTACTGGTAAGGGCTAAGGAAAAGTAGTCTCATGAAATGTTCTAATATACAGAGTGTAGCATTGCTTTTCAGAAAGCAATCCGTTTGAGTAATGCAGAGGGTGTATCTACATAATCTTGTTATTATTTTATAATTTGAACTCCAAAAGACTATATTTTAAAACAAGTCACTATTCATTCATTGGCACATGTGGCAAAAAGACATTTGATTATATTAAAATATGTTGAATATCTTTTAATGAAAAATTTCAGAATTGTAACAGCAACTTGTGAAATCGAAGTATATTTGCATGTGATCTTCCATAATTTGAGATTGAAATTGTGGTTCATCATATTATGTTAAAATATTAAAGTACAGAAACTTTAAAAATAGATGATTTCAACAGTTGATAAGAACAGTCTCTACCATACCCTGTAATATTTTTTGCAATAACTTAACACTATCTCTTATGCACAGTGGCAAGAATTGATTTCCTCTTGGTTCTGAGAATATGGTGGGTAGTTCTGTTTATTGAAGATGGAGGCAGCTTACTTGAACATGAGGGCAGGAATTTTCATCCATTTTGTGAATTTTTGAAAGTTCACTTTTTTGAACAGTGCCTGCTACACTCATAGATACTCAGTAAACATAATAGGACCTGCAGCATTATGAAGGCAAAGTCTTACTCTTTGAAACACTTTGAAACAATGCTTTTTGTATGCTTCTGCCTCAAAAAATATGCATGTTATAGACATTTTCTTCTGAATGCTGAAAAAATGTGTCATAGTGGTTCAGAGAATAGGCCCAGAGACTGAATGCTGTATTAATTCTTGTTTCATGAACTCTAGCTGTGTGGATTTTTGGGGTTTTATTTTTTTAGCCTGCTTCCTTCCCTCCCTCCTTTCCTTTTCCTCTCCTTCCCTCCTCCCCTCCCTCCCTCCCTTCCTTCCTTTCTTCCCATCCTTTCTTCTCTTTCTTTCTTTGTCTTCGAAAGGCAGAGTGACAGAGAGGGAGAGGGAGAGAAAAAAGAGAGAAAAGGGCAGGTGGAGAGAGAATCTTCTATATGCTGGCTTATTTCCCAAATGCCTGCAATAGCCAGGGATGGGTCATATCAAACCCAGAAGCCAGGAAATCCATCTGGGCCCCTACAAGGTTTCAGGAACCCCTAGTACTTAGGCCATCTTTTTCTACCTTCCCATGTGCATTTAGAGGAAGCTGGATCAGATGCAGAGCCTAGACTTAATCTCAGGCCCTCCAGTATGGGATGCAGGAATCCCAAATCACAGATTAACCCACTGTACCACAATGACCATTCCTGATTTTTCCTTTTTGCATTTCAGTTCTGTCTTCTATAAAACTGGGTGAATAATATCAGTATCATATTAATACTATGTCTCTCTTCAAAGTTTTGAAATAAGTTGATAGATAAGGTATTTAGATCAGTGTCTATTACATAAAAGGTACTAAAATATCACCTATCAACATTTCTTAATATTATCCCTAGTAAATATTATCTTGTTTCTAATATAACATTTAGCACATAGTTTGTGATCTGTAATGATTGTTGTGTGACTACAAATGTTTATATATTAGAATAGTTTTTAAACTACTTCAAGATTTATAGTTCGTTTTAAAGAGAATGATGATTAAATATAATATAATTTGGTTGGTCACTAACACCCTCAACAGTGAGATTGGGCTGAGTAATTATAACAATAAATGAACTTCTGCCATCAACATCTCTCAGAAGCTGAAGACTAAACTTATTTGTATTGGAAAAAAGCAGTGCCTTGCCTTACTACTCATGGGTCATGTCCACCTTGGCAAGTTTAGAGCCTTTGATGAGCTTTCAAAATACAGTAGAAGGAGGTGGAGGAGTGGCCTGTCAAGATGTGTGTTTTTGCTATTTCCTCATGCACAAAGTGTATCACAGAGGTAAGCGACTCCATGCTTTATCTGCCCCCATTTGGCTTTCTTTTTCCCACACACCTTGTCTAAATGTATTGATTTGCTTGGCTCCTACTAGTCAAACCCAGTAATTCCTCCTCCTCCCTCCATTTGATTCGCAACTGTGTTTAGAGCATGCTCTCCATTGTGAAACCACTGCACTCGTGGAGTCTCAGCCCCTCTTCCTTGTCTTCTGCTCTAGTTGTTCCTCTTTTCTCCTCATTTCCCCATAACGGCTCCTCTTCCTTTGCTTCTCTGTTCCACGTTTATGGTTCCCAGTTTCTGCATTTCAACTTTTACAGTTTTATCTTCACCCATGTCTTGTAGGATCAAATAGTGACTAGAGTAGTAGTCGGAGTAAATAGCCTCCAAAGATCAAATCTTAATCCTGGGGCATGGGGGGTGGGGATTGGGTGGGGAGTGTCTGTTGTGATTAACTTAATGGTCTTGAGATGGGGAGATTATTCTAGGTTATCAGTGTAAGCCTTAAATGCCATCATTAAATGTCTTTGTAAGAGGGAAGGCAAGGGAAATTGATACAGACAGAAGAGCAGAAGGCAGTATAATCACAGAAGCAGAGGCAGGGGTTGCATTGATGCAGCCATAGTCCAAAAAACACCATCAGCCAGCAGAATCTGGATGATGTGGGAAGTGAATTGCCCCTTTTATCCCTAGAGGGAGTGGAGTCCTGGTGACAGTATGGTTTTGATCCAGTGATGCTATTTTGTGAGTTTGTGGTAATTTGTTGTAGAAGACTCAAGAAACTAATACAATGAACTAATCTAAAATCTGTCATTAATTGCTGTTTATTTTCTGAGTTCCAGATCCACATAATCAAACACCTGCTGAGCATCTCCAGCAGGTTTCTCATTTATCATTGGAGCTTGCCATTGGTTGAGCACTTTGATGTTCCAGGCACTTGTGATGTTCTAGAGCCTTTTAGAAATGCTATCTCCCTTAACATCGACTGAATACACACTATAGCACTCAAAGGTAGATACTCTGTTTTTCTTGCTTTAAAGGAGGAAACTGAGGCACAGAAAATTCAAGTTGCTTGCCCAGTGTTGTAAAGATGGTAAGTCTTGGCCAGTGCCACAGCTTGCTGGGCTAATCCTCCGCTTGCGGCGCTGGCACCCCGGGTTCTAGGCCCAGTTGGGGCACCTCTTCCAGTCCATCTCTCTGCTGTGGCCCGGGAAGGCAGTGGAGGATGGCCCAAGTGCTTGGGCCCTGCACCTGCATGGGAGACCAGGAGGTAGCACCTGGCTTCAGATCGGCACAGCATACCAGCCGTAGCTGCCATTTGTGGGGGTGAACCAATGGAAAGGAAGACCTTTCTTTCTGTCTCTCTCTCTCTCTAACTCTGCCTGTCAAAAAAAAAAAAAAAAAAAAGATGGTAAGTCTTAGAGTTCAGACTTGGTACCTACTGTGGCCTGGCTTCAAAGCCAAGCACTAACAACCATGCTCTCATGCCTCAAACTGCTTGATGTCTCAGGTTAGAGTCTGCTCCAAACCCAGGCAGCAGTGTCCGCAGTTGCTTAGGACACACTGCTTCAGTTGAATTAAAAAATCCTTTATAGAGTGACAATTGTCAAATCAACAACAGGAGTCACTGTGCACTTGTTCCCCATGTGGGTCCTTAATGTGTTGTACTATGTGAATTAACAATAAAACTAGTCTTCAAACAGTACTTTATATTTTGTATGTCTGTGTGGGTGCAAACTGTTGAAATCTTTACTTAATATATAGTTGATCTTTTGATAATTAAAAATGAATCTTAATGAAGAATGGGATGGGAGAGGGAGTAGGAGGTGGGATGGTTTGGGGGTGGGAGGGTGGGTATGAGGGGAAGAACTGCTCTAATCTGAAAGTTATACTTATGAAATTTATATTAATTAAATAAAAGTTTTCTATAAAAAAATCCTTTATAGAATCGCTACAATCTGCCAGGTGCTCAGTGCCAGTCTCCTGCAGTTATTACCAAGGGCAACTTGTTGTTCATGTTTAAGAATCAAACTATCTGAAGGAAAAATCATTTCCTAACTCTTATGCAATTTCAGAGCCTACATTAGGAGGGAAACATGAGCCAGGTAAGAATTCTTGTCATCTGCAAAACTCTTGCTTATTGACAAACTCTGTTTCTGGAGTATTTCTGTACCTGTCATGCTGCCATGGCCACTTTCACTCTGTTACTTCTGGGCCCCAGGGGCAAAAGGAAGAAGTTGAAACTGAAAAATCCCACTTGGCATAACTGCATTTGAAACTCCCAGGCTGTGTTTGATACATCTAATCTTTGGATCCATGGCTGTCCAATATTCCTCTTCCTGTTTATCCCTATTATTATTACTTGAAATGCGGACAATAATGTTAACTACAATATCTTAGTCATTTACTAGGTGTCAAGTAGAATACATATGTTTTTCATTAATTCTATTTACAATTCTGCAAAAACAGGGTTATTATTTCCATTTTACAGATGAGAATAGATGATGCATAGAGAGGGTAATTAATATTATCAAATTAACACACTAGAGACAGTATAGTTTGGATTAAAAGAATCAGACAATTAAAATTACTGAACTAAATAAGACTTCTTAACACAATCAAAATTGCTTCTTTCCATATCATGTTGGACAAGGGTTGAGGGAGAGGGGGAGGAGACTCAGATCCTTCCAAGTTCAGGAAGAGCAGCTGGCATTGTGGTACAGCAGGTTAAGTTGCTGCCTGTGACTCCCACATCTCATATTGTAGAACAAACTCAAGTCCTGGGATCAATCTTCCTGGTAAACTGAGAAGGTACTGGAAGATGGCTCAAATACTTAGGCCCCTACCACACTCATGGGATACCCAGATGGAGTTCCTGGCTTCTGGCTTCTGCCTATCTTAGCCCTGGCCATTGCAGCCACTTGGGGAGTGAACCAGTGCATGGAAAATCTCTCTCCCTCTGTGGTGTCTCCCCCTCTCTGTCACTCTGCCTTCCAAATAAATAAATAAAATCTTTAAAAACAGAGTTCAGGAAGAGGTTAGTTCCAGTTCCTTCCCCATGCTCCAAACAGCCAGATACCACAAATTCTCCTTCTGAGCTTGCTTTTTTGCTTGGGCATTAAGGACTTTAGTAGTAATGCTGATTTTTAAAAAATATATGTATAAATCTTTTTTAGCATAATGTACTTTTGCATAACAGAACTTTTTTTGGTAAATGTAGGTGAGTAGGATCTCATTGTCATCCCCAGAATTTGATGGGGCTAGTTCTGTGTAAAGGTGGGTTTTCTGCAAAGCTAAAGGGGTTTAAGTCTTCAGGGATTGTCACTGGCTTGGGTATATGCTTTTGAAAGATTTGCTAAAGTAAAATATTTTAGCCATAAACTTTCCATATAAAATTTTTCCATATAAATTTTATCTTCATGTCCCTTTGAGTAATCTTAGACTGTGGACATCCTAGGTATTTGACTAATGGGAAATTGAATTGGGAATTTCTTTACCTGGATGTACTGTGATGTATTGATGTGCTTTACAGTCATTTCCAGGTATAGTAATAGCTATGGCTATCTGAATTTGTGCAATACTTTCAGAAATCCTCTGCCCTGTCATATCTGGATCACAGATTGAAAATGCAAGGTTGGAAGTTTTAATGTGATAGGAGCATGTTCTACAGTGCCAGAAATATATGGGTAGCAGAGGCAAAAAAAAAAAAAAATAAGGTTTGAAATGTTCACAGTCAGAAGCTCATTTGTAGAAGTTCTTCAAGTCAAGGTAATTAAAAATTGTTATCAAAGGTTTTGGTTCATACCAATCTTGTGTTAATTCAGAAATTTTCTCCTATCACAAAATACATGAAGGAGAGAGCAGAATGGACTTAAAAGTTGCCATTGGATGTATCAGGAAGTTAACTAATAGATTTTTTTTCCGGATTTTTGTGGTGTTTGTGGTAGTTGTCATATTTTTAATGTCTATTTTGTGATGGTTCTAATTAAATAATTATGTCTGTGTTTATTATATATTGTTTTCTATTCTGTTACTGAGGTCCCTCATAGTTGTGTTAGCTTCAGAGACCCCATATCATGTGTCTGTCCTGCCACACTACAGCATTTTAGACTGCGCTAACAAATAGGCAATTTCAGTGAGCGGTTGGTGACAGAGGAGGGCAGAAGAATCCAGACCTGTGTACTGTCAGGGAGTGGTTTTGGAATTACCCAAGACATGGGCTCCTCAGCTCTGATAGAAGCAGGGTGGGCACCACATGCTGATGCACACTATCGTTCTTTTTTTTTTTTTTTTTTTTTTTTTTTTTTTTCCAGTAAGGCCAGTCTAACAAATTGGCAACTGTCATCACCGCCAAGGAGCGAAACCTCTACCAACTCAATACCACCTCCTGTGGGTGCCTAAAATGTCAGAGTTAGAGGCACATTCCTTTAGGTTTGAAAAATGTTTCAATCTTCAAGATTGAAATTATTAAAAACAAATGTGCCTATAAGCACTTTCATCATAAATCAGTATTAAGAACCCCTTGGTCCTGAGGCTTAGGAGATCCTGATGAGGATGACAGTGAACCACCAACTTTTGAACATCTACTGTACATCAGGCAATATGTCACCCAGTGTAATATGTACCATCTCAATCAATTCTGTAACAGGAGGAAATTGAGGCTCAGAGAGGACATACAGCTTTGAGTGGCTGAATAAGAAATTAGGGCACAAAAGGAGTTAAATGACAAGTTAAAAAGGAAGAACTTTAAGAGTTTCAGATATTTCACAATCACGCCTTAGGCCAGCCCTACCCTTTTCTGTTTTCCCCAACTCCAGTAAAATGCTGACTTTTACTTCTCCTAATCACGAAGTACAGGGTAGAACACACTTGACATTACATAAGGTGTGAAAAATTAGTCCCTGAGCAATGAAAGTATACTCCCCTAGCAAAAGGACCATAACTGTGATTAAAAGCCAAAGGACAGCTAGATTTCAACAAAAATCAATTATCAAAGGGAGAAGCGTTTTCAAGACTACTAGATCCAGGCAGTTAAACACTAGCGCTCAATGGTTTGAAGTGCTTTGGTTTTGCAATGGTGCGGTTTGGAAGCTTTCCAGCAGAAAAGCTATTTTCTTTCAGGAGAGCTCGGCAATATTTTCTTTGCTGAAATAATGTGATCTTTAATGACGTCTTAGATGACCCAAACTTTAAATAGATCCTATTATTTTAGCTGACCTCATTCTTACTAGGTTTTACAGGTCAGCAATGAACTATCAACAGCTTCCTGATAATTAATCCTACTTACCCCAAAACCTGTTAGTCTGTTAGTCTTATCTATGCTAAGAGGAAGCTTTTATGTGCACCAGACTTCCTCAGTGAATAACAAAAACCAAACTGAAATTCTGCAGAAAGTTCCAACAATGTGAGGTTTGAGAATGAAAAAAAGATTGAGGAGTATGATGCTGCCTTGTCTTCAGCTCCTTCCTTGTTGAAATTCTGTGGTTCGTCTGGAACAGGAATGGCCTTACAGTACAGTCAGCTGCACAACCAGTCAGGTCAGGAGTGGCTTTCTGAGTGGCTTTATCAAAATGTAAGGGTATTTGTTAGAAATGTTGTTAGAAATGATACCTCAAGAAGAAGACAGGTAATGAAATAGTAAACTTGCTTTCTGCAACTGTTGGAGAGAGTAGGAAGCTGATGCTGGCCCCATCTAGCAATTTGTAAAAGGGTTGTTGGAACATATGGGCCTTAACATGCTCAGATTGTGGGTATGTGGTTGTGAGTGTGTAAAATGAAAAGGCTTATTATTAGATGCAGCCTCTCTCGTCAGCATAGTATGAAGTACCTCAGGCAACGGCATGCTTTATAATTAAAGGATTTCTGCATCTGCTAACTGCCCATGACATGTACCCTTTCTTTCCAAGGTAAGTTTCTGGTTTTCAGTGATGATTTATTATAAATCTATTTTCTCATCAGGTTAGAGACTTACTCTAAATAATAGTTTAAACCCAATATGCTCAAGTACTTATGGACAAAGACTCACTAAGACAATCCTCTTTTAGAGAGGTCATACTATTTCATATTAGAGAAAGTAAAACATAAACATAAAATTTAACACAGTGCACTATGTGTTTTTATTACTCACTGTGACAATGATGCAAATTTTTAAACATGTTGTATGGTGGTAAATTTGTACCTTCAACTGAGCAGAGACCAGATTGAAGTATGAAATTTAGCAAAATTAGAATTGGAAACTTAAGACCAAGTACATTTATTGAAGGAATGAAGACTGGATACAGGTTTTAATACTTCATTCCTTGCATGCAACTTTTTTTGAGATATACAAACTTTTCTGGATATATATCGATGATCCAGAAAGTAAGGCCCAGCCCAGAGGTGAGTCAGTGATCCATTGGTGAGTGTGTTCTTTTCATATGTGCCCTTCTGAAAAACTGGCTGTTATGTGTTTATTTTTCTGTGATAATGATACAATATCCTTATACACAAGTTATTGTAAACAATATTTCAAAGACTAGGTGAAGGGTGAATGTAAGAATATCATACCAAGGTCCAGCCTTGTGGTGTAGTAGGTTAAGCCTCTGCCTATGGCACCAGCATCCCATATGAACACCAGTTCATGTCTCAGCTGCATCTCTTCTGATCCAGCTCTTTGCTATGGCCTGAGAGGTCAGTGAAGGATGGCTCAAGTGCTTGGGCCCCAGCACCTGTGTGGAAAATCCAGAAGAAGCACAGCTCTGGCCATTGTGGCCATGTGGGGAGTGAACCAGTGAATGGAAGACCTCTCTGTGTCTCTCCCTCTCTCTGTAACTCTACCTCTCAAATAAATAAATAAATAATCTTTAAAACAAGGCCAGCACCGCGGCTCACTAGGCTAATCCTCCGCCTGTGGTGCCGGCACCGTGGCTTCTAGTCCCGGTTGGGGCACCAGATTCTGTCCCGGTTGCTCCTCTTCCAGTCCAGCTCTCTGGTGTGGTCCAGGAAGACAGTGGAGGATGGCCCAAGTGCTTGGGTCCTGCATCCGCATGGGAGACCAAGAGGAAGCACCTGGCTCCTGGCTTTGGATCGGTGTGGCGTGTCGGCTGCAGCGCACTGGCCGTAGCGGCCATTTGGGGGTGAACTAATGGAAGGAAGACCTTTCTCTCTCTCTAACTCTGCCTGTCCAAAAAAAAGAGTATCATACTGAAGATGAAGTAATATGCATCGCATCACACAACTGTTTCTTCTCTATGCTCTTCCTTAGGTGATTGCTTCCATTTCCTATGTATTTGAAGCATTTTATGTTGATGAATCCCCCCTCTTTTTTTTTTTTTTTTTTTTTTGACAGACAGAGTGGACAGTGAGAGAGAGAGACAGAGAGAAAGGTCTTCCTTTGCCGTTGGTTCACCCTCCAATGGCCGCCGCGGCCGGTGCACTGTGGCCAGCGCACGGCGCTGATCAGAAGGCAGGAGCCAGGTGTTTCTCCTGGTCTCCCATGGGGTGCAGGGCCCAAGCACTTGGGCCATCCTCCACTGCCTTCCCGGGCCACAGTAGAGAGCTGGCCTGGAAGAGGGGCAACTGGGACAGAATCCGGCGCCCCAACCAGGACTAGAACCCTGTGTGCCGGCGCCGCAAGGCGGAGGATTAGCCTAGTGAGCCACGGCGCCGGCCCGAATCCCCTCTCCAATTACATTTTTGATCACTATTAACAAATGCACACAGCACAATATAATTCTTGTATATGCTTACCTAGATGCATAAAAATTAAAAGAAAATATTATGAAACAACACAATGGCCTCTAATATCTATGGTTCATTGTCATTGACTTACATAGATGGTCAAGACTATTATAGCAGCTATATAACTCTGATGGATCTGACATACAGTTTGGAAAACAGTGGTCAAATTCTGTTCTAATCATAAATCCAGGTATCTCATATCACTCACATATCATAGAAATCTATGTACTGATCTCCTGCCTTATGTTTTCTCCTTTTCAATTGCCTATTCCACACAGCAGCAAGAAGTATCTCAAAATATGTGAAATCATGTCACTTTCCTGCTCAAAACATTCAGCATTTCTTTCTCTAATAACAAAATTCCAACTTATTACCACAGTCCATGTGATGTGACCCTTGACTTTCCCTGCAGCCTAATCTCATGCCACCTCTTCCTTCCTCAATAGGCTCTGGCTGCACAGAACTTATTTCAGTTCCTCCAGAACACCACATTCTTTTTTGCCTGTGTATATACATAGTGCTCCTTCTCACAAAAACACTCTTTTCTCAACTTCTCATGGTTAGGTGCTGTTACCTTTTAGTCCTTATCTTCTCCACAGGGAGGATGTTTTCTGGCTACCCTACTTTAAGCTGATCATTCTTTATTATCTATTTTATCTCATTGTTGGAACACTTACTATAATTGATGAGGAAAAAATATGGTAGCCTAGAAACTTTAGCCAAGCAATCAGCAGCAGTGGGTGGTGGGAGAAAACCCACAGCAGGAGATAGTGTAGCCTTACAGGGCTGCAATGGGTTCATCTTGGGATCAAGAACCTAGATTTTGGAAATATGATTTCATGTAATAAGCCATGCTTTTAATTACTGTATTTTCATTTTTGTTTAGCATGGAATCACATTAATTTTGAAATTTCTACATGTCTTTACTTTTAGAAGGATGAAGGATCACTATGTTCCTTAAGTTATATTTATCAAATGCATGAAGTTTGTATACCTTAAATAAAAGGTTTCTTTGGGAAAAGAGAAAAAAGAAAAAAGATGAAGGAGTAGAGCATTTGGTACATGTAGGACAACAATTTAAAGAGGGAGACTGCTGAGTCCCAGAATTAGTGGTGACAGTAGTAATCAAAGTGACATAACCCTTCAGAAAGACAGTGGTCAGGGGAGAGTCAGAGCCTGCTGGTCGGGCCAGCTCTCTCCAGTTGGGGGTTCTCTTTAAGATCTCTTCTTGATTCAAAACTTAATTAGAGGGTTGCTGTGGTGTTTCCGCCTTTGAAACATCCCTTCTCCAGCTCTGGAAGCCCTCTCTGCCAGGGGATCATGGACAACTTGCTGGCTTTGCATATGGGCATAACTTTTAAAGGGGCCTGAGAGCCTCTTTGTTTCAGGGATTAAAGGACCCTGTTTCTGCTCCAGCAGTTCCAGATTTACAAGCAGATCAATGGATGCCCCTTACCAGCAGTCAGCTGAAGGAAGCAGATGCAGGAAATAACTGTTTTTGAGTTCAGATGGGACTTCAAATCAGCCAACTCTGCTTTCACCTTAAGGTGAGTGCCAGATTGATCACATCGTTTGATCCTACACAGGCCAGGTGCCAAGGAGGAGAGCCATCCATGTCTGGGCCCTCCCTCTACTTTTGCTGGCCTCCAACCCTAAGCGTTCAGTTCTACTCTGGCTCCTAGGAAGAATGAGCTGGTGTGCAGTGCCTACAAAGTGTCAAGCATGCTGTAAGGCATATTTAGCATGTTCTAAGGCATTCTCTAAGGCATATTTACTTGCCGTAAGGCATATTTAGCATGCTCTAAGGAATATCCACATATTTACATTCATTTTTTTACTGCCCAGTCTGCTATCCCAGCCTGGCTCTCTGTCACAATCTTGTGTTGATCCCCTCTCAGCCTGGTGCTAGAGGAATACTTCCCCAAAGCTATGACATGAATGCATGTGTTCTGTGGGTGTTGTTCCCAGGGGTTCCTATCTTTTTGGTTCCCTATAATTGTCCAACAAAGATTTGTATTGACTATTTTATTGTTTATGTTTTCCTGAGTCTGAACTTTGAAGAACTTCCTATGACCACATGAAATAAAGTATGGTTGCATTAAAAGAAGTAGTTGTTAGCGGTTCTCATAGGAAAAATCACTTTCAAAAATGAGGAAAAAATATCCATCCCTGGGGTTTCTGCATCCAATCCTCTGCCTCATGATTTAATCACTTCAATTTAGAATAATGCACTCAGCTGTTTCCATGTCAGCCACTGACTTTTCCCAAGCAATGAATAATAAGGAAGTGTGGCATTAACTAAGGCGGCCTTGCCATGGGTCAAAGGAACACAGACAGCTGATCTCTAGCGCCTGTGGACCTTTGGAACAAACCCAGTTTCTTAGAGCCAAGTTGCTTTCAATCACAATTTATTAAAAACAAAATGAACTGGTTATTTTAGGGTTAGTATATGTTATTACCTAATTTTTGATTGATCGATTATAGTTTGTGAGGTTTTACAATAGAAGTCTTCTTTTTAAAGAAATATCTGATTCTGGAACAGTGCAACTCATACAAAATGTAGGAAACCAGTGGGAGTTTAACAACCCTTATAGAATTACAAAGATGATATTCTGACAGTGAGAGCAGTAACACAAAAAAAGACCTCACCTGGCAAGATATAGCAGGCCACTGCCTGCAGGGGTTAGCTAACCCAGGAACTTGACTCATGTAATTGGATAAAGTGATCTAACACATATGCTGAACCAACTTATCTGCTAATGATATAATATTTGGTATGTTCTACTTCATTGTAATCAAAGTTCAGCTTTCCAATACAAATATACTAACATACCTTGTGCATATTTATTAACCAAAAATGATTAAACACTCACACAACAAAACAAAGTAGCATCAGCCCTAAATGAAAGCAAAATGGACTGGGGCCAAAGATGAGGGGAACATTATGGCTGGAGACAAAGTCATCACAAGAGACTGAAACTGCAGGTCCCTGAGTTTAAAATAACCACGGTGCTCTTTAGTGAGATACCACATCTGTCTATAGGCTTTGGGGGGAACTTACATTTCAATTTTACCAAATGAATATTGATGGTCAGTGCTTTCAACTAGGTGTGCAAAAGCTTTTATTCATAAGTAAAATAGACAGTGTGGTGGTACCTCTGCGGGTATATGAGTATTGAATGGAATCTTCATATACTTCATTTCTGCTCTAACTGAACAAGGCCACTAGTTGTATACACTTTGGTGTTTTGAGGCTTTCATGGGAATGAACCAAAAAACAGAATTTGGCACAGTGGGTAGATGAACACCACACAGTATAGGTTTTTGAAGCACTAAAAGGTTTTAAAATAGACTGTCCTTTTGTCCTCATATTAGTTTTCAGACCACATACTTTGATTTTTAATGTGGGATATACTGCCATTATATTTAAATGTCCTCAGAATACAAGTATAATAAAGACGAAAGTCTTAATCAAAATGTGTATATGTTTATCATTATGGAACTTGAGTAATTAGTAATGCAACATCCTCATAAAAATATGTAACATGTTCTTAATCTGCATCTTCTGTATTAGAGGGCAATTTGAAATTAAAAATGTATTAGTCTTCAAATGTCAATTGATTAAATATCAGAATATTGGTGAAGCTTCTGAAGTATTTTTGGAACTATACAGAGAAAAGTGTAAAATCTGGAATAAAATCCCATTAGTGATATGTAAGTGGAGTTTCAGAAAAATGAGTCATCAAATGATCATTAGAAACTTTTAGAATATTTACAAAAACTTTAAAGCTGACCATTTTCAAACTGAAAATGTTATCCTCCTAAGAGACTTGTATGAGACACACAGAAGATATTTAGTGTATTTAATCTAGATTACTTGCTGAGTGAGTTCTAGATCACCATAGTGACCAGGCTTAAATGATTTATAAAAGGTGACTATTGTAGTGGCTGATGGCACTAGATTGATTCAACATGCATTTAACTGTATTGAGGAATAGGAAATGAGAAAGGAAGTAGGAAAGAACAAAGAACCTGGTTAGGAAAAATGAAGATAAATAAAAGCCCATGTGTGTAAACACATGCTAACCTTCCAATGCACCTGTGTTGTTCACCAGCCCTTACTATGGTTCAGCTCACATTATATTACAGTTTAAGGGGACAAAAATCTATGGTTACTCATGCTTTAGTGCAGTAAAAAATACAGTTTGTGGGGCCAATGTTGTGGCATAGTGGATAAACTCACAGTCTGCAACTCTGGCATCCCATATGGGTATCTGTTCATATCCCAGTTGCTCTACCACTTCCAATCTACCTCTCTGCTAATGACCTGGGAGAAGCAGCAGAAGATGGCCCAAGTATTTGGGTCCCTGCTACCAATATGGGAGAAATGTATGAAGCTTCTGGCTTTATCTTGGCCCAGCACTGACTATTGTGGTCATCTGAACAGTAAATCAATAAATGGAAGATCCCTCTCCCTGTCTCTCCATTCTCTCTCTGTGATTCTGACTTTCAAAATAAATAAATCTTTAAAAACAATAAAAATAAAGTGCAGCTTATAAAGTATAGTTAATTTGATCAATACAGGCATTCAAAATCTATAATACAAGTTCTAGAGTAAATGTTTTGATCAAATTGGTCTTTAATTAAATTTAGAAGACAACTAACATTTCCATTTTACTCTGTTAAAAACAAGACGTTTAACCAGACATCTGGCTGTTAAATATCATGTAGATAAAATATCTAAGTAATTAGTTTGATTTTCAATTTTTTAATTAAAATGATTACTATCTTTAGACACAAAGTAGATTAAGAATTAGTCATGTTAATTCAATTTCTTTGATTTATGAAGAAAATGTGACTCAAAATAATGGTCTACCCAATATGCAAAGGGTAATTACTTTCATTCAAGACTATTTTTACATGTCTGTACTTGTTCTAGAGTTATAATATATAAAATAAATGCATTGCAATGTATTAAATAAATATGATTAAAATACTACATTATGTTATAATAATATTTAAATATAAATACAGTTTATTAGTGTTGTGTTTTTATGCTTTCTGATGTTTTTTAAAAAGTGAATTGGAGGGGTCAGTGCTATGGCATAGTCGGTAAAGTGGCTGCCTGCAGTGCTGGCATCCCATATAGGCACTGGTTTGAGTCCTGGCACTTCTGATTCAGCTCTCTGCTACGGCCTGGGAAAGCAGTAGAAGATGGCTCAGGTCTTTGGCCCCCTTGCACCCACGTGGAAGACCCAGAAGAAGCTACTGACTCCTGGCTTCATATTGGCTTTGCTCTGGTGGGTTGTGGCCATCTGAGGAGAGAACCAGTGGATGGAAGACCTCTTTCTCTCTCTCTCTCTCTCTCTCTCTCTCTCTGCCTCTGCCTCTGTCTCTCTGTATCTCTGCCTTTCAAATAAACAAATGAATAAATCCTTAAAAAAAAAAAGTGAGTTGGAAGTACCTTATTCTAAACTACTCTGAGCATGGAATAGACTCAATTTCCAGGTGTTTCCAGGCTTCAGGGGTGAACAAAGTTCCTGTCTCATGTCTGAGTACTTTGACCTTTTCAGTAAGTCGTGTAATCCACAGATACCACACTGATAATGTTCCAAGACATGCCAGGAGTAGAAGAGTAGAAGACATTAGATAAGTTCTAAGTTTTGCAAGAAACATTTATTTTATAACAGACAGCTAAGCCATTTATTTCTGATTAATGTGAGGACACTAAACTACTCTTTATAGAAAACTCACAATAAATAGGTGAAGGAGTATGTGGTTGCTGAATTAATGTTAATGCATTTTTAAAATTCTTCAGAATTTCAAATGAAATCATGGAGAAACCATGAGATAAATCACCCCAGGTACCATATTTTATCTAATATTCTAACATGATTTTATGGTAAGAAAAATTAAGAATGCCACTTCTTGTATGCTACTCAATTACTTTCTTAAATACTTAATTTCAAAACCTAGAGTACAAATCTTCTATCCCCCTTTAGTGGTAGCAACCACTTGTCTAGACTTCGGATACTCAGTGTTTTTAAACATGAGTCAATCCAAACTCTCTTTTAATTCCCAGTACTCTTACTAAAGTCAGAGATTATTAGAAACCAATATTTTCCAATTAGAAACTTCCATGGTTCAAATGTCAATAATTTTTATATATTTTTTCTTCTCCACATCTTCTCAACTAAAGCCTATTCACTAGCATCTTGAAGCTTTTCTGTTTAATAGACTGCTAAATTTGAATTTTTATATCACATTGCTGGAATAAATTCTTAAGTCTTTGAGTAACATCATACCCTGTAGAGTGTCTACAGGTAATTTTTTTATCCTCCCAGAATTTAAAGATCCCAGGATTTCCAAGGGGGTCATATGTCTCTCTCCAAGGTCTGGTTTGTAGAATTTTTTTAAAAATTGATTCTTTTTTTTAACTTTTATTTAATGAATATAAATTTCCAAAGTACAGCTTATGGATTACAATGGCTTCCCCCCCATAACGTCCCTCCCACCCGCAACCCTCCCCTTTCCCACTCCCTCTCCCCTTCCATTCACATCAAGATTCATTTTCGATTCTCTTTATATACAGAAGATCAGTTTAGCATACATTAAGTAAAGATTTCAACAGTTTGCTCCCACACAGAAACATAAAGTGAAAAATACTGTCTGAGTACTAGTTATAGCATTAAATCTCAATGTACAGCACACTAAGGACAGAGATCCTACATGAGGAGTAAGTGCACAGTGACTCCTGTTGTTGACTTAACAAATTGACACTCTTGTTTATGGCCTCAGTAATCACCCTAGGCTCTTGTCATGAGCTGCCAAGGCCCTGGAAGCCCCCTGAGTTCACTGACCCTGATCATATTTAGACAAGGCCATGGTCAAAGTGGAAGTTCTTTCTTCCCTTCAGAGAAAGGTACCTCCTTCTTTGATAACCTGTTCTTTCCACTGGGATTTCACTCGTGGAGATCTTTCATTTAGGTTTTTTTTTTTTTTTTTTTTTTTTTTTTTTTTTTTTTTTTTTTTTTTTTTTTTCCCCAGAGTGTCTTGGCTTTCCATGCCTGAAATACTCTCATGGGCTTTTCAGCCGGATCCGCATGCCTTAAGGGCTGATTCTGAGGCCAGAGTGCTGTTTAGGACATCTGCCATTCTATGGGTCTGCTGTGTATCTCACTTCCCATGTTGGATTCTTAAAAATTGTTCATCATCCTAGGAGCTTCAAGGAAAAAACTTTTGTTTAATATTATTTGTTGTATTCAGTTTTTCAGACTTTCTAATATAATCTTTTTTTTTGGTTGCCTACCATATTCATAATTTCATGAAAATAACATTAATTGTACTATTTAACTTGTTAGTTCTTTGTTTTGTAGCAGATAATTTTGAGTTAATAGGAAAAGACCTTAAAAACAAGGTGATGAGGGCAGGTGTTTGATCTAGAAGTTAAACATTTGATTGGGACACCTGCACCATATATTTAAGTGGCTTAAGATTCCAGCTTTCTGTTAATGTGTACCCTGAGAAGCAATTGAGTCCCTGCTCCCTATGTGGGAGAGCTGGATTGTGTTCCTGGTTCCAGCTCTCCCTGCTTCAGTCCAGATCATTGGCAGCATCAGGAGAGTGAACCAACAGGTGGGCACTCTGTTCTGGCTATCTGTCTCTCTTTCAAACAACAAAAAAAATTTTTAAATGACACTAGATAAATGGGAAAACACTAGTTTGAAGTATCTCTGAAATTTTTAAAGCTCATGTGAAAATGAATTATCAGTGGCCAGCAAATGTACCCACATCAGTACAAGGTAAGAATTGCCTTGAAAATACACTAAGATGATCTGGATATATTCATAAAAGAGAACCTTATTTTTCACAAGCTACACAAACATTCTGGGCCAAGTTCCTTTTAGAAAAGAGGAATAATTTATTATATTCCCCCTTAGTATCCTTCACAAAACTTCACAATTTCCACAAAGTAAATATAAATATTTTCACTAGGGCATTTCATCTTCTAGCACAAATTTACAGAAGCAAAAATTTGTAAACCCACTATTGCAATTTAGTTATGCATATTTTGTGGCCTTTGAAAACAGGTATGTATTTCTAGTTTACATTTTACCAAATGAATAAAACTTTTGAATGTCTCTTTAGTTTGGAAAGCAGTCTGGTCTGTGGGACTTACAACATTGATTTAAACGGCAAAAATTTCACATAGATGTCAAAACAGGAAGGACTTCTGGCATAACAGGTACTGATAACAGCACAATAAAATGAATACTGGCTAGTCTTTCTGATGAAGAATTCTACTAAAGGACATCCCTATACAAAGTTTTATTTTAAGAGTGTTGATGCAGGTTTGTACAACCCTATTTGTAGCTTACATATTGAATTTCCTCACTGATTTGTGACTGTGAATGGAATTATTTTATGTGGCCATATACTTCAAATAAATACACTTAAAATAACTGGGAAAGTACAAGATGCTCAACAGTATAGTACTGATCCATTATACGATATTCAGAGGTGAGAATGTAGCCTACACATTTGACCCCATGTGTAGTCAGAGGATCCCTTTATGCTCAACTACTTGTTCCTGATCACTTGAAGTCACTCGTGCAGATGTAGTAAACTGTTTTCAAGAGGAAAGAGTGATGCACCTTGATGAGGACAATTGAATTTAACTAACTTCTTCATAACTAGCTGTATACATAGTGAGAAAATCACCAAAACTTGTTTCATCTTGAAATTTATAACTGAATACTGGCAAGAACAGTTTTGAAGATAAAGTGAGATACTACAGGAAAAAAAGTGTTGAGATACTTAAAACTATTATTTCAACCTGTCAATTAGTAATAATTTGTAAGGAATAGGTTGAACCATTATTCCCAAACTAACCTAGAAGTTTATGACTTGGGGTGCTTCTGGTTCTTGATAGGCTCTGAGTAAACATTTGCTATTTCCTTGAAAAAACATGGGAAAAGTCATTTTGTCAAGCCCTAATTCCTTATGAAAACATGTAATTTCATTTTCAAGTGTTTTTTAATTTTTAGATGAAGCACTGTGATCAGCTGGTGCTCTATCAACACTAACTGGACAATGGGCATATCTTCAGTTTATTGTGAAATGAAGATACCTGTGTGTGCAAACCTGACAAGGAGGTACTCAGTGGTCTCAGGAATCATCAGGATTTGTCTTTGAAGGTTTCAAACAGTGGTGGTGGGAATTGCCTCAAACTCCTAATATGGCCACTGCTCTGCCTGTATGCATGCTGCTTCTGCAGGGTCATGCCACATTTCGTGGGAAGGATCAAACAGCAGAAGGGGTAGTAGGTGGAAAATCAAAGAGATAAAGGAAAGGGTTGGCATAAAAAAAGCAAGAAAGGAACACAAACATGAAGGAGATTGGCTAGTGCACTGGGTGAGAGGGAAGTAGTAGGTTTACTGGCAGTGTTCTCTGCTCTCCTCTATGTCCCCTTCAGCATGAATTTGGGAAAATAATTTCAAGCTCCTTTGCTTCTTATATTCTGAAATTCCCATGTTTGAGAAGACAGGAAGCAAACAGTGCAACAAAGGAAAGAGAGCATCATTGCTAAGTGACTTTGTGGCAGTCTTCAAACCTACTGCTGTGGTTCAGTGTGTGTGGGTTTCCTGAAAACTCTTGGTGAGCATATTGTCTAGCTCTCCACTCATTGCTGGGAGGGTCATTCAAAGCTCCCACTAGCTCCGTCAGGCTATTGTTCATTCTGGTTTTCAACTCTTGCAGGATAGAATGCCCTGGCCTGTGCAGCTATGACAAATGTGAACATCCAGAATTTGGAAAGGAAGAAGCAGTAGAGTATGGTTGCAGTCCAAAGGGAAGACTAAAAGGAATATGTAAAGATAGAGACTCCCAGAACATAAGGGGCCCAACACTGCAGGTCCAAATCAAGGTTCTGCTGCTTCTCGAAATTACTTACCCTCTTACTCCTTATGTTTATTTTTGGAAAATATATAAAGTTCTGTTTTTTAAGAAAGTTCAAAAGAAGTAATGTATAAAAATACTGAGAACACTGGCTGGTACATAATAACAACCTTAATAATAGTAACCCTCTTAAAAGCCAATACCAAATTTCTTCTTGTTAATTCTTATTTCAGTATGGATTATAACTTTTCAATCAAGATCATGTTTCTCTCAAAAATGTAAATAAGGCTTTCCTTTAAAAATTTTAAATAAAGATTCTTAGCTCCCTCAGAAATTAATCTATATTTAGACTGTCTGTATTTCAGTTTTGTGGTGGTCCTAACTTCAACTCCTGGTATGACATTGTCACTTTTTTCTTTTAAATGTGAACAAGAAAATTACTTACCAGTGAGGTTCAGGAGCTAAAGCATGAAAACCAAAGCAATCCTGTACTTCAATTTAAGAGTAACTACGCTGAAAAAGTTCCTGGCTGTGAATGTATTTGGAATTTACAACTGGATAATTATTTTGGAATTTACAACTGGATAATTATTTTGTTATCTAGAAAAAATGTTAATGCTGGCAATTGCAAATTTGCAATTTTATGTAAGGACGAATGTTTTTCCCCCGAGTGTAAATATTACCTTTCAGTAGGACAAGAAAAAAGAGGGACAATGAACAACATTGTCATTCAACAGTATGTAACAAGAGGCAGCTATGAATCGAACACATATTGATCCAAGGACTAAATTGTCCACCAAGGCACTGTCAAGCATAAGACGTCCTGAGTGCCGTAGTACAGGAGTCAGCAGGGTCTGGGTTATGGCTGGGAAGTGGAGAATGCTTAAGTGAAAGGTTTGGGGAAGTGCCAGCCACAAGTCCTGGAGGGGGGGGGGGGGCGCGGATGAGTCCTGCCCCAGGGCTGCTCAGAGGCTCCCTTCTCAGGTTCGGTAGAGTGTGACAGCATGCCCTCAATGTCCAGATTCATCTTCTGCTTCCACCTCTCAGTCATGGCCTGCATGCTAGGGAGAGGCCATGGGAGCAAGGGCAGCCTCAGCTTGGGAGAGGGTATCCACTTGGAGAAAGGGGTGGAGGGTTGTAGTAGCTGCTGTCAGGAAAGCGCGAAGTGGGGTTGGGCACGTGTGTGTCAGAACCACCTGGCAGCTTACTAGATCCACAGAATAAGATCCTGGGATGGGCACAGCTTCTGCTTTTTATTTTTTTCATTTTTAACGGAAGGTTAAGTAACTTAGAAAATAACTACAGTGGGCATAAACACTTGATTTTTTCTAGTACGCTGCATCTAATAGATGATTTTTCTGGCCATGTTTTAAAAACGGGCAGAATTCACACTGGCCACCGAAGGGAGCCAATCTATATGGGCCTTTTCCCACTTTCAAAAAAAAAAAAAAAACGTTTTGCTATTTGTACTTACCTTGTCCTCCAGCGACAAGGTATTGACAAGCCGCAGACATCCCATGCTCAGCACTGACAGAGGTATCCCTGTGCAGACCGCTAAGCACTGGCAGGCCCAGAGATGCTCCGTAACTCCCTGCAACCCAAAAGCCTTCCTTCAGTGCACCAGCAAACTCACTGCTACCCATCCTTGCTCAAGCATTCTGCCTTTCTATGTCTCCCCCTCCGGGGAGCATGCTGACAGGGACCACAGGTGCCCACTCCTCAGGCGGCGAGGGCGGCTGAGGGGCCGCGGCCGGCACGGCTCTCCGTCCTGGGACGCAGCTCCGCAGGGCGCCGGCAGGGGGCGGCGGCGTCACGCCGCTGCCGGCGCCGCGGGGGAGAGTCCCGCACCTCACGCCCCGCAGCTTCGGAGGCTAATTCCGGGCTCCCACAACTTCAGGAGCGGCGGCCGGAGTTGCGCCGGCTTTGGGGGCAGGCGCGTTCGGCTGCCTCAGCGTTCTCCCCGCAGCCGCCTCTTCCTCAACCTCCCACAGCCTCTACGTGGAGAGCAAACCGCTGAAAGAGGCGGCGAGCGGCCGGCGGGCGCGGACCGAAGTAGAGAGCGCGGGGAGCAGTCTGCAAAGGTGGGGGAGCGGGTGTGCAGGGATAGCTTAGGAGAGCGACGCTAGCAGGGGAGCCTCTGAAACGTATTTTGCACGCCGCGCCACCTCCCACTGACATGTTCATTCACTGGAAATGAGCGCATCGGGGCGGGCTACGCCGAACGCGCTTCGCCGCCTCAGCTTTCCCGCCGCGGCGCGTCAGGCCCCGCTCGGCGGCGCTTTCGTCGCCCGGGCGGCCGCGCGCTCGCTGGGGCGCGCCCGGGGCTCGGCCACTGGCCGGCCGCTCGGGGACGCGCTCGGGCCCCGCCGCGCTCCGGGCCGCCCGCGGCCGCAGCCGGACGCACGTCCGCGAGCCGCAGCACCGCCCACCGCGTCTCCGCGGGCTCGCCGCGACTTCCCCGGCGCGTTCTGAGGTTTCGGGAATCGAAACCTAGTTGTCGGCCAGCCCGCCCCTCACGTAGGGGATCGGTTTGCGTGGGACGCGTGAACTCGCTGGCCCGCACGGGAACCGAGTTCGTTCACGGAGTGTAGACAGAGTTTCCAAGACGGCATCGCTCGATCCCCAGCGCGGCAGGGACGCGGTCCCGGGCGGGATTTCTCGCTTGGGATGTTTCTGTAGTTAGGCCATTCTAGTGGGATCCGGTGACATGGATTTAGTGGGATTCATGGCCTCTCAGTCCTCGGACAGGGCGTTTTAAGTGTCTCCTTGTTTGGAGGGGCAGGGGAGGGAAGGTGGGAGAAGAGGCTTGCGTGTGGCGTACGTAATTAGCATCTGTAGAAATACACGCACGAGCGCCCGCGTCCGGAAACCCGCACAGCGCCGCGGCCGGAGCCCCCGCATTGCTGGCCGTGGACACCCCGCGCTCCCAGCTGTGGACACCCCGCGCACGGCGCGGCGGCTGCTCCGCCGGACGCCGGGGCGGGCGAGCGGCGGCGAGCGGCGGCGGCGGGGGCGGCGCCCTATGCAGATGAGGAGGGTGTGGCGAGCGCGCAGCGCCGGGGCCCCGGAAGCGCGGAGAAGCCCGGTATAAAAAAAGTACTGAAGACGTTTCCCCCGCACAACTGCTAAAGCTCCAGAGACAGGAGCGTGTGCGGCGGCGGAGCGGGAGCCGCCACCTCCGGGACCACTGCAGCGGGGGCGGCAGCGGCGGCGGCGGCTCGGGCGGGGGCGAGGGGCGGGAGTGGCGGTGCAGGCGGCGGGGGTCTGGGAAGAACGAAATCCCAGCCGCTGCCGGCGGTGCGCTAGCAGCTCCGGGCAGTGTTGCCGCCTCGCGGTTCCTCGCTCGCTGCGCTCTTAGAAGGGGCGGCCGCCTCCAGGTGACACAGACGGGACTCTCGCTTGCGCTTTCCAGATGCATCAGAGATACTTTTGGTGCGGGGCTGCTGTGCGGGGCGCGGCGGGGCACTGCTGGGGCCAGCGGGGGGTGGGGTGCGTTGGGGTGGGGTGGGGAGGGTCTCCGGGCGAGCCGAGGAGGGGCTGCGCGCTCAGACCACGGCGGGCCACTGCCTGCCGCTGTCGCGCGTCCTCACCGTGCTCCTTTCTCCCCCACCCCCGCACCCCACTTGTTTCTCCTAGGACTGAGCAGGGCCCAGTGGCGCTCGGCGGGCACTACATGGCGGAGGGCGAAGGGTACTTTGCCATGGCCGAGGACGAGCTGCCCGGCGGTGCCTACATCCCGCTGGGCGGCGAGTTGGGCGGCGGCGACGGCGGCGGCGGGCACTGCTTGGACTACTGCGAGAGCCCCACGGCGCACTGCAACGTGCTGACCTGGGAGCAAGTGCAGCGGCTGGACGGCATCCTGAGCGAGACCATCCCGATCCACGGGCGCGGCAACTTCCCCACGCTCGAGCTGCAGCCCAGTCTGATTGTGAAGGTGGTGCGGCGGCGCCTGGCGGAGAAGCGCATCGGCGTCCGCGACGTGCGCCTCAACGGCTCGGCCGCCAGCCACGTCCTGCACCAGGACAGCGGCCTGGGCTACAAGGACCTGGACCTCATCTTCTGCGCCGACCTGCGCGGGGAAGAGGAGTTTCAGACTGTGAAAGACGTCGTGCTGGACTGCCTGTTGGACTTCTTGCCCGAAGGGGTGAACAAGGAGAAGATCACGCCGCTCACGCTCAAGGTAAAGCCGCCTCCGTCGCCGACGCGCTGGGGGCCTGGGGGCCTGGGGGCTGGAGCGGGGCGGCGGGTAGGAGGCAGGGCTGGGGGCCTGTGCGGGCGCCCTGGAATGACTTTCCTGGTGACTTTGCTTTTTTCCCGCGAGTAAACCAAGCTGCGTGGACGGCATTGCGTCTTTGCGTGTACTTGGGTGCTTCAGCGCCACCGCTCTTCTCGCTTCCTCCTCTGCGCCCCGGCGGCTTCCTTTTCCCCTGGGTTTTTGACCCTTGGCTCTTCTTGCTGGAACCTTGGGCCGGGTAGATTCCGATCGGTGGAGACTGAAACGGAGTCAGTTGTTTGTGATATAGTTGGGGAAGGAGCAGCCAGCAGCAGAACTGAGTCAGTGGGTTTCGTCTTGTACCGGAAAATGTGAATAGGTTGCCTAGCTGCCTTCAGCCGAGTCTGGGAATTAGGGACGTATCTGGTGGTGCTCCGTATTGGTTCGGTGCTAAGTGTTTAGTGCTACTGTCTTCTCCTCGCCCTCCGCTCTGGCTTACGGCACGTTTTATGTAATTAGTTAAAAATTGTCCGAGGAAGCGTCAGCCTTCCAGTGTCGGACTGTAGTTCGTGTCTGATTATAACTGCACAGTAACCCTGAAGGGACCCTCATGGGATGCTGATAACGGCCTGGGGGGGGGGGGGGGGAGGGAGTAGGGGGAAGGGAACGAGGTGTCTGGGGACGGGGGTGAGAGACTAACCACTGCGTGCTCTTCTGTGTCTGTGGAATATTACCTGGACGCCGTGTGGATATGGTGCCCATTAGACTATTTTCAAAAAAAAAAAAAAAATTGCAAAAGTCAGACATGACAACAGAGCCTCTTACTGCTGTGCTGCCTCTGCCAAAAGCCTCAAACTATTACTTCTAGTCTCTTTCCCAGACAGTGAAGCTACTCGTTAAATTTTTTTTCCTGTCTTCAGAAGACTGCTTAAGCCTGCAGGTAGTGTTTTGCTGAAACTTGACAAACAAAAGGAAAAGTGCAAAATTTATTCTCAGCAATGAAGAAGTTTTATTTATTTTATTGCTTTTTCTAGGTTTGCTCATTTTCTTGTTTTATCTTTTAAATTATAGGAAGCTTATGTGCAGAAAATGGTTAAAGTGTGCAATGACTCTGACCGATGGAGTCTTATATCCCTGTCAAACAACAGTGGCAAAAATGTGGAACTGAAATTTGTGGATTCCCTCCGGAGGCAGTTTGAATTCAGTGTAGATTCTTTTCAGATCAAATTAGACTCTCTTCTGCTCTTTTACGAATGTTCAGAGAATCCAATGACCGAAACATTTCACCCCACCATCATCGGTGAGAGTGTTTATGGTGATTTTCACGAAGCCTTTGATCACCTTTGTAACAAGATCATTGCCACCAGGAATCCCGAGGAGATCAGAGGAGGAGGCCTGCTTAAGTACTGCAACCTCTTAGTGAGGGGCTTCAGGCCCGCCTCTGATGAGATCAAGACCCTCCAGAGGTACATGTGTTCCAGGTTTTTCATCGACTTCTCAGACATTGGAGAACAGCAGAGAAAACTGGAGTCCTATCTGCAGAACCACTTCGTGGGCTTGGAAGACCGCAAGTACGACTATCTCATGACCCTTCACGGAGTGGTGAATGAGAGCACAGTGTGCCTAATGGGACATGAGAGAAGACAGACTTTAAATCTTATCACAATGCTGGCTATCCGGGTGCTAGCTGACCAGAACGTCATCCCTAATGTGGCTAATGTCACTTGCTATTACCAGCCGGCCCCCTATGTAGCAGATGCCAACTTCAGCAATTACTACATTGCACAGGTTCAGCCAGTATTCACATGCCAGCAACAGACATATTCTACTTGGCTGCCCTGCAATTAAGAATCATTTAAAAATGTCCCGTGGGGAAGCCATTTCAGACAAGATGGGGGGGAAAAAAGAAAAACAAACAAAAAGAATGACCCAGCCCTGATTAGGGATGTGTTTTGTGCAATGATGATATGCTCCAGGATTTAAGCTTGGCGAAGCTTGTGGATCTTTCTGTAGGTATGGGAGCATGATCTTGAAAGATCTCCCTTCCTGACCCTCCCTTTATCCTACCCAACTGGATTCTGTCTGAAACAAAAGAGACCTGTCATTAAAAGCAACCAGGTTCTCTTAAGATAACAAGAGAAAAAAATTGCTTGATGACAATATGGGTTTGCAGTAAGTGCTCCCATAGCTTTGCCATAGTGAAGACAAAAAGTGGAAAATTTCCTTTAAAGGTGAAAAATCTTGAAAGGGAAAATACAGAGGAAAAAAAGATCTCACCTCCACTTGTTTGTGAGTTCCAGAGTTCAGATAGTAACAGTACAGGAGGGAGGAGAACTCCGATGTTGGTGTTGCTATCTGAGTTTGTAGCAAGTGTTTCTGTTGTGCGAACAGAAAGGGCTTGCTCCAAATGAACAGTAGTAGGTTGGTGCAGTTCTCACAACAAACAGCAGAATTTAAGATGACACAATCCATTAATTCCAGCTGCGTGCATAGCTCGCATTTTTAAAATGTGAAAATGCAAGCAAAAACAGCTGGGGCAAAGAAAGTATGCTCAAGGACCAAAGATTTAACAGATAACAATACCCAAGTAGAAGAGGTATAGTAAAATATATGAAGAATACTATATTTGTTACACACCAATACACATCAAAGTGCCTGTTGCCTTCTGAAAATTTGAAGTGGAAAATTGTTTTATGGTTTAATGCTTATTTTATTTTATCAGGGACTCAAGAAGAAAATAAAACAACATATAAGCTTGTGAATGGTGGAGAAAATGCCCTATTTTTTTCTTGGCAAATACGTGTATAAAGTTGACATTGTTGGTGTGATATTATAGGTACGTGTGTATTTTATGTGTATATATACACGTATCGTGTGTATACACACAATACATTGACTATGATCTACAATAATGTATCAAATAGGAAATGTTTACTATATGTTTTTATGTTTTCAACAGGATGATATGAGATATGGGCATATTGCAATGATGAGTTAAAACCCACAACTAAAAAATTAAATGAAGGAGGAAAGCAAGTAATATATTTGATAGGAAGAACAGAGATTATACATTTTTAGTGATTTTTTTTTCTTTCCTTTTTTATGAGCCAGAGAATTCCACAAATGGGAGAATATTTGTTTGGCAGAGCACTCTTTATATATTGAACTGTCATTTTGACAGTTTGAACCCCCCCCCTTTTTAATTAATTGCATGCCTCCATGGTATATAATCTAGTGGATTATGAATCAGTGGTAGGCTACTTAAATTCCTAACTGCTAAAAAGAATTTCTGGTGATCTGAACACTACTTATTAATATTTAAATGAATTTTTTAATGAATGCATTCTGCATTTCTGGACCACTAGAATTTAGTAAATGTGAAATGACCCTTTTTAAAGAGTATTTGCACAATTGCTTAAAGTTTATATATGAGATATATATTATATATAATATTTTATAAAATCATGCCAATATGAAACTTCTTTGATCTGGTTGTCACACTGCATTTAAATATTTAGTACTGTAATTAAATCATCTCTCACTAAATCAAATCCAACTTTATTTTGTCTTCTCTGGGAGACCAGTATAGCTTTGTGAAATGAACTGGCATTACCATTACAGTTTGAGAATGGCTGATCCCCAAATTGCCCTTTCTTCTCGAACCTTAATTCCTCTAGACACTGGTCTCTGAAAATGCATTTGCTAAAAATTGAACCAACACATAAAACCTTCCATTTCTGTAGTGAAACAACCACACAATCCCCATCAACCCTAGTGGACGGCTGCTTCCTGTGAAAATTCCTCTGAATACTCAACAAGAAGATTTTTGTCATCAGTTAAAGAAGGACTGGGGGAGAAAATAGCATTCACCTGTTGGCGTGCAACCTGTTTGCTTGTTTGTTATCTCGGTATCTCTCAGATGTTCAGTGCTAGGTTAATCCAGGTGAACCTACCTGAACACATTTTGTACAGCTTTCTTTGAAACCTTAACAGAAACCTAATGAGTTTGCTGTCACAGCTTCCCTGTGAATTCTCTTAGAGCTGACACAGCCCTTGTGTTGCCATCCACTGTTTTCTGGGGAACTCTTCCTGCTCCCACTTTGGCTCAGACTCCTTCACTCTAGCCCTGGGTTGAAAAATTAATTGCAATGTACCAGGAAAGATTTAATTTACAGATTAAGCCTGATCCTCACCTATCAGAAGAAACGAGAGCTCTCTGCCTGTTTAGCTGTTTGGAAGTTTTCTAAATAAAACAAAAAAACAAACAACAGCAACAAAAAATCTAAGGCAATGCTCAGGAACACAGGAGCCACTGGTGACCAGCTTTCTTCTTATCCCGATTCTTGACAAATTAGCTGTTTACTATTTTAAAGAGTCTGGAGATCTCTGACTCTGACATTGCAACAACCTGCTGTTAATTTATCACACAGATTTTTGTAGGGAGGAGCCCTATTTGAAAATATACTTCTCATTTTTCTCAAATATTTATATTCATTTTTTGCTTACTTGAGGTTTGGTAGCTTAGTTGAAAGTGCCAGCACCTGGCGTTCAGTTAGACCAGGCTGTACTCAAAACTTGTCAGCATTTACTTTAATACGTATATAATTTATTTCTATTTTGTATGTACTTTAGTCTTGTGCGTATGTAGTTGAATGCACAGTGGAATATATGTCTCTCTTTGTGGATATGTGGCCTAAAAATTTGAATGTCTGGTGAGAGAGAGCCGTGTGTATAGGTCAGAGAAAAAGAATAGCTCTCAACTCCCTGTTAGTGCCTGTGATTTGTTTGCTTTCGTGTTTATCTGGCCTCGTGTGCTGTAACTTTAAAACGGGAAGATATTTTGTCTTCTGGAGGCTCTTCTAACCTGTCCAGTCAGGCATGTCAGAGAACACTCGCCTGCAACAGTTCCCTTTTAAAAGTTTACTTCGTTTGCAGTAAATTCAGCTGCCTGCAGAACTCCTACACCAAGGTGGACTTGTCCCTACCAGAAATGGAATCACAAGTAACTGCTCACTTTGACATTGGGTGGACTATTTTAACATGGTTCCAAAAGCTACAAGGATAGAAAATGATCTGTAACCCAAGCCAAGAAGGAAATGAAATGAAAAGTGAACATACTGTTTTTCCCACCCCTTTCTGTTTGCTTACCGTTGGTTGCTTTACTGTGCACAAAGTTGTTTTCCATGCAATACTTGTTAAATAAATATTGTGAACTATGTTGTAAATGAAATGTATTTTGTTGAAAGCTGTCAGCAGTTTAAAAATAAGCTTTTTTTGTTGAAGTGTGTTAGATGAAACCAAAAAGCCAAAAAAAAGTTCTTTCATATATAGCACCTATTTAAATATATTCATTCTTTAAGATTTCTTTTAGCATAGCTTTTTCAATGCTAAGAAAGAATCTCTATGTTATATTTTATGATAATGGCTTGCTAACAAAGTAAATGGTAAAAGTACATAGTGGAAGATGTCAAGGTAACTTGGCAAGACTTGCTGCAAAGCTTTGCAGAATGGAGGAGGCTCTGCCCGCTGGCTGTCTCTCCCTCCAACCTCGCTACATCCATTGTCTGCTCTGAAGCGTCCTGTTGCAGCAAGCCGCACTTTGGGTCACTCTTTGGGGATATTTTGACTATAGACTGTGTCACAGGCAGAAAAGGAGTTGATGGAAAATGGACTCTTAGAAACTGACATGTTTGGATCAGTGCTAGAGGGATCAGATTGTGAATTTTGTTTACAGCATCCAATATTTGGATTTTTTTTGTAAATAAAAAGAAGTTATTTTTTTCTATTGATTTGTGTCTGCTCTCTTTGATGTCTGTTGGCTAAAGACCAGATCGTCTGAATCACAACCTGACAAGGCAGTATGTGGAGAAGACCAGCCTTCAGCAACTTTCCAGTTGGAGCACAGGAAATGAAAACCTTCAGCTTGCCAGCCTGTCTCTGACCGGCTCTATTAGCTCCAAAAGAATCTAGTTAATAGAGGCCAAAAATATTTGCTGGGATATTAACTCAGCAGTGTGAAGTGAAAAGTCAGAGTTGTTTTGCACGGAGTGGAGACCCATGGCCACTGACTACAGGGCTCCAGTCACCTGAGTGGGCCTTGGCTTTCACATGGAGCCCAAGGGCTGGGATTCTGTCCCTGGTGGTTAAATGTATTTTCTGTCTGAGGTCTAAAGTACTATTCAGAGTGTCTAAGTTGGAGGTGAGGGGAATAAACAGCAGCAGGGGACGTACAAGGAAGAACAATCAAATCGAATATACTGTTTACACATGCACATGCTGGGTGCTAGGACATCTACCTTTTGGCTAACATTTAATGTAATTACACCTATTCAGATTGTGAGGGGCATACATTTATTAATTAAACTTTGCCTAATTTTGTAGATTTTCAAAATACTAGTCGCATGACAATTTAGTAGGCCTAGGCAACCATAGGACATACTTGAGGTTCTGAGAGCCATTTAAAGCTCAGATGTTAGATAGAATCAGTGTTCGACATTGTGCCTAGGAAAGAGCCACTCCTGGTATTACAAGCCAGCTTTCCTCACATACACATCATAAAAATACAAGGTGGTTATTTTGTTTGATAATAGTATTTGTCATTTCTTTTCTTTCCTTGTTGCAACCTCTTCATTCTTCGACAACCAGTCTCTCACATGTCTGTGGTCATCACATAAGTGTTTTTAAACAAGGGTTGAACAACAACAGTGTATATTAAGCTCCCCTTAGACTTAGATACACCCTGCCATTTCCAGTTGAATTACCAGGCTGCACCCAGCCAAGCCTCGAGAGAAGTAATCCACCCTTCCTCTCCTTAAGAACCTTGTTCCCTTTCAGTTCCTTTAATAAGAAAAAGAAAAGGCAAAAATTAATAGCCAAGAAGCAAAACCAAGGGAAATTAAAATCATTGTGTTTAAATGAAAGTATAAAATCATGAAATCCATCACATATTTTTGAAGCTATAATTTCCTCCTCAGAGCGTTGTTTGAAACCAATGATACAACAGTGCTTCAGTCTACCTGCAAGTGCACTCAAGTAGGAGAAGGGTATGAGAAATGCTAAGGTCACCGTGTTGGGGGTGGTGGTGTGGCACAGATGATTAAGATAATGCTTCTCATGCCAGCATCTCTTGTGGGAGCTCCGGTTCAAGTTCCGGCTGCTCCACAGCTGATAAAGCTTCCTGCTAATGTGCCTGGCAGGTACTTGGGCCCCTGCCACCAATATGTGAGGCCCAGATTGAGTTCTAGGCTCCTGGCTTTGGCCTGGCCCAGGTTCAGCCATTACAGCCATTTGATGAGTGAACCATCAGATAGTAGAGCGTTCTGTCTCTATCTCTGTCACTCAACCTTTGAAAGAATAAAAATAGTCCTTTATTAAAAAAAAAAGTCACAGTGGCTTTCACCTAACAGGACCCAGATCTTAATGTGTAATGTCATTCTCTAATGAAAGGAACCAGGGATCCTTAGAGAAGTAGCTGAATCTAGGGTTGGAGAAGTAAATAGATTAGAGGAATCTGGAACATGTGTAGGTTCAGAAAGCAAGAGTGTGCTCCAGAAAAAGAAGAGAACAGAAAAAAAAAAAGTAAAACCTACCAGGAGGGGGTAGAGAGCATGTCAGGAGTTCTGCGATTCTGTTACACAGTAGGGGGAAGATACATAGTTAATTTACTGTATATTTCTCTATTAAGAAAAATAGAAGATGGAATTTTTGGATGGTTTCCCTATAAAGAAATGTTAAATGCTTGAAAGGATAAATATAGTTGCCTTTATTGGAAATTACACACTGTATACATGCAACAAAGCATCACAGAGTACTCCATAAATATGTTTAGATGTCAGGATTTTTTAATAATTTTGTTTTATATAAAAAGAATGGGAGAGCCAACTGAAAGAGTTCCAATTCCAAATAATCTATATAAATATTACCACTTCAAGGAGGTGGAGGCTAATTTCCCACCTCTTAAGTGTGAGCTTAGTATATGTGACTTCCTTCTAAAGAGTACAGTATCAAAAAGAGGATAAGAAAAATAGGACTGGCGCTGTGGCGCAGCTGATTAAGCCTCTGCTTGCAGTGCTGGCATCCCTTATGGACGCCAGTTTGAGTCCTGGCTGCTCCACTACCTATCTAACAGGTTAAAGCCCTGGCCTGAAGCACTGGCATCCCATATGGGTGCCAATTCTAGTCCTGGCTACTCCTCTTCCGATCCAGCTCTACTATGGCCTGGGAAAGCAGCAGAAGATGGCCCAAGTACCTGGGCCCCTGCACCCATGTGTGAGACTCTGAAGAAGCTCCTGGCTCCTGGCTTTGGTCTGGCCCAGCCCTGGTCATTGCAGCCATTTGGGGAGTGAACCAGCAGTTGGAAGCTATTCTCTCTCTCTCCCTCTCCCTCTCTCTCTCTATCTCTCTCTCTGTCTTTCTATGCTTCTCTGTCGGTGACTTTGTCTTTCAATACATAAATAAAAATTAAACAAGAAAAAAGAAAAGTAAAGTACCAAGAGAAGCCTAAGGAGACATGATGGCTAAATGTAATGTGGTGTCATGGATGGCCCCAGGAACAGAACCTGAAGAAATCTAAGGTATTATTACAAAGATAATGTCAACTCACTGGTTGTGGCAAATGTACCACAGTAATATAGGAAGCCAACAGTAGGGTATGGGATATATGAGAACTCTGTATGATCCTTCCTTATAGTCTTTATGTAAATGTGAAACTATTCTTGAGTAAAATTTTGCTAAGAACTGAAGACTGAAGGACCCTTCCGTGCTATTTCTAGAGAATGACTCCATTTGCTAAAATAAGTCTCTGAGGGAATTTTACTTCTTGATGTCTTCTGTAGTTAAGATGTTAGGAGATCATGTGAAAGAGTGAAAATAAAATGATGTGGTTTACTCAAAAGTTTCAGTGAAGCTTTATCTACAAGTTTAAGAAAAGGAAAGCAGTTAAAGGGAAGCAAAGTTTTATAGACAAGTATTCCTGGAGGAGGAGGGATTATTAGTAGCATACAATTTTAAGGAAGGAGAATACTAATTGTAACAACAAACCATTGTGCATATATTTATAAACATGGAGTGCTAAAATAAGCAATGGACTAAATTTCATAACCCAAATAAAAAAAATTCCCCCCAAAGTTGTTTTACTTTGCAAGGGAGCAAATCATACAATTTTTAAAAATACTTAGGGGATTTACTATTTAGTTGAATAATACAGAGAATTATTATTTAATGTAAATCACCATGTCTGCCATTTATCTACTTACCTAAGCTTATCTTCTAGCACATCAGGCTTTCTAATAGTGGAGGGACACCTGTACACATTCCCAACTCAATCACTGGCACTTTGAAATAGTTAAAAATGAAGTTCCAAAATGTAGACGCTCTTAGTAATTTTTGAAAGCAGAGATTCCACCTCGGCAGTGTATGACGTCATGGGAAGGCCTGTGCTCTCTTGCTTAGGACACGGAGCACCCTGAACTCCAGGAATTTATGAGTGTGGGGCTCAGTTACTTCTGCCCTCAATAATGGAAAGTTCCCTTCAGGATCTCCTTCAGAAACTATTGATTTTCCAGCACAGTGTGTACTTATCAGTAATGCCAAGATTTTGTGGCATCATCTGGCCATGTCATTAGAAAACGGCTGAAACCTTAGTCTTTTATTTTTTTTTCTTTTAGCAAAATTCAACATAATGGGCTTCACTAGGCACTGTGAATAATGCCATTCTATGCATTAATTCAGAATTACATCTGTTCTGAATTTTTTTCCTTCGTATGTCTTCAGAGACAGTCAAGAAGGTCAGAGTTCATAAATGTTTTATTTTAGAGGGGAATAATTAAAATTTGTTAAAATATTTTAATAGCATTTTATAGCCTGATCCTCAGAAAAAAGGAAAAAGGCAAATTCAGTCAGATTCAAGACTTAAAGGCTGTATTAGTGTTGCTGGATTTAGTAAGTAAAAATACAGGATGCCCAGTACTCAATCTAAATTTAATGAGATAACTGGTGAATTTAAGAAGATAAAGAGGATATTTTATGTGATATTTGGGACACATTTATACTAAAAATATATCTATACATATTTGAAACTCAAATGTAATAGGGAGTCCCATATTTTGTCAGAAAATTCTGAAACACATTTAGGCTTATCAAATAAGGCTCTAAAATGTTCCTACAGTTTGAGTTAAAAACATTTTATAATTTGTTAATATCTAACTTAGGTACCATTAAATACTACGTTGGCATAGAGTACCCATAGCAGCAAAACCTTTGAAATATGGTTCACTCATTAAATATTTGCTGAATGCTTTTTATGTGTTTAGCCTTGTGCTAGGCTCTAAGACTAACCCAAAAGAAGTGAAAGTCACTTTTATACCTTTGATCAACTTGATTTTCACAATTTTCAGTTTGGAGAGTCAAGGTACAGCCTAGTGACTATAGTGATTGTATCGCATACTTGAGGTTTGCTAAGAGAATATGATGTTACTTCAAAAACTCATGGAAAATATGTTTCTGAAATCCAGGAGGGTTTTTCATAATCCATATTTCCCACACTTTCTGAATTATTCTCATAGTATTCTCAACATACTCACATGTAAAAAGTGGTTAACTAAGTAGAGTAGCAGACATGCTAACTAACTTGAATGTGTTAATCATTTTATAAGTATATATTTATCAAATATCACATTGCAGGTGGCATTGGATGTAGCCAGTTAAGCCACAGCCTGCAAAGCTGGCATCCCATATGGGCGTATGTTTGAGTCCCCGGCTGCTCCTCTTCTAATCCAGCTCTCTGCTGTGGCCTGGGAAAATAGTAGAAGATGGCCCAAGTGCTTGGGCCCCTGCACCCACGTGGAAGACCCAGAAGAAGCTCCTGGTTTCCACCTGGCTCAGCCCTGGCTGTTGAGGCCATCTGGGAAGTGAACCAGTAGATGGACAATCTCTCTCTTTCTGCCTCTGCCTCTCTCTCTGTGACTCTGACTTCCAAATAAATAAATACTTTTTAAAAAAATCACATTGTATTCTTTGAATGTATGTAATTTTTATTTGTTAGTTTTACCTCAATAAAGTGGTTCAGGGGTGGGGGGTAGGGGAGATGAGAAGTGAAAAGGGTGTAGTTTGTTGCTTTTAGAAGGTCAGGTTCCAGTTGTAAGACTTGATGAAAATTTTTCAGCTACCTTGAGGTTAATTACTTAGCTGTGCATGGGGCACCATAAAGAGCCCTCTAGACTAATAGAGATTCAAGATGAGGGTAATAGCCCTTGAAATGTGCCTTCTTGGGAGCTGACAGACTTAGAGCTCCCTACAGGGAACCCCTATGTAGACAGAAACTGGCACTTTGCATGTTTTATAGCAAAAGGTAAGGCTAGATGTTTGGCAGGTTTTTTTGAAGGAAGCAGAAATTCTCCTGGGCCTCTGGACACTTACATTCTCTTTTCAAAACTGCTGCAAAAATCTTTAGGACTTAACGAGAGAATGCACCTTGAAATTCTATGACCCCATAATCCTGTTTGTGGTGGCCCATTAAAATTCTCTTCATTATTTTCTTCTTACGCAGTCATTTCAGCTTAAGTGTCATCTTGAAGTTAGTACCATTTAGGCTTTGCTGCCTTTTCCGTACTGTCAAAGTTCTGTTCTCAGATGTTTCAAGTACACCAAGCACACCTAACACCTAGGGCCTTACCTTCTCTCAATTTGTGTAAAACCACTTATGCTGTTAGTCTGGGTATTTATTTAGTTAGGGGAGAGATATTATTTACCGACGATTTATAACTGTCACTGTGATTATTTACACACTCATTTGTATTGCAAGGTAGGAGAAATTCATAGCCTTCACCATCACTACAACATTTAACAGATACTTGGTTTCTCATGCCTGTGGCTTGATACTGTGAAGATTTATAAAGAGCTAAACGAAACTGGATTCTTTTCATTAGCAGCTGTAATTATAAAGTGTCACAGACATCTGGACTAATGCAACAGAAAGCAGCAGTGAAATTAAGAAACAGGCCAGATTAATATACACATGTCCAAACTCATGCCCAATTTACAGCACATGCTGAGTGAGGGACCCATCTTCTCTGAAAGTGCTTCTTCTAGATCTTTGCATCTCTTGCTCTTTTTATTTTTATTTATTGGTACTATAGGAATGCTACTTCGGCAGATTTTTGTTTCTGGTCCCCCTACTTAGAGTTCCTGCCAACATTTTTGCCACATTACTCCCTAAATCCTTACTGATTTTTAAAATATGTGTTACATTATGCTTGCTACTATCTGGAATTACGTTGTAAATAGATTTCTTTGTGCTTTATTTGATGTCATTGAATGAAATCTCATAAAGACAACAACTCTGCCATCTTATTTACTGCTATATTCTCCATGTTTGAAGTACTGCCTGCTACAGAGGAAGTGCTTGTTAAGTGTTGGTGAGTCATTGAAGAAAGGAATCCCATCTGGCTTAAGGTGAACTATCTAACTGGGAAAGTGTTAATAGAGATGTAAAAAAGATGAAGAGTAGCCAGAAGCGTTGTTACAGCAAGGGAAGGATCTTAGAGATTGCCTGCTTCTTGGAAGTGTGAACTCAGGTAGATGAATTCTCATCTTGAATCATATCAGGAGTGCTGAATAGTAGGGGAGAGGCATTCTCAGTGAAATTGTTTTGGGCACAAATATTTTAAACAAAAGAGCTATTGTATCTGCTTGGTCCCTGAGCTTGAGGACTTGAAAACAGTGGGCCAGTCTATACTGATAAAATTTGTTGTTGCATAGTGTTTTGGGACACAGTAACAGGAGGACAACTTCTAGCACCCATGGATCTGTTCTCTTTGTTCTAAACTAAACCTGGAAGCTTGACAAATTGAGGATTATAGTTGTCCTGAGTATTCTGTATCTCCTCCTCCCCCCGCCCATATTCCTCTCTCTCTCTCTCTCTCTCTCTCTCTGTTGTCATCTCGTCATCATCATTGTCATCTGCTGTATGTCTCATAATTAGGGATTCACTAAGAGAAGATTTCAGGGCGAAGAGCACAAAGAGTGAGGTCTGTTTGTCATATTTTGAGTAAGTAGAGCTATTAGGCAAGAAACACACTGCTGTTTGAGGAAGGCCAATATAGAAAGGGCAATCTGTCCACCAGCCCTTTTTAAAAAGCAACAATCATCATTACCCCTGGCATCCTTAGCTGGTCAAGCCTTACAAAGCAAACACTCTTGCCCTGGAGCTTTATACCTGTTGTGACCTTTTGTTGATTTTTCAGGAGTGTCCCAAGTTCAAAATGCTGCCCTGTTGTCAGAACTTGTGCTTGCCGTGTCATTACAAGTGTCCACGGTAAGGTTTCTGATTATAGGTGCCATTTTATAATTGCTGCATGAGCTAGATAATTGGTGTATAAAGAACCCTGGACTTCATAGGTAAAGAAAAATCTGCAAAAATTACTTAAAAATTAGCTTCAAACTTTACTTACTGCGGTTGATATATATTAAAACCAGTATGAATTCTCTGAATCTTGTCCAAAGTCCCAGTCTACCCAATCCATGATGATTCTAATAAGGAAAGCTGTTGGGAAGGAAATTGATCAAGAAAAGTGAAACAGTATGGCATATCTCATGTAGTACTTTATACTTTGTGTGTCTGTGTGGTTGCAAACTATTGAAATCTTCACTTAGCATAGAGTTGATCTTCTGTATATAAAGATAATAAAAAATGAAACTTAATGAAGAATGGGATGGGAAAGGGAGTAGGAGATGGGATGGTTTGCAGGTGGGAGGTTGGTTATTGGAGGAAGAACCACTATAATCCAAAAATTGTACTTTCAAAATTTATATTTATTAAATAAAAGTTTTCTATTAAAATAAAGTTCAAAAATTAAAAAAAAAATATTGAGCATTTCACATGAAGTTCCCATCAGGAAGCAGGAAGTTTTGAATCTTCTGAATAAACAAGGTTTCAAGAGCCACGTGAGAGAATCCATAAAAGATGAGGGTAAAAATAAACAATGATTTCTCTTTCCAAAAATGGACCACTGTTTATATTCTGGACTACATGTAGCCCAAGGTTCTGGTTCCATGGGAAGTTCTTATATTTAAATTGTTAATTCCTGCACTATGTGATGTTTTCAGGCCACCTGAAGGAAGGGACCTAACTTTTGTTGAGTTCTTACATTGGGCCATACTTAGAACCTCACATAATTGTCTTTTTGAATTCCCAAACAAAATATTAGAAGCTGTTATTCCTCCTACGAGTCTGAATTTCTAACAGGGATTAAGTCTGACCTGACCAGCAGGAATGTAGGAGAGTAAGAACTACAGAATAAGTCTTGAACTGCACATTTTTTACTCTCTTCTGAGCCCTGGAATCCCTCCATGTTCCATCCTTGGCTGTGGGTTGACAGTCTATTGCTTCTATCAATCCTCTATACTTAAAACAGGAGCTAGTGAAAACCCTAAGGAAAAGAATGATTATATGACATGACTAGTGGCTGTCCATATGATGTATATTACACAAGTAATACATGTTCATAGCAGTTGGTCAAACAATTATATTTTTTCACTGAATCATCACAATAATTAGGTTAAAAAGGGTGTTGTGATCATCCCACTTTTAAAGTTAAAAAAAAAAAGATGAATCCTTAAGAATCTGAGTTGTATATAAGATACAAAGGCTTTTAGAACTTATCCAGTGATTACATAGAGTCTATTTCTGACTGAAACGCACAAGGCAAATTGTGTCTTCAACAACCCCTCTGCTATCAACATCTATCCAAAAGGCAGGTGCATGGTAACAGCGTAACAGGTAGAAGGTTCAGGAAGAGCGTCAGAGCTTTCCTTACAGGATGAGAGCACTTAAATAGCCTATTGTGAGTGGATTACCTTGCGAAAAATAAGCATGATTTAAATTTTCGTCTAGCAATCAAAATTCAGTAAACTACTTCAGTGTTGTCAAAGCTGTTTTCTCTATGTCATATTACAGAGAATTGGCCACTTAATCTTTAAAAAATGATCATTAGCTTATCCTACATCACTTCTTACTGACAACGCATGCTACCAGATGGCTGATTTTGAATTTCTCTTTATTTAAAGCAAACGTCTGAAAGGAAAGGTAAAGAGTGTAATGAGACACACTAACCTCTTACAAAATTCTGAATAGATTTTTATAACTCCTAAAATGTTCATTAGTTTTCTTGTGTCATATGCTTATCACACCTGTTTAGTTATGCCACTCCAAATATGTTACCAGGAAATTTTCTCCAAGTTTATGACTTTTACTTGCTGATGTGATAGATCTTTCTCAATGTACAATATGACCAAAATTTTTTGTCACCTGATATACAGTTCATGGTCATTGGGAACTGGATGGAAGGATCAGATCTGTGGACATGGGTTCCAATTCTGTACTTGTAGTAATGCACTTCTAAAATGGTGCTTAAGGAAATATACACATACCCAGGCCCCACCCTTAGAATTTTTTTATTTAGTTAGCCTTGAATGAGGCGGGAATATAATTTTTACAAAGTGTTTCTGGAGTTTGGCTCTGCTTGGAACCCTTACTTTACTGGTGCTGGTAGTGTCTAATCTACGTCGTTTAGCCTGGGTCTTCTAGCAAGCATAATCATGATTATGATTCGAACAGTTTATTTGCCAGATATAATCACAGGATGTTGGGGTAAGGACCAGATGTTACAGTACAGTGTGTTATGCTGGCCACTGCATCACAAGGTGTCATGAAACAACCTAACAGTTTGCTTGTCAGGCTCAGTAAATAAACTGCAAGGAGAAAGAACTGTACCTTGGAATATACACAAAAGAAGGGAAAGGGAATTATTGCCTGTTTTCCCCTTTTCCCATTGGTCAAGAATCACTTCTTGGGGAATGACCCCTTCCACATTTCCAGTTGTTCCATCTGGCCCTTGGATGGCTGTGCAAGAGGGGTCGCATACCCTACTTCATTCAATCCCAAGGTAGAGTCCACAGAAAAGATGGGGTGCAAAGAAAGAGAGGAAGAAGGCAGTTAAGATCTTCTTCCTGTAATGCAATATTGTCAATGGAGATAAGAGAGAGAAATCGTTGAAGGAATATTTTAACATGTCAAGATACAGTTGGATTTAAAGGGTGCATAGGAGGTTGGGGATGCCAGAAATCACATAATATATATTGGGAAAAGAACTTCAATGTTGACTATTGTTGAGTGGCATTTGCCATTTCTTCCCACCCTCCTACAGTCTCCCCCATATCCCAGGAGTTGTAAAGCAAAATACATTTACCAGACTCCCTGGAAGCTAGCATTTTTGTGGCAACCAGATTTTTCTAACAAGAGAGAATTGCATGAGCAGCCCTTTTGATATCACTCCTGTGCTGCCAAGCAAGTTCCTGTAGATGTGTGCATTGGTGATAGCAGTTTTTTGACATCTGGGTTGAAGCTATAGTGGTATGATTTTAAGAAGAATCCAATGGGACCCTCTGACTGCCTATCGTTCAACCCTTCCAAACATTTTATAAAGCATTCTCTTTATGCAAATAAACCCTTTCTATTGAGAAACATGGAGCACTTTGTGTTTTCTTTATTGCAAATCAGAGAGACGCACTGAAAGCAAAGAGACCTTGTGGAATGCTGATGCAGGGAGCCCCATGCTCTGCACCTGAGCTCTGTCATCAGCCCAGGAAGAGGAAAGGTCAGCAACAAAAAGTCTGCAGGGTAGCAAAAAAGACAGTATTTGCAGTTAAGCTCTCAGGTTTCAATTCTATCTCACCACTTACTACTTATTTAACCTTGGACGAAATACTTAACTTCTTTGGACTTCTGTTAGCCTATAAAATGAACTAATACCTGTTCTATACAACTTAGATCACAGCTCTATAGATTTAATGAGATAATGGATATTTAATAGCTTATATGTTTTAAATCTGAAAACTTTAAAGCATGAGTACTTCAAGCATTGCATGCTATGTGTTGTCACCTGACTTGTAATGAACCTGCCAGACAGTTCCAAGGAAGCAAGAACAACTTGCTTGCCATTGCATTCCCAGTTCTAATACAGGGCTTGACATTTAGTATGTGCTCAGTAAATATTTGTAGAATAAATAAATTAATGACAGATATGTAACAACTTCCATCCAGACTGTGAGTTACAGATGGAACAATGAACAGACCAGTGCTTGATTTCACTTATGACTTGTCAGTGCTGCTGGCTATCGAGTGAGTAGAATACATTTAAAGGACTCACTGATCAACTCCTTCCCTGTTTGGGGGAGTATTTGGGAGTTTTCCATGCATCTTTTTAAATAAATGTTTGAAGAATTCCTCAATAGTAAAGTTTTCTGGCCAAATCTTATCAACAAAATAGAAATCAAATTGCTTGGGACCTGTGGAGAGCGCATGAATTTTAACCTTTGTTGTGCACTTGTCCATCTTGTGAAGTGGTGCTGGACAGGGACTCTTGATTTTCTGTGTATCAGAATTTCCTGTGAAGCTGTTTGCACAGCTCTTTCAGAGCACATCTGTATTTCCAAAAAAGTTCTCTGTGTGATTTTGAGGCATATAGAAGCTTAGGAACCACTGATATGGTGGCTTTCAAACATGTCTCGTGAGTTAATATTTTCAAATGGTCAAATGTGGCTGGCGCCATGGCTCACTTAGCTAAGCCTCCGCCTGCGGCGCCAGCACCCCGGGTTCTAGTCCCGGTCTGGGCACCAGATTCTGTCCTGGTTGCTCCTCTTCCAGTCCAACTCTCTGCTGTGGCCCGGGAGGGCAGTGGAGGATGGCCCAAGTGCTTGGGCCCCTGCACCTGCATGGAGACCAGGAGGAAGCACCTGGCTCCTGGCTTCGGATTGGCATAATGCTGTCTGTAGTGGCCATTAGGGGAGTGAACTAACAGAAGGAAGACCTTTCTCTCTGTCTCTTTCTCTCACTGTCTAACTCTGCCTGGTAAAAACAATAAATAAATAGTCAAATGTATTGTTTTGTGAAACAGCTACAAAATAATTTTTGGAACTTACTACCTAAAATAAAGGACATTTATCAATATATTCTATTCTATTCTATTCTATTTAATTTTTATAAATGTTGGCTGTTAGGCCGGCGCCGCAGCTCAATAGGCTAATCTTCCGCCTGCAGCACCGGCATGCTGGGTTCTAGTCCTAGTCGGGGCACAGGATTCTGTCCCAGTTGCTCCTCTTCCTGTCGAGCTTTCTGCTGTGGCCCAGGAGTGCAGTGGAAGATGGCCTAAGTGCTTGGACCCTGCACCCACATGGGAGACCAAGAGAAGCACCTGGCTCCTGGCTTCGGATCAGCACAGTACGCCGGCCGCAGTGGCCATTGTGGGGTGAACCAATGGAAAAGGAAAATCTTTCTCTTTGTCTCTCTCTCTCACTGTCCACTCTGCCTGTCAAAGAAAAAAAAAATGTTGGCTGTGACCCACCAAGTTGATTTCACAAATCACTTTTGTCACCTCTTATAGTTTAAAAAAATTGTGTAAAATAGTCTCAGCAGTAAAAAAAATATAGCTGTTGATAATCTTAGTACCCTATGTTTGTGTTATGCAAGATCACCAATATGTGTGTTTTGACTTCTATTGTACATGACAGGAAAATGTTGATGCCTGGAATGATAGAGCAACTGAAGCATATAACTGAACCACTTCTTACTCCAAAATACACTAATGTCTCTCTTATCCATCTACTTCATTTAGTGTTGGTACAGCTCTTGCCATCAATAATCTGTATTGTGTGAAGCAAGTTACTTTGCTTCTCTTCAGTTCCCACATTTATAAACAGTTTGAGTTTAGGCAGAGCAGGATGAATGAGAGATTAGGACAGTATCAGTTTAAGATTTGGATTGGAATGATGTTCTATCTTTATTTTGACTGACAGAATGCCACTGATACACAGGGAACATATTTTTTTACTAATTCATTAAATTTAAAATATAATTCTATTACAATAGTAATAATAAACATCAATAGCTGATATTTATTGAGCACTCATTCAAGTTCAGGCATGGTGCTCAGAGCTTTGCATACTTGATTACTTCCTATACCCATTTTCTTTTTTTTTTTTTTTTTTTTTTTTGACAGGCAGAGTGGACAGTGAGAGAGAGAGACAGAGAGAAAGGTCTTCCTTTGCCGTTGGTTCACCCTCCAATGGCCGGCGCGGCCGGCGCGCTGCGGCCGGCGCACCGCGCTGATCCGATGGCAGGAGCCAGGAGCCAGGTGCTTTTCCTGGTCTCCCATGGGGTGCAGGGCCCAAGCATCTGGGCCATCCTCCACTGCACTCCCTGGCCACAGCAGAGAGCTGGCCTGGAAGAGGGGCAACCGGGACAGAATCCGGCGCCCCAACCGGGACTAGAACCTGGTGTGCCGGCGCCGCTAGGCGGAGGATTAGCCTAGTGAGCCAGGGCGCCGGCCTCCTATACCCATTTTCTGTTAGATGCTGTTATTAGCCCCATTTGCAGAAGGAGTACTGAAGCTTAAAGAATTAAGTTGTTGCCCAATGATACACAGACGGCAAGTAGGGAAACAGTTGGCTCACCACAGGAGATTTAATCACCAAGCCTCCTTTTCTTTGCAGTGAGGTGATCCTGATCACCACACTGCACTGTCTACTTCCAGGAATTCCTGTTGAAGGTGAATGGTTGGGATAGATTTATTACACAAATTTTCGGAGACCCAATTGAACTTAATAAAAGAAGTAATGTTTCATGAATTGATGTCTTTTTAACTGTAAGAAACTACTTGCATAGCTGACATCAGAGTTGATAAATCCTTATCTTACATTGCCAAGATCTATTTCCATCATGAATATCTATGTTTTTTGCTGAATTGATCTTATAAATAACATGCTTCCTCAAAAGTTGGCACTTTTACTCTTTCCTGACTAGTAGGCTGTCTAATCACCTGGCACCTCAGAATTATTATCTAACAATTCACAGATTCTACAAGTTTTCAAAGTTGCATGATCGTGATGATCCTTTTGGGACAGGGATAAATATTAGAACTTCTATTTTTTAAATTTCATTTAAGATATACAAATTTCATGTATTTCATATATACAGATTTAGGAACAAAGTGATATTTCCCACCTTACCCTCTCTCCTGCCCACACTCCTAACCTTCTTCCTCCTCTCTCTCCTATTCCCACTCTTGATTTTTAGAAAGATCTATTTTCAATTTATTTTATACTCATAAGATTAACCCTACACTAAGTAAAGAGAACATCTATTTTTAATATTTAGATATTGTGGCCATTTGGGAAGTAAATCAGTGGATGGAAGATTCTCTCGCTCTCTGTCTCTCTCTCTCTCTCTCTCTCTCTGGCTTTCAAATAAATAAATAATCTTTTAAAAGAGATTATATTTGTGTATAATACATTATCAGTGATTAATTCAACAAGCATTTACTGTGTATGTATGTGATTAACAAAGTTTGGAAACTACTAATTGAGCCATTTTTCTAGGTAAAACTTAATTTTCTTGATAGAGAAATAAGGTCTGCATTCCACTCAACTTTTGCTAGGTAATAAACTACTCCCTCAAATTGGTAGTTTAAAGCAATGTCAACACTTAGTTTCTTCACACAGCTGCTATTTGGTTGGGACTCAATAGGGACAGCATCTCTGTGCTCTCTCTGTGGCTTGAAAACTGTGCTAGATTCCATGGGCTTCCAATTCAGGCAGGTTTGGTGGTGATGCTGGCTGGTGTTGGGGAAGATTCAAACACTTGGAACAAAACAGTCAGTGCTTCTCAGATTCTCTCTCCATCCACCTGTGATCTCTCCACATGTTCTTTCCAGCATGGCAGCTTCAGAGTAGTGGGACTTAATACACAGTAGCTGGGCTATGCCAAGATGTGTGCCTCAAGGGAGAGACCCAGGCATAAACTCACTGACCTTTTCTGCTCTAGCCTTGAGAGTTGTGTATGGTCATTTCTGCCATATCCCATTCTGTAGAGGCAACTCACTTTGTAAATAAGATTTTGATAGGAGCAGTGTCAAAAAATTTGTTAATGTATATTAATGCCTCTACATTTTGCTTAAGGTGCCCCTGGTTGGGGACAGGAAATAACCAATGATGTGATTCAGAGCCATCTAACAAAATTTGGACAGAAAGTTATAGGATGGATGTATGTCTGAGAAACTGAGCTGGTTTGCATGGTTTCCTGACTGAGGAAGACAAGTTATTTTCCTTTCCTTCCTGCCTCTCTAGCCCATTTTTAAGTGGAAACAGAGCAAACATTAAATACATAGTCTAGATGGCATCTTGCTAAATTGGGTAGGGTCACTGAGTTCTTTTGTCTACTTGAGTAGACCTGAGAGCAAGGGGCCATGCATCCTTCCACCAAAATATCGTGCATGCCAACATTGTAATAAGTACATTGTAATAAGTACATATGTCAATTAAAAAAAGTCTTCTTTCAAATATCAATAATAGGTATGTGTGCTCATGAAAAATATGTACCTCTGCCATCAGAATATCATATAAATAAGAGATGTGTGTTTTAATAATAAAAACATTCGCTTTTGCTATAAGAATTTTCCTACACCCAAGTTAATTGGTATTACTAAAATAGGAGTGTAGACAATGAGCACATAGAGTCAATTTCTGTGGGGAGCAACTCGGACTAGACTAAGTTACTGGAATTAAGACTTATTCTATGCATCTGCTCTCCCACAATATGGCTCTGGGAGAGGAGTAAACAACTTCTACTCAGCCGTCTCTCGCCAATTTGATTGACTGAGCTGCAGGAGCTGATCTTGCTCCTGATTGGAGGAGAGCAGCGTACTCGGCGTGTGGGTGGCAGAGTTGGGATTGGTGGAAGAGGACTATAAAGGAGGAGAGAGACAACATGCACCAGGAACATCTAAGGGGAACACCTGAGGAACATCTGAGCAGCCCCCGAGAGAGCCGGCCGGCGGTGTGCCGCTCCCCTGCGGAAGTGGGGAATGTGGCAGGGGGAACCGCCCTTCCACGGAGGTGGAAGGGATGGCAGCCAACCCGGGAAGAACCAGCAGCAAACCCGGGGAGGGCCGAGCAGACAAAAGAACAGCGCAGGGTCCAGTGTCGTTCCTCTGTGAAGAGGGGGAGCGACATAATGGTGCCGTGACTCGGATAGGAAACTTAGGAGGCATAAATTTCTTTAAACCTCCCTATATAGTTAGGCTAGAAAAGTAATTGTGCATCATGTATTTTATTTTCAATTGTATTTTAAACTCTTATGTATAAGCATTGAAACACTAGGAAAAAATTTACTCTTGATAAACTATTCCATTAAGGATCATAGAACTAAATTTTTGACTTAGGTAGTTGTCAGTTAAGTCATAATTTGTAAGGGCGTTTCAATTCTTGGACTTAATCTAAAAATTAATAACAGACTCCTTTTATATTTGATCAAATAACAAAACTCAGAGGCCACAGAAGAATGGAGAATACTTGGAGGTTATTCAGAGGGAAGACTCCAAGATGTCTAAAGTGTTGGGAAATACAACCCAAGACAAGTAGAATTTATTGAGAATATTCAACTTCAACCAGGCAGAATTTTAAGAGATGACTCAATTTACATTTTGTACTCCTGTGTACCATACCACGATGCCAAGTGATGTCCACAATTAAAACACTGGAGAAATAAGAATTTCTATAAGGGTTTTGATTTCAGTCTTCTCCCCAGTACCAAGCTTGCATTTCTTTAAATGTAAGGTTAGTGTACTCTAATACTTTCAAATGGGTAATACATGCAATTCTTATTTTTAGAACATATTAGGAGCCTCTGCTTTCTAAACATTTAAGCAAGAAGATGCTTTGCTCTTCATATCCATGTAGCTGAAACAAGTGCTTATGTGGGGGGTATAGTACATAAAAATAAAATTTATAATTAATCATCGCAGTATAGTTTTAGCTTTGGTTATTAAATCATTTTCTGTAGTGGTTGCTAATTGATTTTTCTCTCTGGAATGACTTAAATATGATACTTTATGATACTGAAATAGAGGTGATCTACATGGATTTTAAAATCTTATGAATTTTCTTTGCTTCTTAATTTCTTTTCATTTTGTTAAGGACTTTTCAATGTTCTAATTAACAAAAACTCTCTTATTTGACAGTTCGTAGATTATATATCAATATTCTACAATGTATGCGTTTGTGGTTGAAATCCATAAGAGAAAGATTTAGTACTGTTACATTTGCAGATAACTTTTTCCTCACTTATGTTTCCTAATTACTAGTTTAGTAAGGATTCTCTTGGGAGCTTTCTCTTATAATCACTTAACTTACTTTCTATTTTGATAAATATGGCTATTGCATTGGTGCTAAAGTTGTAGTGTAGTAATATTCATTCTTCCATCAGAGAAATTCTTTTGACCTTATTGCCTATGTAGAGTAAATGCATTACACATGGAAAAGACACTAGACTCTGCTTCTTTCTCTTGTAAATCAGTTTACTGAGGTTTTTGCCATTGTGATTTTCTAGCTGTTATCTTACTACAATGGATTTATCAGTTGGAGAAACTTTTATTTTTTTATAATTTTTAAAATTTATTTGACAGGTAGAGTTATAGACAGTGAGAGAGACAGAGAGAAAGGTCTTCCTTCCATTCGTTCACTCCCCAAATGGCCGCCATGGTTGATGCTGAGCCGATCCAAAGCCAGGAGCCAGGTGCTTCTTCCTGGTCTCCCATGCGTGTGCAGGGGCCCAAGCATTTGGGCCATCCTCCACTGCCCTCCTGGGCCACAGCAGAGAGCTGGACTGGAAGAGGAGCAACCAGGACTAGAACCCGGTGCCCACATAGGATGCCTGCGCCGCAGGCAGAGGATTAACCAAGTGAGCCATGGTGCCAGCCCCGGGAGAAACTTTTAGTTGGATTTCGAGAGAGTATTCTGTTGAGCCATGGTAGGAAGACATTCACTTAAGGTGCTGTCTTTGTCCATACCACAAATAGGTGGCTTTTAAACAGCAAACATTTATTTGTTGCGGTTCTGAAGGGTGAGCAGCCTAATATCAAGTCCCTGACAGAATCCATGTCTGAAGAAAGCCTATGTCTTGCAGAAGTGCTTTCTTTCTGTGACCTCACATGGTAGAAGGAAGTCTCTAGGCTGTTAGTACCTTGGTGAGGGCTCTGCCCCCATTATCTTATCACCCCTGAAGATCTCCCCAATCTTATATTGTCACTTTGGGAGTTAGTATTTCCACTTAGGAACTTTGAGGAACACAGCAATCAAATAATACGAGTATCTTCAGTGTATCTCATAGGCCTGGATTTTCTATTTCTTAGAATTTTCAACCTGATGATTTCATATCTTCATGTACCTATGAATGCTCACTCAGGAAAACTGTTGGATGTTTGTATTTGTGTCATTGGAATGCATTCAAGAGGAAATAAGCCAGTATGTAACCTAGACACATTAGCAATTCTTAAGGTTCTAGAAAATATGAAGATTTCACAATCTGTGAACACATATCACATTCCTGGAATGTTTAACAAGGAGATATTTCCCTTTGACAATAATCTAGGAATTTTTGTTATGTTTTTTATCTCACTGTTCATTCATGTTTCTGTTTTTTCAGTTAACAACTTAGCGAATTAGTTAGATTAACTCATTCATGCGGATTAGCCCCTTTTTTGTCTGTTGCATATTGTGCTTCCATGGTGGTTTACCATAATGCCATCATCTTGTGCATTTGGTATATTTAACTAAATTTGAGGAAAATGTAAGATAAGATGCCAATTACAAAATCTGGAAGGACAGTCCGAATACTGAGGGATTCTTTTGATAGTGTTCTCTTCAAGCCTTTGGGGGAGGCTTCTCACCCCAATACTCAGCTTTATGAAGTACAACACGGAAGTGTTGGGGAGGTGAAAGCCAGAGCACCTTGGCTGGATATAGGCCATCTTTGTGATTCTAAGCAGCTCACCACTCCGTTTCAGACACTGCTCCCTTTGGGACCCACATATTCAAATAGTGAGATTCTCCACCTGGCCCTTTTGATTGCAGACTTTTAAGGCAGACAAGTGCGTCTAAGATTCTCTCTCTTAGATATTTGGAATGGCAGAAACATACTTTGTTTAAGACACTGATTTCAGCAGCAGGCAGAGTATTGTTGAAAATTGTTAGAATTTCATAGATTAACTTATGCGTATCCCCCAGCAAACTTTTTAATAGCTGTTTTGTTATCTTTCCTTTTTGTTTCTTTTCCCTGAAGGTTTCTGTTTATTGTTTATTTTGTTTGTTTTTTAAAGATTTATCTTATTTATTTGAAGCCAGAATTACACACAGAAAGAAGGAGAGGCAGAGAGAGAGAGAGGGGTCTTCCATCTGCTGGTTCATTCCCTAATTGGCTGCAATGGCTGGAGCTGCACTGATCCGAAGCCAGGAGCCAGGAGCTTCCTCTGGATCTTTCCACAGGGGTGCAGGGGCCCAAGCTCTTGGGCCATCTTCTACTGCTTTCCCAGGCCATTGCAGAGAGCTGGATCAAAGCAAAGCAGCCAGGACTCGAACTGGTGCCCATATAGAATGCTGGCACTGCAGGCAGCAGTTATACCCAATATGCCATAGTGCTGGCCCCTTGGTTTGTTTTTAATCTATAGATATTTCTGGCGATTAAATTTATTCAAAGTAGCCCTAGGTTCTTCAAGACTGATAATTGTTTCCAAATTGAAACAAAATAAAATTATACATACACATGTACACACACATACATATGCTCATAAAATCAACATATGTAGAAAGAAAGTAAATTCTCATACCTCAGAATTAAAGTCATAGAAACTTAATGCAAAATAAAGGGGGTGAAATCCAGTTACACTGGTACTGAGAAAACACATGCTTTATATGCTGTAAGAACTTATCTGAAAAGTCGTGGGCACATTAAACTTCATTTTTAAATTTGGTACTAGAGGAACTATTATTGAATGGACATAGTACATAGTACATAGTACATAGTTTTGCAAAATGAAGCATTCTTTTAGGAGACAGAAATCATCTTTAACAGATCTCTTTTCAGTTTAATCTGTTTTCCTTTAGTGTTTTTGAGCAGCAAGTTTATAATCTGTAAAATGGAGATACTAATTTATTCCTGATAGAATGTTCATGAGAATTAGAAGAGAATTGGGTGGGGGTTGTTTATATATACTTAGTGTATGTACACTTATGTTTTAAATTGACATATATATTAGTCTTTTTTGACATATATATTGGTATTTTTTTTGAAGATTTTTTTTTTTATTTGAAAAGCCGAGTTACAGAGAGAGAGAGAGAGAGAGAGAGGTCTTCCATTTCACTTGTTCACTTTCCCACTGGCTGTACTGGCTGGATCTGGGCCAATCCAAAGTCAGGAACCATTCTATTCTTCCAGGTCTCGCATGAGGGTGCAGGGGCCCAAGTACTCGGGCCATCTTCTGTTGCTTTCCCAGGTAATTTAGCAGGGATCTGGATTGGAAGTAGAGCAGCTCGGACTTATATTGGTTGCCCATATGGGATGCTGGTGCTGCAGGTGGTGACTTTACCAGTTATGCCACAGTGCTGTCCCCTTAATTAATCTTTAGCAAACTACTACCATGATAATTAATTTGTGTAAAGGGGAGGTAGTTTGATGTCTATCCCAGGCCTGCTCCTGAATTCTAAGGTGTTACTTTGTGTAAACTGTTGATGACTCTGACTATCAATTCTTCATTTATTTATTCAGTAAGTGTGTGTTGAGTGCCTATAGTATGTTAGGCAATGCTATTGACTCTGAGGTTAAAGCAGTGAAAGACAGAAATGGTGCCCAAGGAGCTGGCATTATGATGGGAAGAGGCAAGCACCAAACAAATAAATAATCTTGCATAATATGTTAGAAGGTGGTAAGTGGTAAGCAAAAAAATAAAATTGAGAGGAGATTCAGAATGTGTACCATGAATTTATTAATTGTTCTAAGTCTTCATTTGTGTGGTCAGAGTGAGATCTTCCTGACTTTTGAGGAAAGATGTGGAAGATGTAAGGGCTTGAGCCATGTGGAAATGGGGGCTGAGTTCTAGGTAGAGAGGACAGCAAACATAAATATCAGGCAGCAGGAGTAGGTGTTCACAAGGAAGCCAGTGTGGCTGGATGTGAGGCAGTGTGAGGAAGCAGCAGAAGATGAGGACAGAGGCAGAGGAAGGTAGAGGAGAATAGTTGTGTAGGGTCTTAGGGCCATTTATGGACTTTGCTTTTAACCTGAGTGAGAAAAGGAGACATTTGGAGACTGTGTGATGTAGTTGTTGACAGGGTCCTATGGCTGAAGAGCATGAAATGCAGAGGTGATGCTTTATACTTTAAAACTTCTTGTAGCACTGGGTCTAAGCTACTATGTGTTTAGTGATTGCTCCTCTTGTTCTCCTACCACTTTTCCAAGCAGAAAAAAAAACCTATTTCAGCTCTTCTTAGCCAATCACTGAGACCAGCTATTGGACACTTAAGGAATTAATTCTCCATGAATGTGGGGTCAGTAGGGCCACTTGACATTTCACCTTCAATGGCTTTCTAAAAATATTTTAAAGAAAGTAACAGTTCTAGAAATGCTGAAGAATTGTTAGTCTTAAATATATGTGTAAAAACACATGTTCTCTACATAAAGATCATGCACATTAGACTTCAGCACAAATGAGCAGCTCAGGGCAAACCAGTTTGTCATATGAACATAGGGTAAGTTTCTCTGCCTGTCTTTCCAGTTCTTCACCAACTCATGAAAAGCTGTCTTCTGAACTTTTATATGAGCCTACTCCCTTACCAATAGGTGAAAGAGTTTCTCAAAGAGGTATAACCACATTGGATTCCAGAGTAAGGAATGTGCTAGCTAGTAAATCCCTTAAGACTTTTAAGTTCTTCAAAAATGTTAAAAGAAGACATTGTTTTCTAGTGCTAAAATTATTTGCAATGCTAGTTTTCCAACGGTGTTTCTCATGCTACCTCTATAAATCCCTAAATGCATAATTATTGGCCAGTAGATATTTTACTTGTGTGATGATCAGCACCACACCAAACTTTGAGGGGATTGAATCTGCTAGGAAATGAAACAATGCTGACATTATTGTTTTTAAAGAATGGATTCCCCGCCCCCCTTACTGTTATAATTAAATCAAAACTTCTTTATTTGGATGTGAAACTTCTATATTTAACAAGTACACTGAATTGGGTTGAGAAATAGAAACGGCACCCTCAGATTCACTTACATTCAGAAAGGGTAAGAGAGGACACCATGGTTCTCTATCATGAATTTTATACTTACAAAAAAAAAAACCAAACATTAACTGACAGAACAAATATCATAAAAAAGAATGTGGGTGGCGGGTACCAAAGGGCCATTGGATCCTTTGTAAAAGGCCATGAAATTCCCAAGAATTAAATTTAATAAAGAAAGGTAAGATTGTCATATTAAAATTCATAAAATTGACTTGCCAGGGTATTCATAATTCATCTTATGCACATTAATTAGACAATTTTTCTGCATCACAATGTACTGAAAAGTACATGTAGATTGGTATTGAGCTTTATATTGAGACATTTTTATATTTTACATGCTAATTGTGACATAGCTCATGAGCTGTTAAAAGCTTTGTGGTTTAATAAAGCATGAAAAAGTACCATAGCATTCTGGCCAAAAACAGAGGTAGAAGGAACTGCCTCTTTGCTGCTGGCTTGAGGATACCAGAATAACTCAACAGGCCACTGAATATTACAAAACTTATCCACCCAGACTTATTTCTGAATTGCTCATTTTTTAAAATCTCTTATACCTATCATTAACAGAAGTCCAGATAGCAACCAGACTAATGTGATGATGAAATAGTTGACTTTCCTAATCCTTCATGCATTTTTAATTTCCTTCAACCAAGCCAATTAGTAAGTGTATTTGGAGCTATTTAGGCAAGCATTCTACTCTGATGCAAATCACTTGAACAGAAACTTAGGAGACCTCAGAAATCTGAGCCTGACAGCATGATATGTACAAAGCAAGTGAGCCACTGTCCCTCAATGGCATTATTAAGCCATCACAGAGTCCCTCCAGCTTTCATTGAGAATTCATTAAGCAATTGTCTCAATTCAAAAGTCGTTTGTTTTTAGTTACAATAGCAATTACAGACCTAGTGCTATATACAAAGTACTATTTGAATATGCTTCTTCTACATACTAGCCTTATCTCATGTGTATCAGTCAGCTTTTGCTGCATAAGAAAATACCCTGAAATTAGTGGCTTCAAACCAAAATCATTTAACCTTATCTACCAGTCTGTGGTTCCACCCAACAATTTTGCTTATCTGGGCCAGAGTAGTGTATTTTATGTCAGTTGTGGGTGAAGCTGGCATCTTTGCCAGTCTCTGCTGAGTTCTATCATTTTTGGAGCCTCAGCTGGGACCACTGGTCTGATTCACCTGTTCTAGGCCGTGTGAGCGCTCATCATCCAGCAGCCTGTTCCCATGATGGAAGCATCATGTTTCCAGGAAAGGCAGGGTCCTGAGAGAGGGTGGTGGAGAGCAATGCTTCTTAAATCCTGGCTTGGAACTAATGCAGTTTTAATTCCACTGAGTTCTTTTGGCCAGAGGAGGGAGACTGACTCCCAAACTCTTGTTCATAACTGATACACTCCATATTTATTTTGTCTGTGTGTATCCCAGGTATCAATGCCGCACACTGAGGAGTCACAGCAAACTGTGCTCACTGTACTCCTTCCTGTCAGGACCTCTGCCTCTTTTGGCACCATCCATTGTACTGCATCCCTGGGATGAAACACTTGGAATCAATGAAGCTTCTTTTCCTTTTAGAATTTTTTTCCAGGTCTTTGCTCTTATTTAAGAGGGAAAAATCATGAGATTTTCAAAGGTAGATTTTTGCAAAATATTGCTTGCTAATGTGCTTTTGTCTTTAGGATATAAATTACTGCCAGTGGGACTGTTTACTTATTTACTTATATTTTTATTTATTTATTTTTTGTTCTTAGCAGGTTATAAAATATTTTTTTGAAAAAAAGCTTTTTCTTCAACTAGCAGGTAAATTCCATTAAAATAAAGACCTCAACACCAGATTACAGTGTTTCTCCAGCAGTGAGCACATGGTCAATGTTTATAACTATGGATTAAGTGGAGGAATAAAAGAAGCCAACATTTGAATTTCTATTAGTACTTTTTTATTTTATTAAGTAGATTACACTGTTTTCTGTCATTTTCAGATAATTTTCTGTGCTTTTGCTTTTTTGGTGCTGTTTTCTTTCCTCATTATATCTTTTACAATTCATGTTTGTACCTTTTTGTATGTATAACATCATATCCAGATTTTAAAGAAACTCTTGTTGGTTTTGAAGTATTGTCCTTTATAATTTCCTATTATGATTCCCTATTGGTCTGGAAACACAGTATTTCTAGTGCTTGAGTCTGTGGAAACTTTCAACACTTGTTTGCCTTTAGAAAGATGAAGTTCACAGCCCGCCCTGCCATGGTTCTGTTGTGCCTTTGAAATCTAATCCTTGGGCTAAAGTAAGTTTTGTGCATTATTAGAACCTATGCAAATATAGGTGTTGGAAATTCCTTGGAGATCTTTATTGGAAACTCTCCTCAGTTACCAGGTCAATTGTGTGCAATGCTTTTTTTTTTTTTCTGTACCAATGGGAACTGAGAAACACACTGGGTAAGCAGTTTGTCAAATTCAAAATCAAGGCCAAGGGATTGAGTAGCCTTGATAAGAACTAAAGGAATCTCATTTCATTGCTTGTTGTTCAAGAGCTTAAGAAGTGTAGTTTATAAGAAAAACATAATATGGAGAACAAACACCATCTGTCTTAATCGTGAATTCTGTGTGTGTGTGTGTGTGTGTGTGTGTGAAGATTTTTGATTAGAACATATTAAGAAATTTAGTATGTGGTTAGTTTGTAGAATTGACAGTGTATGTGCATGATCATTAACAGGAGAAATAGTTTATGATTCAAATCATTAGCCTGGATTGTTGCTAATCATAGAAAGATCGACGCCTAGAAGGCAAAGAACAAACTGAGTTTAACTTGATTTCTGGGGGCCAGCGCCGTGGCACAGCGGGTTAATGCCCTGGCCTGAAGTGCTGGCATCCCATGTGGGTGCAGGTTTGAGATCCGGCTGCTCCACTTTGGATCCAGCTCTCTGCTACGGCCTGGGAAAGCAGTGGAAGATGGCCCATGTCTTTGGGCTCCTGCACTTGTGTAGGAGACCTGGAGGAGACTCCTGGCTTCTGGCTTCTGGCTTCTGGCTTTGCATCGGCTCAGATCCAGCTGTTGTGGCCAACTGGGGAATGAACCAGTGGATGGAAGATCTCTCTCTATCTCTCTGCCTCTCTTCTCTCTGTGTAATTCTTTCAAAGAAATAAATCTTTAAAAAAAATTGTTTTCTGCCTTAGAGATTAGAAGACAACTAATCAGAATGTATGAGCAGAACTCCAAGTGAAAAAAGATTTTTAATTACAAATTTTTCCTTTGTGAGAAATTCCACTGTAACCTAGAATTTGTCCACATCAAGCAATTGGTCTCAGAATAATTTTTACTAATGAACTTTGTTATCAGAATATTCTTTGCCAATGAAGATTCTGAGATTTTATCAAATGACAGGTGGGATTTCTCTTGAGGAACCAACTCAAATGTCTGTGGTCTTTCCCACAAACCAAATTTCTTTCTTTTCTGGCCATTATTTTCCTTATGTTTTTTTTTATAATTGTGCTGTTATATAATTAGTACCTTGTATTTACACACTTGTTTATGTATTTTGCCAATTTCTTTGCTTTTGCAATAAGAAGCTGCTTCAGAGTGAGGGCCACAAACTTTTCATCATCTTTCTCTGGATGCTTCTTGGTCTGAAGCTCAGGGCTGGAGTTAAGTAGACATGCCCTAAGTACATGTCCCTGCCAGTACCCCATGGAAGAGGGCAAGATGTACATACCCACAAAAAAATGAGAAAAGTCAGATCTTACGCAATCAACTTCTGCTAAAACCTCAGCTAACAAAGAATAATTTTATTTCTTTCCAATTATAATTTTGAGCATCACATTAGTAGAAGCCTATTAATAGGCCTAGTTACTGCTAAGATATCAAAGAAATGAAATTTAAATACAGCAACAACACACAGGTGTGACTGTTGTGTAGCATGCTATGGTTGACAAAGGCTTTCATCTTGATTATCAGGGAGAGTGCAGGAGGGAGCAGTCTATAGATCAGCTGTTCTTTTTGTCATTTTTCAATTTTAATTATCAAACCACTTAACTGAGAGGCAGAATAATTAGTGTAGCCTTTTCCAGACTTGTAAAAAGAATTGCCTGGAGCCCTTGGTTGAAACATGGATTCCCAGCCCCACCTAGATGCTGAGTGCCTCCAGGGAAATACTTTAGAAATTAGTGTTTCTAGTAAGCTTGAAGGTGATTTGTATTAGCTGGTAGTTATGAAGACTTACAGAGTTCAGCTGTCAGTTACTGTGTTGAAATAACAAGCTATTTTATCTTATTTCATCAGTTTCTTCTGTAAAATCAGGGTGATGATATTTTCCACTTCTGGGTAGTATTGTAAAAATGGAATGACAAAATGTGTGTGCAAAATATTTATCGTAGTACTTAACATAGAGTGCTGTGTGTTAGCGGTTTCTGCTACTGTTACTGTCTTTTTATCCAGCGAGTTCAAATTCTCTGGACCACACAACTGGGTAAAGATGATAACTATATATGATATAGTGAATACTCAAAGGAAAAGAGGACAAACGAAAAAGATTATCTGATAGGTTGGGTGAGGGCTGTGACATTCTGGGTTGGAGGCAGTGGAGAGAGTGGACTTGGATAGACATCCCAGGGCAATAATAGGGCATCCGATTCTGTTCACGTTCACGCTTCTAAGTTTTGCTTTGGGTTCACCTCTGGGTGTAGAGTCAGATGCTTGGTTCATTTGTCTTGAAAAGAAACATTTTTCTAGGAACTAAAACAAGGTGCAGTTTATTTGTTTAATATTACTATTTTCATTATGAAAATTTTCGATTGTAATATGCTAATAAAATATATTGTTGCTTTGCACAATCAGGTCCATCAGTCATGCAAATAAGTTTATTTCTTATAACATCAGATGCATTCGTTTATTCATTAGCTAAGTACACATTTATTGAGCACCTATGTGCTAGTCAATCTATTAAGCACAAAGGATATATCAATGAATAGAAGAGTAGAAAATGTAAACACTCTTGCCCTCACAGAGTTCATTTTCTTAGGTGTGTGCAAGCAAATACACAAGTGAATTATTAAATATTATGGAGAAAATAAAGCAAAGAAAGAAGATAGGGCATATGGGCTGCAGAAATGGAGCAACTGGAATTGCAGTCCTCTGAGATGGGATAATCTATAGTGTAGAGGAGCAAGTTTTGGAGGGTATAATAGGAGTTGGATTTTAGATATGTTGAGTCAGACACATTAGCCATTCGTGTGAAGTTACTGAGAATAGGAAGCAGGCTGTTGGATATGTAGAGGTCTGGAGTCAGGGAAGGGAACTGGGCCATAGATTTGCAGTTGTCTGTCTATACAAGGCAAAATGAAATAACTAATAAAAGGTACAGGAGCCTGGATCGAGGAGAGAGTCCTGGGAGCAGGAAACCGTAAGAAATTAAGAATATGAGAAGAAACCATCTCAGAAGACTGAGAATACTAGCCAATGAGCTGGAGGAATGCCAGGACAGTGTGCATTCTAGAAGTCAATAGAAGATACTATTTCAAGAAGGAAATGATAAGCTGTGTCAAATGTTACAGAGACCAAGAAAAGTATTAAAGTAAATTAAGTGATGTATAGTGGCATGGTAGTGTTAGTGTGGGTGCAGGAGTAGTAATGTGAAACAGGGAGGGAGAGAAAATAGGCAACATTCAGGAGGAAGAACTTGGCTATAAAAGGCTAGTAGTAATTAAGGTTAGAAGAATGTTGCTGTTCTAAGATTGAAGAAACAAACTGAGAGTACTAATCTAGTCATGGTCAGGAAAATTAATGAAACCCAGAGGGTAGTGTTCTCACAAAGTCTGTCCTGCTTCTCTAACCCCTTAACACATTCATACTCTTCTTCAATCTCGGATTCTATATCTCAGTCAACAAGGAAAGGCCCAAGACTTTAGACAAATCACTCCGCTTAATGGTTCCTGTAAATCCCATGGTCCTCCATGCATCTAGCTGCATATAGATATTTGTTCTCATATTGGTTTGAGACAATAAAAAGAAGGATATGTTTAATTTAAACATTTGTTCATTTGTTTGTTATTGCTTTGTTTGAAAGGCAGAGACACACAGAGAGAGTTGTTCCATGTTCACTCCCCAAATGACCATGACAGCTAGCACTGGGCCAGGCTGAAGCCGGGAGCCTAGAGTTCAATCCACATCTTCCAAACAGATGACAAGGACCCAAGTATGTTATTCATCATTTTCTTCCTCGATGCTATTCTTTAGCAGGGAGCTGAAATAGGAAAGTGGAGCCAAGACTGAAACCAGGCAATTAGTGGTGTCTTAACCACCATGCCAAATGCTCACTCCTTATTTATTTTTATAATAATCCTGACATTTATAATTTCCCTTTTCCAGATGAGGAAATTGATTTTTGAGAGATAAATAACCTCTCTAAGATCTCAAAGTTCAAGGAAGAAGTTATGACATGGTTGGTTAAACTGCTGCTTGGGATGCCCAAATCCCATATCCAAGTGTCTGGGTTTGAATCTTGCATCTACCTTACATGCCAGCTGCACGCTCATGCACCTGGAAGGCAGCAGATGATGTCCCAATTATTTACTTGGGTATCTGCTGCCAATGTGAGAGACCTAGATGGACTTCCTGAGCCCTGACTTTGGCCTAACCCAGCATTTGAGGAGTGAACTGGTGAGTAAAAGATTTCTCTTTCTCTCTCTCTCTCTGACTCTTCCTGTCACTATGCATGTCAAATAAAAAAATAAACACATGAATCATAAAAAAGAAGATATCAATCATGATAACACCAATTCCACGCATTCTTTGAAACTGAAAATTCTTGACAGGCTCATATTTTGAGTCAACCTTGGAAACAGATTCTGACCCTTACTCATTTAACTACAATTATATGTTATTATTAGGTATACTACACTTCCTGTACTGCAAGCATTTGCTTCTCATGCTTACATAGAATTTCTGACTTAAATTCATTTTGCAATAAAATTAAACATTCTAATTACTCAATTAAAATGCAGTTTTAAGGTGGGACATTTGAATTAGGGGCTAATATGCTGGTTGGGCTGCCCACATCTCATATCAGAGTGCCTGCATTCAAGTCTCAGATTTACTTCTTAGTTCAGCTTCCTGCTCTTACGCACCTTGGATGGCAACTTGTGATGGCACAAGTGACTGAGTCCCTGTCACCCAGATGGGAGTTTGAGTTCCTGGCCCCTGGTTTTCACCTAGCCTCATCCCAGCTGTAATGAGTATTGGAGAGTGAACCAGCAGATGGGAGTTCTCCCTCTGGCTGTGCGTCTGCCTCTCAAATAAACAAATACAAATTTTAAAGTGCAATCCTATATATTAATGCTATTAAAATTTACTGAATACATCTATAGATATTTCTGTCTATAGATAGAAATAATTCATTTATTGAGACCCAAACAGAGACATATAATTTTGGCCATAATGTGAAGAAAACAGAAGGGTTTTATTCCGCACAGGCATTTAAAATATGCAGGAGTCGGAACCTGTGACTGACAACAACCAACAAAGGGTTTCTGGGAAAACAAAGCCTGAGTTATCTTTTGTAAACTCTTAAGATAGCCTCAGGTTTCTTGGCTGGCCTGTTTCCAGTTGGGAGAACTTATTTATCAATGTCAATCAGCCAATGATTAGAAAAGAGAATTTCTCTATTGAATTTGGTGCCTTGGAACTTAAAGCTTCTTAGACAAACCTGGAGTCAGCTTCTTCTGGAGGAAGAGTTTTCCCAGCAGTATTTCCACTAACATTTTCCTGGATGAAGGAAGCTTTTTATTTATTTGCGACAAAAATGAATTGGACCTAATTTGTTGTGTTGAATAGACTGAAGAAGTATATTTTAATCGTCAGAAGATATGTTAGCTATGAATTTTCCGCAAATGATATGCAGTGGAAAAGAAAAAATGGTTGGGAAAAGTAAAGCAGCTGAGCTCACAAGATAAACACTCTGGAACACACAGATTTTATAGTCAAATAATCAGAGCCACATTGGACATATTTTTGGAAAATAAAGAAATATTCAGATAAAAATAGAGATACTCAACAAACATATTTTTGAGTCTCTACCAGCCAAACAATAAGAAGAAAATAGATGAATCTCTCTAGAGAAGTCCCAGCCTGGTGGAGGAGAGGCAGATAGCGGGGTTATAACATAAAGATGATTCCTCCAATATGACCAGAAAGTGATTATTTTCTCCAATCCAACCCCCAAAGTTGGGGATGCTCTTGTTGAAAGTCTTCCCTACCAAAATAATGAGTAATACTTTCTTGGAGAAAAGAGGAAGTAAAACCTTATTTTTACTTCCTTTTACTAAAGGGGAGATCAGTTTGAGAGAACCCAATAAAAGTAAGCATGTACCTGGGAAGAAAGAGGTGTAAAAAATATGGAAACAATAGGTGAAGGTTGAATTAATAAGACATACATCACTTGTACAAAAAAATAGGGATTTTTTTTTACTAGAGGAAGAAATATCTTTAATATTGAAAATTGAATTCATGACTACAATTGAGTAAGTTGTTTTATTTTTAATTATTTTCCCCTTCGTGAGTTTTCTCCCTCCAGTGTCTCTCTGAGGTTTGGTAAAGAGGTCACCCAAGATATATGGCTTTCTTTTCTTATTTCTTTCCTCATTTGGGAATGTTCATGACTAGTTCTATTGGGCAATAGTCACTTATTAATAAGCTACTAATTTTTCCTTTGTGGTATCCTGTTCCTTCAGAGGATTCAAAATGTTTTTTATAATTGTTAAAAGATAACTTTTCCTAGAATCCTGAAAGAAGGACAGTTGAAAATAAAAGTTACTAAGAAAGAAATTAATTACTTTTCGCCAAGCTTCCATACTACATTACTCAAGAATGTATTCCATATATTTTTTTGGCTGGATAATGTATTACAGTGTCTTAAATATTAGCAAGGCAAGTTATTGTTGTTCAAAGAGACATTTAATTTCTTTTGATAATTTTTTTGTTTTCCTCAGAAACCTTTTTTTTTTTCAGGTATACAAACTTCATGCATTTCATAAATACAACTTTAGGAACATAGTGATTCTTCCCACTGTACCCGCCCTCCCACCTGCTCTCCCACCATTCTTCCACCTCCTTCTCCTATTCACATTCTTATTTTCTACTAAAATCTATTTTAAATTAAATTTATACACAGAAGATTAACTCTATGCTAAGAGTTAAACAAATAGTTAGAAAAAAATGTTCTTCGGCCGGCGCCGTGGCTCAATAGGCTAATCCTCCACCTTGCGGCGCCGGCACACCGGGTTCTAGTCCCGGTCGGGGCGCCGGATTCTGTCCCGGTTGCCCCTCTTCCAGGCCAGCTCTCTGCTATGGCCAGGGAGTGCAGTGGAGGATGGCCCAGGTGCTTGGGCCCTGCACCCCATGGGAGACCAGGAAAAGCACCTGGCTCCTGGCTCCTGCCATCGGATCAGCGCGGTGCGCCGGCTGCAGCGGCGGCCATTGGAGGGTGAACCAACGGCAAAGGAAGACCTTTCTCTCTCTGTCTCTCTCTCTCACTGTCCACTCTGCCTGTCAAAAAAAAAAAAAAAAAAAGAAAAAAATGTTCTTCAACAGGTTTTTGATTTCTCATTTTATTTCTTCTATGACCCACTGTTTATTCAGGAACATGTATTACAGTCTGTGTATTTGCATATGTTCTAGTGATTCTTGAATTCTTGCTTTCCAGTTTCATTCCACTGTGGTCAGAGAATATGCATGGTATGATTTTTATTTTTTTTAATTTACTGAGACTTGCTTTATAGCCTTGCCTGTGGTCTATCCTAGAGAAAGTTCCATGTGCTGGTGAGAAAAATATATATTCAGCAGCTGTAGGATGAAAAGTTCTGTAAATATTGGTTAGGTCCATTTGGTCTATGGTGATGATTAACTGTTGTTTCCTTATTGATTTCCTCTCTGATCTGTTCATTGCTAAAACTGGGGTATTAAAGTCCCACATTGCTGTTGTGTGGCAGTTCATGTCTCTCTTTAGATCAATTAAGATTTCTTTTAAATAGCCAATTGCCCTGTAATTAAGTGCATAAACCTTTATTATAGTCACTTCTTCCTGTTGAGTTGATCCCTTAATCATTGCATAGTGTTCTTCTTTGTCTCTTCACAGTTTTTGTGTTAAAGTCTGTTTTGTCTGATTTTAGGATGGCTGCACCAGCTCTTTTTTGCTTTCTGTTAGCATGGAATATCTTTTTACATCCATTAACTTTCAGTCTGCATGTATCTTTATTGAAGATACATGTTTTTGTAAGCAGCAAATAAATGAGTCTTGTTTTTCAATCTATTCAGCCAGTCTGTATCTTTTAACTAGAGAGTTAAGGCCATTTACTTTCATGGTGATTATTAAAAAGTAATGACTTGGCCCTGCCATTTTTCCATAAATATTCCTATTGTTTAGTTTGAATTTCCTTTGTGCTTTCACTGGGAGATTTCCTGCCCTCACCTTCTTTCATAGTGATGACCATGTTTCTGTGTTTCTGTGTGTAGCTCATCCTGAAGCATCTTTTGTAAGGCTGGACAAGTGGTGACAAATTTCTTTCATTTTCTGTTTGTTATGGAAGGTCTTTATTTCACATTCATTAATAAATGAGAGCTTTGAAGGGTACAGTATTCTGGGTTGACAGTTTTTTTCTCTTCAGACTTGAAATATATCTCGCCATTCTCACCCAGCCTGTAGGGTTTCTGATGAGAAGTCAGATTGAGTCTAACTGGAGATCCTCTAAAAGTAACCTGGCATTTATCTTGCACACATTTTAGAATCTTTTCTTTTTGTTCTATTATGGGGAGTTTTTACTACAATGTATTTTTTTTTGACAGGCAGAGTGGACAGTGAGAGAGAGAGACAGAGAGAAAGGTCTTCCTTTTTGCCGTTGGTTCACCCTCCAATGGCCACCATGACCTGCACACCGTGCTGATCTGAAGGCAGGAGCCAGGTGCTTCTCCTGGTCTCCCATGGGGTGCAGGGCCCAAGCACTTGGGCCATCCTCCACTGCACTCCCGGGCCATAGCAGAGAGCTGGCCTGGAAGAGGGGCAACGGGGACAGAATCCAGCACCCCGACCGGGACTAGAACCCGGTGTGCCGGCGCCACTAGGTGGAGGATTAGCCTATTGAGCCGCGGCGCCGGCCACTACAATGTATTGTTGTGAGGATCTTTGTTAGGAGTTTTATGTGCTTCTTGTACTTGGAATTCCCTTTTGTTCTCCAAATTAGTGGAGTTTTCGGCAGTTATTTCATTATAAAGGCCTTCTCATCTATTCTCTCTTTCCATGCCTTCAGGAACTCCTAGAACCCACACATTGGGTCATTTGCTAGTATCCCATAAATCTCCAACACTATTTTTTTAGTATTCTAATTTCTTCTATTTTTTGTCTGACTGTAAAATTTCCAGAAATTTTTCTTCTAACTCGGATATTCTCTCATCTACCACATCGAGTCTGTTGTTAAAGCTTTCCACTGCATTTTTTATTTGTTCTATTGAATTCTTCATTTCCAATATTTGGTTTTAGTTTTTCTTTAAAAATCTCAATGTCATAGGAAAAATGTTCATTCATGTCATGTATGGATTTCTTTTTTTTTGTCTTTTTTTTAACTTTTATTTAATGAATATAAATTTCCAAAGTACAGCTTATGGATTACAATGGCTTCCCCCCCATACCGTCCCTCCCACCCGCAACCCTCCCCTTTCCCACTCCCTCTCCCCTTCCATTCACTTCAAGATTCATTTTCGATTCTCTTTATATAAGAAGATCAGTTCAGCATACATTAAGTAAAGATTTCAACAGTTTAGATTTCTTTAATTCATGGATTTGCTTCTAATTACTTCTAAATAACCCTACAATCAATTTTTTTAATTCCATTATTGGCATTTCTTCAATCTATTCATTTTCACATTCTAGTATTGATGTGTTGTATTTCTTTGGAGGTGTCATGTTGTCTTCCTTATACTTGTTTCTTGAATTGCCCATTTATTTTTAGGCATTTGTGGAGATACTTGTTGATGTTGTTTTTCCCTATGATGATTTTATCTTTCAACCAGGCCTCTGTGGATTAGTGGAGGGTCTACTCTTTCAGTGAATATCCTAAGGCATTTGCTGGGTGTGGCCAGGGAGCTCTGTTCAGTACTCCAGGGTGAGGAAAGTGTCCATGGTAACACCCAAATTGGGTGTGGTAAATTCCCCCCCACCCCTCCACCCCCAGCCTTTTTTTTTTTAATCAGAAGGAAGGGTAATCTTCTCTGTTGGCATAGCCTCACACTTACTTACTCTCCTCTAGGGAGACCAATGCCTGTTGTTCTCTAGTCCCAGTGGCTATAATATTCATGCTACTACAAGAACCACACAAAGGATCCTTGCAGTCCTTAGTGTGAACATGGAATCCGCAGCAATGACAATAACCAGGGAATCAGGGAGTCCCTGGCTTGTAGAGCTGCCCATTTTGACTACCAAAAGACCTAGCCACACCTTCCAATCTCTCACACAGCCACAATGTTTTCGTAGTAGCAGCACACAAGGCTCCCACAGTCACCAACACCTAGCCCTCTGTCAATTCTCCCAGTCAGATTTAGGTGTGTCCTCTTGGGTTGTTGCTGGACATGCAGACATGAGCTGGCACAGCTGTTACATAAGTCCAAAATGGTACCCGCCCTCTCTCTTGGCTAGTTATAGGACTCTAATACCAGGTGGTCAGGGAGAGAGAAATGTGTCTCCTTTTTTTTCCCCCTCTAGGATGGCAGCTATTCTGTTGCACCACAGGACTCCAAGCCAAATACCACGCTCTTCCCATAGCTTTATCACCAGTGGCTTGGGTTGCTGCAGTCTGGTCTTACCTCACTCTCCAAAGCTGGTGCTGAGGCTCTTGGGTGCTGGCTGCTCGGGTCCTGACTTGTGCATGTCCACACCTTCCACTTTCCTGTAGATCCACAGTGTCCCTCTAATTTGCGTGGAGTTTCCTCTTCTGTTTTCTCCCTCTTTCCTGAGATTGCTCTCTCCACTTTTTTTCTTAACTATCTTCCCTTAGATTAGAACATTAAACTCCCTCCCTAATCTGCCATCTTGGTCTCTCTCCCTTTGATAATTATTTTAATCCATGACTTTTTCCTTCATATTTGTAAAGGCCTATTATATAAATGTCATCTATTTAGTAACACTAAATACTGTTTTTTAATGCTTCTTTTGGATGCTTAGCCTCTAGTATTTTACAAGCTGAAGACTACTCTTATGCAATTGTTTTTACCTGCTAAGTCACTATTTCCACATTAATAATAGGGTAAAGATATCAGGCTTCAGCTTAGATTATGACAGTACCTAATGTCTTTTCCACATTGACTTTAAGCAAGGAGAAGACTTCCTCTCTTATTTTCATGGGAATTTCATGAATTCCAATATGTATATTTTTCCAGCTGTAGTATTTTATTTGCAATTGGAAATTACCAGTTGAGATATCATTTTTCTTATGAAAAATTTCCTAATACTAACTCCTAGTAGTTAAAGCTGATTTTGACTCTTTCAGTGGTATGATTTCTTTATCTAAAACTTAGTATTTTTAATATTCTTTAAAATTATTTATGTTGATATTTCTGGGTCAATGAAACATTGATTTTTTTTCTTTTGACAACCCTTTAATAAGTGTAATTACTTTTTGGTTGCTATATGATCTTAGGTGATTAAGATAAATGGAAACAATCTTGGCTAATATTGCTAAAGTTATTTGATCTAATATCTGTTTTAAATTGCAAGTGAAACTCCTTGATTGCAAATGTTTATGTGTCCAGAATGTCCATGTTGGTAATCCATTATAGCAGCAAGTCTTTGTTTCCTTGTAAGTGAATTATTTTCATATTATGCACTTAATAGACTAGTTTAGACAGACCTGCAGGGCTAAATGAAAGGTTGTGGGGCTCACATGGAATTTTAGAGTTATTTCAAATGGCTATTTCTTAAACAACACATTTTTAAATTTGTGTTGAGCTATCTTTGCTTCCAAGAAAAGGAGGCTTGTGTTTTCTAGTTGGGAACAGGTTTGAATGGGAATCAGGGTATTTGCATAGGTCAGTTTTACCATTAATACATTAAGGGGTCGACATTCTGAGCCAAAAAATATGAGGCAGGGTGAAATGATTCTGAGGTTGCTAGAGGATTTGGAAATTATATTCTTTTCTCTAATTTTTCTTACAAGCTTTCCATTTGTTTTTCCTCTGACTTTGTGGTTGGTAGAGCCCCTTTGAGCAGTTTTCTGAGCATTAGAAAGGTTAGGGTATCCACTATTCAGGACACCAAGTATTGATAACCTCTCTCCATCCTGAGCATCCTGCCTGAGGGGACTCCATGGGTAGGTCTGGAGACAGCTATTAGATTGTAAGGCAGCTGCAGGTGTTAATGACAAACATTCTTGTCTCTCATCCTAAGAAAGAATTGCCTCAATAGATGTACAGTGGTAGAAATTTCACTGGACCCCAAAGGAAGCTGACTGAAAATGGGATTTTATTGTCTTACTATTTTAGTTTAAAATACCATTTTCCCTGCCATGTTTTCTTATTTCAAGTTTCAAAATAAGGTTCACAGACAGTTTCACTGGCAGTTTTCAATCATGTTGCACAAGCCATCCACTTTCCATTTAACAAAGGGAATGGTTAATAGTTTCACACATTACACTGGACCACTATTAAGTGGGCTTTCATTTAAATGTGAACAATGAAGAACTGGGATGACTGCCCTGAAGGGACACAGTGAGTCAGCTGCTCAGATAGGAAAGGCTCCCAGATGTCATTTTTAGGAGCTAAAAATGTCATAGTCTCTTTAAGAAAATTTCTTATTTATTATACCGGAAATATCAAATGCATTTACTTATCTCCTTGTGTGTAATGAAAACAGTGAACTTTTTTCTTATCCATCTTTCTTAGTATATTGGTCAGTTTAATAATAAAATTTGCTTGCTGTTCCTGTACCTATAAAGCATTTATTTTTCTTAATGATGATATCTAAGAATGTGAAAAAGAAACATGGCATATATCTAAATCTGAGAAATACAGACACCAATATTAAAATCTGATACCGGGTGAATAGCTCAGTGGGTTGAGGTACTCCTTGCTGTTTTTCCTTTGTAACACAAAACATATTTTAAAAATAAAATGTAAACATAAAGTAATAGGAACTCATTAAGAACAGTCACAAGGGCAAGTTACATGGTTTTGGTTATGTGTATTTATAGAAGATTGATAATTTGTGCCCCTGGTTACATCTGTGCAACTTTCAGAAATCAATAAACTGGTTTCTTTATTATTACAGTTAGAAGAAAAGCACTATGTTTGTATTTAAAAGAGTATTCTAATTAAAGTATAGAAGTAATTTCAGTAATAATTATTTTACCATGATATTTTAGTGAATTAAGTTGTGAAGATGACTGAAAGGGGAAAGTGTTTACCTGTCTTTTAAATTTTGTCTCTGATCTTTGTTCATTTGTATCATCATCTTTCCTCTCTCAAATGAATCTGAAATATTGGAGGGGAAAACCAGTTTTCTTGTGGAAGCTCATGTTACAGAATGCACTGCAAACTAGTGCTTTCCCTTCCAGCTTTAACTAAGGCTGTTACATGATTTTAAGTCAATAGTGTATTAATAATGAGGATTTTTAAAACATCACTTTTAGGAAGATCCAATTTAAAAAAATAGCATTTTAAAAACCCAGCTCAGTAGTCAGTATGCTTTGGTGCTCATTATTTGGAGCCTTCAACCCCTCCCCTAGTGCTATCCTTGGCTCTACATCGTCATGCTAAAGAATCGTCTGAAAATCTGCTTGTGTCATTTCTGCTTCCAACATTATCATCAAGGACAGAAAATCTGGAGTCTGCAGTTGCAGGTGATTATGTTTATAGAGTTGGGAGAAGAGTGGAATAATCTAAAGAACAGCATATTTTGTGTGTACACATAGATTCTCACTTCCGTAGTGAATGGATTTTTGTGCTCCTGGGCTGTCATGTTACTGTCGTCAGACTCTAGTCATCCATTGATTATGACAATTGCATTGATTGCCTCAGCATCAGCTGACCCCCTATGACTAAACAGGTTCACGTGGCAGACGCTTCATTCAAAACATTAGGCCTAGAGTTGCTGATATGCATTCTCTTTCAATGCCCAAAGTCTCCATAAATTTTCGACTGAAATGTAGTCTTGAGATGGAGCTTTTCTTGAGAAAGATAAATGGAGCTTTATTTCAGATGTTTAAATAGTCTTTTTAGGCCTTCATAATTCTTTTTTGGTCGGTTGTTTTAAAGATTTCATTTATTTGAATGGTAGAGTTACAGAGACAGAGATACAGAGGGGGAGAGACAGAGAGTGAGAAAGAGAGAGACAGGGATCTTCCATTTGCTGATTCATTTCCTAAGTGGTTGCAACAGCCAGAGCTGGGCTAGGCCAAAGCCAGGAACAAAGAACTCCATCCAGGTCTCCTTTGTGTGTGGCAGGAGCCCAAGAACTGATGCCATCTTTCCCAGGCACATTACCAGATAGCTGGATTGGAACTGGAGCACCTGTGACTTGAACCAGGGCTCATGTGGAAAGCTGGCGTCTAGGCAGCATCTTAACACATTGTGCCACAACACCAACTTAACCACTGACACCTATTATTGCTTTTATAAGTGCCATTTAAGCAGCTTATGATTGAGAGAATATATTCTTCCAGTCCAAATTATTATTACTTTTATTTAACAGTGGTTAATTTTCCTGTTTCTCTTTTGTTCTCTCTCTCTCTGTCTCTCATCCTCTCTTCCTTACTACTTGAAAATGCCTTCTATTTCAGGGAGTTATATAATCATAAAATTTATTTATTACTAAGAATATTGGGGCATGTGATCTTCATTTTCATATGAAGAAGTCAGAAGAGGGTATGGATAAAAATACCACATAAAACAATGAAGTGTGTAAGAGATAAGGCTGTTGGAATGAGACAAATGTGGGCTTTATTTTTTTCAAGTGAAAAGATGTATATTTCATTCACACACAGTACGTTTAAGATAGTCACAGATCATTAAAACGCTAGTAGTGTAGCATTCTTAATAAATGATTTGACAGAGACTTAAAGGTTGACAAAAGTCTTTATTTTAAGAATGGGGGGGGGGGGCGTGGAACTGTGGCGTAGCAGGTAAAGATACTGCCTGCGGTGACGGCATCCCATATGGGTGCCGGTTCCAGACCTGGCTATTCCACTTCTGATCCAGCTCTCTGATATGGCTTGGGAAAGCAGTGGAGGATGGGCCAAGTCCTTGGGCCCCTGCACCCATGTGGGAGACCCGGAGGAGGCTCCTGGCTCCTGACTTCGGATCTGCGCAGCTCTGGCTGTTGCGGTCAATTCGGGAGAGAACCAGCAGATGGAAGACCTCTCTGTATATATATCTATCTCTCTCCTTCCCTCTGTGTGTAACTCTGACTTTCAAATAAATAATAAATAAATCTTTAAAAAAAATGGGAATAGGAGAGGGAGGAGGAAGAAGGGTGGGAGTACAGGTGGGAGAGAGGGTAGGGTGGGAAGAATCATTATGTTCCTAAAGTTGTATTTATGAAATGCAGGAAGTTTGTATACCTTAAATAAAAGGCTTCTGGGTTAAAAAAAAAGAAAACCCGAAGTCTATATTTGTACAAAAGCTGTTACACACAGGCAGTTCTTTCCTTGTTTTGTTTTTGGACTTAAAATTTGACAAAGCATTATCTTTGTAGGAAAACTGATACACACAGCATTTCTTCCTTTTTTTGTTTTTGAATTTTTTTAAAAAGATTTATTTATTTATTTGAAAGTCAGACTTACACGGAGAGAGAAGGAGAGGCAGAGAGAGGTCTTCTATCCACTGGTTCACTCCCCAATTGGCCGCAATGGCCAGAGCTACACTAATCTGAAGCCAGGAGCCAGGAGTCTCCTCTGGGTCTCCCACTTGGGTGCAGGGGCCCAAAGACTTGGGCCATCTTCTACTGCTTTCCCAAGCCACAGCAGAGAGCTGGATCGGAAGTGGAGCAGCTGGGACTCGAACTGGCGCCCATATGGGATGCTGGCACTGCAGGTGGTGGCTTTATCCACTACACCACAGTGCCAACTTCTGGATTTTTTTAAAAAAGATTTTAGCTCCCACATATAAGGGAGGACATGTGATATTTATCTTTCTGTATCTGGGTTATAATCCTCAAATTTGTCACATTTTAGTTTTATGATCTTGACCAAGGTGTTTGACTGTTTTAACTCTATTCTCCACATCTATAAAATGATGTTGATAATGTCTCCTTTGTAATATTTATTTTTATAAAGACTTTATTTTTTAGATCAAGTTTATGTTCACAGCAAAATTGAGAGGAAGGTACAGATATTTTCTGTATATCTGCTGCCTCTGCATGCATATAAACTCATGTATTATCAATCTGCCCCACCAAAGTGGTTAGTTTATTGCAATGATGAACCTACAAGGACACATCATTGTCATTTTACACTCTTTTTTTTATTCCAATACCACTCTGTTTTGACTATTATAACTTTGTTTTAGATTTGGAAATTAGGTAGTATAGTACCTCTTTTTATTTTCCTTCTGTTTAGTTTTGTTTTGGCTATCTAGGATGTTTTGGGATTCCATAAGAATTCCAGAACTGTTTTTTTTTTCTGTTTCTGTAAAAAATGTCATTGGAATTTTGATAGAAGTTGCATTAAATATGTAGATCACTTTGAGTGATAAGGACATTTTAGCAATGTTAATTCTTCCACACTATGAACATAGGATATCTATGTTGTTGTATGTTTTCTAAACATTTATTTATTTCTTTGGAAGGCAGATTTACAAGAGAACGAGAGGGAGAGAGGGAGAGAGGGAGAGAGGGAGAAAGGGAGAAAGGGGGGGGGAGAGATTCCATCTACTGGTTCACTCCCCAAATGGCTTAACAACCTGGACTGGGCCAGGAAGAAACTAGGATTCAGGAAGTTCATCTGGGTCTCCCACATGGGTGCAGGTGCTCAAACACTTGGGCCATCTTCCTCTGCTTTTTTCAGGCCATTAGCAGGGAGCTTGATCGGAAGTGGAGAAGCCAGGACAGGAACCCAGCATCCATAAAGGATGCCAGCACTGCAGCAGTGGCTTAACCTGGTACACCACAATGCCTGACCCTTATCTTTTTGTTTAGTTGTGTCTTCTCAATCTTTTTAATCAGTATTTTATATATATGTATATATACATATATATATTTCACTTCTGAGGAATTTATTACTAAATATTTTTGTAACTCTTGTAAGTGGAACGTTTTCTTTCTTTTTTTGGATAGTTTGCTGTTAGTGTTGAAAATGCTACTGATTTTTGTATGTTAAATTCTGTACTCTAACATTATTGAAATTATTAATTCTAGCAGTTTTTTTCATTGCATTCTTTAGGGTTTCTTGTTTGTAAGATCATGTCATCTGCAAACAGAGACAATTTTTTCTCCCTTTACACTTTGAATGCCTTTTATTTATTCTTTTCTTAATTACTCTGGCTAGGACTTACAGTATTTTATTGGGTAGAAGAGAACAGAGTGGGCATCCTTAACTTGTTCATGATCTTACAAGAAAAGATTTCAACTTTCTACCATTGTTAGGTTAGTTATGGGTTTGGTATACACGATTTTGATTGTGTTCAGAAAAATGGTTTTTTGTACTTAATTTGATCTTTATTATGAAATAAAATTGAATTTTGTTTAATGCCTTTCTGCATCTTTTGAGGTAATCATATTTTTTGGCTCTTTATCCTGTTTATATAGTGTATCATGATTTTTATTTGCTTATGTTAAGCTATCTTTGCATACTAGGGACATATCCCACTTGATCATGGGGACTGATTCTTTTATTGTGCTGTCTACTCAGTGTGCTAGTATTTTGTTGAGGACTTCTGCATCTATGTTCATCAAGGCTATTTGCCTTTAATATTTATGTTACAGTGTACTTGTTTAGTTTGGGAATCCAACTAATACTGGTCTCATAAAATTAATTTAGAGCATTCATTCCTATTTGATTTTTTGAAAGGGTTTGAGAAGAATTGTTACTGGTTCTACTTGAAATATTAACGGCAGATTATAGGCAGAATTCCACAATAAATCCATATGTTCTAGGATAATCTTTCCTGGGACACTTTTATTACTATTTCAGTCTCCTTATCTACTATTGGTCTATCCAGATAGTCTATTTATTTATGATTCAGTATTAGTAGATTATACGTGTCTAGGATCTTACTTACTTTTTTTCTACATTATACAATGTTTTTTGGCATATAACTATTCATAGTAGTTTCTATTTCTTTGTATTTTTGTAGTATCAGTGGTAACCTCTCCTCTTTTATTGATTTTCTTTTCTTTTTCTTATTGAGTATAGGTAATATTTGGGCTTACCTAAATTGTCTTCCTAAGAGAGAGTCTGCATCCAGCAGTGGTTTTACATTTAATCCAATGTTACTGTACTGATATGATGGTGTGGGGCAGGGAATATCCTTTCAGTCTTATAGTGAGCTCCTATCTCTGAGCTGTGACCTTAGTATGTATTTCTTAGTCTTTCCTCCTTACTCCTTAAGTGATATAGGAAGGCTGGAGAGAGATAAAGGGGAAGAAATTCTAAGTAGAATAAAGCTCTTGTAAAGTCTTTTCTCTAAGAGTAGGCCTTGCTTATGAAGAATGCTCTGGACCTATTTCACAAAAATTACTCTTTATTTCTTCTACCAGAAACAAAAGGAGATCTTTATCCAGTTTTCACTATGAGGACCTAGTAGTATTCCTGAACATAAAAGCACAAAAGTGTGGAGACTGGCCCCTCTGATACCATAGCCTAAAGAGTTTCTCTTTGTCGTGTTAATCTACATTCAGCCTCCAGTATTTCTTTTTAAAAAAAAAATTAATTTTAATTTTATTTTGTTTGTATTGTCACTGTTTTTTGTAGATACAATTCTTTTTTTTAAAGATTTATTTATTTATTCGAAAGTCAGAGTTACACAGAGAGAGGAGAGGCAGAGAGAGAGAGAGAGAGAGAGAGAGAGAGAGAGTTCTTCTATCCAATGGTCCACTCCGCAATTGACCACAACGGCTGGAGCTGCGCTGATCAGGAGCCAGGAGCCAGGAGCCAGGAGCCTCCTTCGGGTCTCCCATGCGGGTGCAGGGGCCCAAGGACTTGGGCCATCTTCCACTGCCTTCCCGGTCCAAAGCAGAGAGCTGGATTGGAAATGGAGCAGCTGGGTCTCAAACAAGGGCCATATGGGATGCTGGTGCACCACAGCGCCGGCACCTGTAGATACAATTCTAAGAACATAATGATATTCTCTCCCACCCTCTCTCCCTTCGTCCTTCCATCCCCCTCTGTCCTTCCCACCTTCCTTCCTTTTCCCCTTCTTACTTTTTTCTTAGCTTTTGTGATAACATATTTTAGATTTACATTACAGTAAAAAGACTGAATAAGAAGTTTAACAAATAAAAAGCAAAAAGACATAGTTTAGTAGAAATATAGACAATGACTATAAGCAGTAATTGAACGGCGACTGGAGTATACCATGTTGAGTGAAATAAGCCAGACCCAGAAAGATAAATACTGCATGTTCTTCTTATATGTAGGCGCTAAGATTAAAAAAAAGAAAGAAAGAAAGAGAGAGAAAGGAATGTTTATTTGTGTCAGTGTTGCAGCAAATATAATTTTGTAAAACTTTATTTTATACTTTTGGGAAACCAATGGTTAAAATGTTATATTACTACAGTTTTAAAGATCTGTGATTACTTTAAAATTTACTGTATGTATGTGAATGAAATGGTCATTTTTAGCTTTCAGTATTTTTTTTTTTTATAATTACTGGGTAGATGCTTCTATCAGCTTTTGATTCCTGAGATTCTGACTCTGGTAAGCACTTTTTATCTATGATCTAAATTCACCTATTTTTTCACATCATGGAGTGGCAGTTGCTGTGCATCCTCTTTGGAGGCCAGGAAAAGTTGTTGACTCTCAGTTCAGTGTTTTCTTATTATAAATATAGGAGTGATGACTTCTGAGTATTTTGCGTCATGGAGCTGAACCTCAAAATGTACTTTCTCTATAAGGAACGCATTAAAAATAGACATAGATAGGTTCAATGTAAAAGGATTATAAAAGCCATTTTATGTAAATACTAATCCTAAAAATGCTGATGTGGCTGCATCAATATTTTCCAAGTGGAACTCAGAACTTATCAAGGAATAAAGGACATTTCATAATTATAAAGGAGTAGATCCAAGACAAACAATCCATAACAGTCTATGCAATATTCAAAGCTAAAGATGAAAGTAGAAATAAAAAACCCACAGTTATAGTTGCCGATTTTAATAATCCTTCTTAATTTTGACAAGAGTGTAGAAAGAAAATTAATAAGAATTTAGAAAACTCAAGCAGTTCCGTCAACAAACTTGACCTGTGTCAGTCTGTTCGGTCTGCTGTAACAAAATCCCAGAGGCCAGGTTGCTTGTGAAAAACAGAAATTCATTTCTCATCATTCTGGAATTTGGAGTGTAAGATCAGGTGTCAGTAGATTCAGTATATGGTAAAAGCCTACTCTCTAGTTTGTGGATTGTACCTTCTAAATGTATCTCTACATGATGGAAGAGAGAAGACATTTTTCTGTGGCTATACCCTCATGATATAATTACCCCTAAAATCCTCCACTTACTAATATCGTAATATTAGTGATTAGGTCTCAATGTATGAATTTGGGTGAGGAGGCATACATTCAGTCTATAACAGCCTAACTGATATTCAGAGCGTGTTTTACCCAACGAATATACTTTATTCTTAAAGGTACATAGGATACTTGTAAAGATAGATCATGTCCTGGATCATAGAACAAATCTCAATAAATTTTAAAGGATTGAAATCAAATGGAGTGGTTTTTTTTTGTTGTTGTTTTTTTTGTTTGTTTGTTTTTTTGTTTTTTTTTTTTTGTTTTTTTTTAGATTCTACTTATTTATTTGAGAGGTAGAGTTGCAGTGAGAGGGAGAGACAGAGAAAGGTCTTCCGTCCACTGGTTCACTTTACACATGGCCACAACGGCCAGAACTGTGCCAATCCGTAGCCAGGAGCCAGGAGCATCTTCTGGGTTTCCCACATGGGTGCAGGGGCCCAAGTACTTGGGTCGTCTTCTACTGCTTTCCTAGGTCATAGCAGAGAGCTGGATCAGAAGTGGAGCCGCCGGGACTATGACCGGTGCCCTTTTGGGATGCTGGCACCGCAGGCAGAGCATTAACCTACTGCGCCACAGTTCTGGCCCCTGGAGTATGTTTTTGATCACAATGGAAGTAAATCAGAAATCATTAACCAAAAGAGATCAAGGAAGTATCAATTATCTGGAAGAATGTGTTCCAAATAGATATGGTTCAATGAAGACATTATGAAATAAATTAGAAAATGTTTGAACTGGCTATTAAGGAAAGTACAACATATCAAAACATGTGAGATTCAGGTAAATCAGTGCTTAGAGAGAAATTTTGTACTTCTAAATTCTCACTTTAGGGAAAGTGGTAAAGAATCAATGATTTAAAATTGAGAAGCTAGAAATAAAAAGATTAAAAAAAAACTAAAACAACCCAAAGTTAGTGAAAGAAATAATAAAGAGAAAGAAAACAATAAAACAGAAAATAAACAAACAAAAAATTTTTTAAAAAATCAGTAAACTTACAAACTCAGAATAATCAATAAAAAAGAGGAAAGATATTGTTACCAATATCAGGAATTAAGAAGGTATGTCTTTTGGACTCTACCAACATTAAAAGCATATTAAGGGAATATTTATGATTAAATTTAATTAATTTAACTTTTCTGGTAAGATAGACAAATTATGTGAAACATACTAATTTCTAAATTTGACTCAAAAAATTTCAAAATTAAATATTCCTATATGTATTTATAGCTAAAAATTTTTCTATAAATAAAACTCCAGGTCTGGATGCCCTCACTCATAAATTATCTCAAATATTAAGGAATAAATAATGCCAATGCTGCTCAAATATTGAAGACATGGAGGAATTAGGTACACATCCAAACTCATTTTATGAGGCCAGAACTACTAATACCTAAAATAGAGGAAAATTATGCTCATCTCACTAAATGGAGAAAAATATTTTACAACATTCAGTTAAAAATATTCTCAGTAAACTAGATATAGAAATAAACTTTCTCTACCAATTAATTTCTACAAACTCTACAGCTAATATCATATTTAATTCTGAAGGACTGAATGATTTCTTCCTGAGACTGGAAACAAGACAAACAGGTCCATTCTCATCATTTATATTCAATGTTGTCCTGGAGGTACTAGCAAGGAATAAAGTAAAATTAGGCCAGAAAATGAATTAAAATAAATATATAGTGGAAAGAACCAAAACAATGTTTATTCACTTACAACATGCCAATATATGTAGGTAGGCATAAAGAATCTACAGGGATCAACCTTGTGGCATAGCAAAAGCTGTCAGGCTGGCTTTCCATATGGGAGATGGTTCATGTCTCGACTGTTCCACTTCTAATCCAGCTCCCTGCTAATGTGCCTGGGAAAGCAGTCCTTCAGTCCCTGCACCCATGTGGGAGACGTGGATGAAGTTCCTGGGTCCTGGCTTCGGCCTGGCCCTATTGCCCTTGCGGTCAGTGGGAAGTGAGCCAGCATATGGAAGATCTCTCTCTCCCTCTCTGTAACTCTTTCAAATAAATTATATATATGTGTGTGTGTGTCTGTGTGTGTGTGTGTGTGTATAAAAGCACATACACACACACACAGAACTTAGTTTCCTTACTCTCCCCAGCTAAGCCATTTTAAAAACATTTATTTCTGCCTAGTAACTTGATGAAAACTAAAGTTAAACATCTGGCTCTACTACCAAAGGAGATTGTTTCTCATCCAGTTATATGAGGTGATTCAAGCAGACATTTGAGCTGGAAGACAGGTTTCATTAAGAATTTTAGCAATTTTGAAGGTTAGGTAAATCTCAAGAAATCTGCAATTGACATATTCAATTATCTCCTTGCTGTATTTAACAGTGACCAGGGCTGATGTCAGTCTTTCCACACAGGCAAGGGGGAACATAGCAATGATTAGATAGAGAAATAGAAGGGAAAAATTAATGTTGAATTTTGCTCCCATGAGTTTATGAGTTATACCTAAATTATTTGGGGAAAAGAAGATAAAACAGTATGTGATGAGTTTGTCTCCTACATAAAGCCAAAGGCAGTAAATTCTATTTCTTGAATTTGTAGTTATTTAAATTATTTGTCTGATGTGACCAACATGCAGATGTAGGAAAAGACTCATCTTTGTTCAGTATATTACTATTCTTAATTAAACCAGAATGCAAATAAATATAACCCTCAATTAACTTCCTCTTTTACTGTACCCCTTCCTCTGCTTCGTATTCCTTCTCTTTTCCCCCTTATTCTTACCTAATCTTTTCTCCCTTCCTGACTGCACTCTCCCTATTTTCCTTCATTTCCTCCATCGTTTTCCTTATAAAATACTTTAATGTAAAGAAAGAATAAAATGAAAATGTCAAAAACTAAATAATTATATTAATATAAACTTCATGCAAAGCCTTGAGGTTCATAGATTCTAACAAAGGCCGTTTATCTGTGCAACATGTTCAATATTGTCTCAGGAAAGTAATTTCAGAATAAAAACCTGAGGGGCTAACAAATACATGGAAAAAGGCTCAGTGTCACTAGCCATCAGAAAAAGGCAGGTCAAAACCACAATGAGGTATCAATCATACCAGTTAGAATGAATGTTATCAAAAAGACAAAATATACGCTGGCAAGGATGGAAACAAGGGGAAATTCTTACATGATGTTGGTGGGAATGCAAATCAGTACAGCCATTTTAGAAAAAAAGATGGAATTTCCTCAGAAACTGCCACATGGCCTGGCTTAACTCTCACTTCTGGGCATATATCCAAATGACATGGATGTATGAAACAGATACAGTACCTCCCATTTTCGTCATGACACTATTCACAATAATCAAAATACAGAATCAACCTGTGTCTATTTTTGGATAAATAAAATAAATGTGATTTATGTATCTGATTACATCTCATATGTCTGTATATGTATATATGTATTTGAATGTTATTCAGCCTCTAAAAAGCATGAAATACTGTCATTTTCAAAAACATGAATGGAACTGGAGAACTTTGTCTTAAGTAAAATAAGCCAGATACAGAAAGACAACTACCAATAACTACCACATCTTTTCTATCATGTATGGGAGCTAAAAAACAGTTCATCAGAGCATAGAAGAGTACAAGATGTAGGGAAGGATATTGGGAAGGGGATAGAGCCAGGTTGGATAAAGCTACCAAAATATATTTAAATAGAAAGAACAAATTCTGGTTTTCCATAGCATAGTGTACTGACTGTAGTTCATAATAATGCATTATATGTTTTATGTAGAACTAGAGGAGGAGTTCATCAGTTCTAAATAAGAAGAAATGTAAGGAAATGGAAATGCTAATTGCCGGATTGAATCAATTTGCACAGTATACAGTGTTAAAATTATACAGCCTGATTGAGGATTGACAGGGGACTGGGCACACATATAGGACTGAAAGCCACTTCCAGCCCCTCAACATACCACAGATTGTGGGGCTGAAACTGCCCATGGAGCAACCACAGGGAGCTGGCTCTGCAAACATCTCTATGCCTCTGTGGATGAGACAGGCTAGCAAGGTTGAGAGGATTCCCTGCACTCCAGGACTGTGGGAAGCCTTGTGAGCTGAGACTGTGGAAACACTGTGACTGCATGATGGTGCGGGGTGTAGCTGGATCTCTGGATAATCACTGTGTGTGGCACCACATGCTCAGAGCTCCCTAATTACCTGGGGTGGGTCATTTTAGGGGGATCAGTGCTCACACTGAGGACTGCACAGATCCTTGGTGTGATTCATGCAGCATGGGTGAGTGTTGCCACCATGGTGGACTAACTCCAGGCATTGATGACCTTGGAAGAGAGGAGGTGAGGGTGTGATTGTGCCAACAGAGGTGATCATATCCTCCTTTCTGCTGACAGGAGGAGATCTACCACACCTAACTTGGGTGTCAGCCTGGATACTTGCCACAAGCTAGAGCACTGACCAGAGCTCTCTGGTCACACTCAGCACATGCCTCTCGGTATTCACTAAAAGAGAAGACTCTACTAAGCCACAGAGGGATAATTCAAAGAAAAAAAAAGCCATCAGAGGAGAAAACCAACAAGTATTTCCACAAATGCCTAAAAATAAATGCAGAAACTAAAGAAACAAGAATAGGGAAGACAACATGACTCTCCCAAAGGAACATGATAATTCTTCAATATTTGAATGTGAAGATGAAGAGATTGATGAAATGCTTTTTAAGGAATTCAAAAGATTGATGAGAGGATTTCTCAGAAGCAATGAGAAGCAAATTCACAAGTTAAAGGCATTCAGACATGACATGGAATGAAAATTCTCCATGACAATGAGATTTTGAAGAAAAATCAAACTGAAATATTAAAGATGAAGAATTCAAGATGTCAAGTAAAAAATACAGTGGAAACCATTAATATCATACTTGGTGAAGCAGAGGAAAGAATGTCCAAGTCAGAAGACAAATATTTGAAATTTTTCAGTCAGAACAAAAAAATGAAGAAATTAGAAAAATTAAAAGCAGTGTTGGAGATTTGTGAGATTATATTAAATGACCCTATATCTGGGTCTTAGGAGTTCCTGAAGGTGTGGGAAGGTTATGGATTAGAAGTCCTGTTTTGTGAAATAATTACAGAACACTTTCTAATTTGGAGAAACAAAGAGACATCCAAGTACACTAGGCACATAGCACACCTAATAGACACGACCAGAAAAGATCTTCACCATAACATATTGTAGCCAAACTTTCCACAGTGAAACATAAAGAAAAGATATAAGATGTGTACAGGAGAAATGCCAGATTATTTTCAGAGGCTCTCCAATTAGACTCACAGCTCACTTTTCATCAGAAACCTTACAGGCTACGAAAGAATGAAAAGACATAGTCCAAGTCTTAAAAGAAAAAAACTGTCATCTCAGAATACTGTATCCTGCCAAGCTCTCAGTTATGAATGAAGGTGAAATGAAGACCTTCTATAACAAACAGAAATTGCAACAATTTGTCACTACTCCTCCAGTCTTGCAAATGATGCTATGTATTTGCTACACACAGACACACAGCAAGATAGTCATCATTAAGAAATAATGTGAAGGAAGAAAATCTCCCAGTAAGGAAGAAAATCTCCCAGTAAAAGTACAAAGGAAATCCAAAGCAAATAATAGGAATAATTATGGAAAAATGGCAAGGCCAAGTCATTACTTACCAGTAGTAACTCTGAATGTAAATGGATTAAATTATCAATTGGAAGATACAGATAGCTGAATGGATTAAAAAAAAAAAAACAAGAACGATCAATTTACTGCCTACAAGAAACACACCTCAGGAACAAAGATACACACAGACCAAAAATGAGAAGAAAGATAAAGACATTCCATGCTGACAGAAATCAAAAACCAGCAGGTGTAGCCATCCTAATATTAGACAAAATGGACTTTAATACAAATACTTTTTTAAAAGATTTATTTATTTTACTTGAAAGTCACGGTTACAGAGAGACAAGGAGAGGCAGAGAGAGAGAGAGAGAGAGAGAGAGGTCTTCCATCTGCTGGTTCACTCTCCAGATGGCCACAAAGGCTGGAGCTGTACCAATCTGAAGCCAGGAGCCAGGAGATTCCTCCAAATTTCCCATGCGGGTGTAGGGGCCCAAACACTTAGGCCATCTTCCACTACTTTCCCAGGCCATAGCAGAGAACTGGACCAGAAGTGGAGCAGCCGGGTCTCGAACACAGAAACACAGAAAGCCCAGGATGAGATGATGTCACTGCTGAATTCTACTAGACTTTTAAAGAAGATCCATTTCCAATTCTTCTCAAGCTACTCAAAACAATTGAGAGGGAGAGAATCATCCCAAACTCATTCTATGAGGCAATCATCACTCAATTCCTAAACCAGAAAATGATGTAACAGAAAAGAGAATTACAGACCAATATCCCTGATGAACATAAATCCACAAATCCTCAACAAAATACCAGTTAATCAAACTCAATAACACATCAGAAAGATCACTAACCTGGACTCAGTGGGATTTATCCCTGGTATGTAAGGGTGGTTCAATATTGATAAAGCAATAAATGTGACGCATCACATCAACAAACTAAAGGGTTCTAGTCCCAGTTGGGGCACCGGATTCTGTCCCGGTTGCTCCTCTTCCAGTCCAGCTCTCTGCTGTGGCCCGGGAGGGCAGTGGAGGATGGCCCAAGTGCTTGGGCCCTGCACCTGCATGGGAGACCAGGAGGAAGCACCTGGCTCCTGGCTTGGATCAGTGCAGCCATTGCAATATTTAGAGGTGGACAGTTAGGTAGTGATTAGGGTATGAAGAATCCAGTTGCTCAGGAGTGGATTAGTTTTATTATCTCCAGCATGGATCAGTTATCTCAGAGGTGAGTTTATTATAATTTTGGCCTGTTCTTGCCCTGTATCTCTGTCTTGGGTGATTACTTGCTCTGCTGTCACACTATGTTGTAGCACAAAGGCCCTTGCCAGATGTCAGAATCTGTATATTGCACTTGTCAGCCTCCAGAACAATGAGCTAAATGTACTGCTATTGATTTATCATGTACTGGGTCTGTGGTATTCAATTATAGCAGCAGAAAATGGACTAAGTCACATATGTGTATATGAATTAGAATCTTTTCCTTGTTAGATTTCAGTTAAACAACTAGAATCTCATTACCTTAGTATATTTTATATGAGTTTTTGGCAGTAACGTGTCTAAAAATTTATTTGCTCATTTTTACTTGAAAGGCAGAGTGATTCATATCATATCATATCATATCATATCATATCATATCATATCTATATGTGAGAAAGAGAGGAGGGGGAGAGAAGTCTTCCATCTGCTGGCTCACTTTCCAAATGACTTCAATGGCTAGAGTTGGCCCAGGTGAAACCCAGGAACCTCGAGCTTCATCTGGGTCTCCCACATGGGTGGCAGGGTTCTAAGTACTTGGGCCATCTTCCACTGCTTTTCACAGGTGCATTAGTAGGGAGCTGAATCAGAAGTAAAGCTAATAGGACACAATGCAGTGTTCTGATATGGGATGCCAGCATTGCAGTCAGTAGCTTAGCTACCTGCGCCATGACTTTGGCCCCATCTGTAATGCACTTTAGATCACAGCTTTTTTTATGCTCATCTTTAGAGAGTAATAAACTTTCTTGGAAGAATAAAGCCTACTTATCTGAAAAAAGATGCTTTGTAAATGATACGCTCTTTTGATACAAGGGCCAAGTGTGTCTTATATTTGTGTGACTTCAATTTTCCATCTAACATTCCTAAGCCATGTAGTTTCAAAGTGTTGTTAGGTTCAGGAAACCTTTGATTGTCATTACGGTTTGATTTGTGGGCTTAGTCTAGAGAAGAGTGACTTTTGGAAGGATTGGAAAGATCATGTTGCAGGAGACTGCTGAAGGTTCAGATTCCTAGATTAGGAATGTCAGTTCAGAGGGAGGCATTGATGAAAAGATTTAAGTGAGAATTCAGTGAATTCTTCAATTTAGCATTTGTAGAAAATCATCCACATTTAGGGACCTACAGAAGCAGCTAACCAGGGTATCTAGTAAGGAGTCAGAATAATAAACTTCTGATGACTCTTAGGACTGAAATGAAATCAGAAGTTCTCAACTCTTTCCCAGCTTCAATCCACCCACACTGCATTCTTAACTGTTACAGGGCCACCGTAGTGGGAATTCTTGGCAGGGTAGGGCAAGAATGGGGAGCTTGGAGTGAATCAGAATCGGGAAAATCCTGTGTTGATTTACATATGTTCTAATTAGTGAGTGGGTGAATCTGATTAGTTATCATTTAGCTGAGGAAAGTATGCTAGGAAAGCATACTCATGTTTCTATAAAAAGCTTTAACTGACATGTAAACCTTATATGTATTTATTGGATATGATTTGATGTTTTGGTATATGTATTCATTGTGTAATGTCTAATCAGAGTTAAAATATGTATCTCTTCAAACACTTTTAATATCTTTGTGGTAAAAACTTTCAAAATCCTTTCTTAAGGTTTTTGCTTAGACAAATATAAAATACATTGTAATTACCTGTAATCACCCTAGTGAGCAATTAAACAACAGAACTTCCGACTCCATCTTAAGCCACTGGCTGAAGGGAACACCCTGTAGAACTCCTGGTCAGTACACTGCCTTTAAAGAGTATAGACTGCTATTCATCAAAATGAATTATATGCATAATGGGGGGGCAGGGAGGAGTTGTTCTGTGCAATGGAGGGTGGCTTTGGTGCCACATGTAAAGTCAGTGAAGAGTGTCACAAACAGTGTCATGGGAAGAGCAACAGGGTGAACAGAAAGTTGACTTTTGAAATGAGTTTGAAGAGTCTGCTAAGTCTCCCTTACGAAACCTTTGATAAATTTTTCATTGCTTACTAATGATTTTGGAGGAAACACTGGGGGATGATAAGCATTTCTCTGGGTTCATTTTCACTATGTATGATAGAAATACAGTGATTCTAATCACCCAGTGTAGATAACTAGCTTTTTTTTTTTTAAAGAGGTTTTTCATCCACTGATTCATTCCCAAAATGACCACAACCTCCAGGGCTTCCAGGAACTCCATCCTTGTCTCCCACATGGTGGCAGGGGCCCAAACACTTTGGCCATTTTCCTCTGCTTTCCGTGTGCATTAGCAGGGAACTGGATCAGAAGTGGAGAAGCCAGAATTCTAACTGGCACTCCTATGTGGGATGCTAGCAGCACAAGTGGTGTTGTAAGTAGCTAAGTCACAATGCCATCCTGGATGTCTAACCTTTTAACTACTGTCCAAAGAAAAGTTTTTCAATATTGGGTGTGATGTTATGGAATGCAGCAGATGTTGGGATGATGCAATATAAAGGCCTGAACTGAGGATATTAAATAGAAAAAAGGAAATTTTCCTTTTTGTAAGAAATTGGTTTTATGGTGTAAATGTAATCCCTCTGTCCTATTACAACTATAGTTATTCTCTGGTATATTTCCCTCAGTTTATGTGTTTATGTTGTATATATTGTAACTGTGCCATATAAATGTAAGTATCTTTCTTTTTCACTGCCATGTATAATACCTTTCATAGTCTATATTTGTACGTGTCTTGACTATGTGTCTATCATCTATCTAAATTATCAATGAATTCATCAATACTTTTGTTTACCAATTATCTGTGAGTATTGCTTTCAAGCATGTAGAAATTTGTTTTCCTGAAGTCTACTTTCTAGCTCTCGTTTAATAATCTCTTAGCAGCTTTGGCTTTCATATAATTTGGTCTGAAGACCACAATGATAAATGTATTTCTTTGTGCATCATGTTCATAGCCATTATTTTTAAATGCCTTCTGTAAATCTGAAAGGACCCTCCAAAATACATTTATTCTTTTATTGTTGAATAAAAGTTATTTGTAAATCTTCATTTTTTAAAATAACTCTGTAATGTATAAGTTTATAGCATAACTTTGTTTATCTTTTAGAATACTTCCTTGGGAGAAATTCATAGGCATGAAATCAGCTGCTATAAAATTTTTTGTGCATCTTTAAAGTCTATAATGTCATTCTGAGAATGACAAGAACCATATTCTTGTTGTATTGCACTAAACCAAAGACATTGTGGTTATGTGTGCTCCATTTTTTCTTCAAATTCCAAAATTGCTCTGTGTATATTTTGCAGCTAACGGGATCTTCATAGTCATATACATGATGACAAAGAACTGTTGTGTTTACTACCTGCTATTCCTACCACCATCCAGAGAAGTGTGAAATGTGAAGGTTATTCCAAATTAAGTACTTTAATCTTTTTTTTTAAATTATTTTATTTATTTGAAAAGCAAAGCAATAGAAAGAGAAGGACATACAGAGAGAAAGATCTTCCATCAGTTGATTCACTGCCTAAAGGGCCATAACAGTGGAGGTGGGGCTGGAGTGTGCTCCAGGCTGAAAGCAGGAGCTACAAAGTCCATCCAGATCTCCTTTGTGGGTGGCAGGGGCCCAAGTATTCTGGCCATCTCCTACTGATTTCCCAGGCACATTAGCAGGGAGCTGGATCAGAAGTAGAGCAGCCCACTTGGAATCTGAACTCCAAAATGGGATGCCAGTGTTGTAAGCAGTGGCTGAACCCCATGCACTGCAATGCTGGTACCCTAAGTACTCCAAATCTTCTTTGGTCAGCTAAAGTGAAAATGAAATGAAGTTTTCCTATTTAATTAGATACTCAAACAGTGGTAGGACAGGATCTAACCCTGATGACAAATGGTTGGCTATATAATTGGATAAATGGATAATATCTGAATATATGACTGATTCTGTTCACTAAGAGAAAAATACATTTAGTCACAAAATTGACTTTGCTGCTTGCTAATTGAAGCTTATTGTCTCTGCCCCAGTGAGTCTTCTTCCTGGGACTGAGGTTTCACAATTGGGGAAGTAACAAGCTAAGGAAAACAATCATTTAATACCTTAAGTTGCTAAATAAATATTTTTATTGCATTAAAAAGAACAGTTGCAGTGTTAAAACTATTGATTTTAAGAATTTTAAAGTTTGTGCTGGATGACTTTTCTCTTTGAAAAAAAAATAACACCCTATTTCATTAAGCAGAATAATACAAAATGAAACACTCCTTTCATCATATTGACCCTAAGTAGAATGTATGTATTTAATAATGATGTTCTTCATAGTAAGAAATATCCATATTGCAGATTTGTGCTCAATGGTGTTTTATAAGATATGGTTTTTATCTGAAAAGAAAATTTCAAGCTGAATATTAATACTTAAAATTCTGTATATAAAAGGCTATTAGAAATATAAAATCAGTTTCATTAATGAAAGTAGATTATAAATTTCAGGTATGAATTTTAAGATGATATTAAATTATAATAATAAAACTAGGTAGGTGATATATAATTTCTTATTCCATCCTTACTAAAATATATTTATAAAATATGAATGGGTGTTTTAGTAGTTCATTAACTTGTGGTACAGCAAAGAATTGACTTTGCTTTGGAATTGTAGATAGGCTATTTTTTTTTAAAGATTTAATTTTTTGAAAGGCAGAATTGAAGAGAGGCAGAGGCTGAGAGAGAGGGAGAGAGAGAGAGAGAGGCCTTCCATCTGCTGGTTTAATCTCCAAATGGCCACAACTGCCAGAACTCAGCTGATCTGAAACCAGGAGCCAGGAGCTTCTTCCGGGTCTCCTACGTGGGTGCAGAGGCCAAAACACTTGGGCCATCTTCTACTGCTTTCCCAGGTGATAGCAGAGAACTGGATGCAGGCACAGAAGGCAGAGGCTTGGCCTACTATGCCACCGTGCCAGCCCCCTCATATTACAAACTTAGCTATAGATTATCTAGAAAATAAAAGGAACAGCAACTGATTTCAAGAAGGACTAGTAACCTCTCAATATGTCACTGAAGTTTTGAGCTGTGTGCTTTTCCAGCCATGAAAACATAATCTGTTTTCATTCTGTCTTTAAATTGCAAATAGTTGCTTAGCTTCAAAAATCCCTATGTAATCACTCACATGGAAGATTAGTGCTGACTTTTCCTTAAGTGTTTGTTCTCCATCTTACCATGGGGATAGTTCTCTGAAAAATTAATATTTTAAGATCAAGTAGACCAGTGCTGTACTGTTCTATAAACAGTCACTGGCCACATGGGGCTATTTATATTTAAGTCTAAATTAATTAAAATTAAATAGAATTGAAGATTCCATTTCTTAGTCTTACTAGGCTTATTTCAGGTGGAAATAGTCACAAGTACCTAGTGACGACTATATTGAACAATATAGGCCTAGAGCTACAGGACACGTTCATAACTGCAGGAAGCTCTATGGTACAGTGTTGAGCTAGACTAAATATCTTATAAAGTATCCCCTTTCTAATAGAAACCCATATCTTGCTTTATTTCTAAAATAACAGAGGAAATAAAAATATGAACAAAATCACAAATAGTGAATAAAATGAGTGAGTCATTCTAAAATCATGTGATTACATTTGTTTAATGTGGCCTACATTGATGTATATTAAGATGAAGACAAATGTTTATATTCATTGGTAAAACAAACTCAAAAGGAAAGTTAGTGATGCTTACAAGGTGGGTCTGGAGGCAGCATTTTTGTAGGTGCAGCTAACACTCGAAACAGAACAAGCACAGGACAGCTTCATGACGTCCTCTTAATTATTTGTCCAGTGCATTTGTTTTTGTAATCTTAAAATTGCAGGTTTTTTTCCCATTTAATTTGTTTAAAAAGTTATTGCAGAACTAGGAAGGAAAATACAGTGCTCTATTTGAATAGTGATAATAGTTTGCTTCCTTTTACCCAGTTTTATGATAAGGTGTTAATTAGATCGTAAATTTCACATCATGAGTAGATATTTTCCTGGCCCGTATACTATCAAACTATGACCTATTGAGACTTTACCTGGATAAATTTTGGGAGTATACACCAAAAAAGTCAATCTTTAACTCAGTTACGAAAAACAGGTCATAATATATCTTGATCATTACCTACAACTGTGCAAAAATAAATATAAATACAAAAGATAAAATTAAAAGGTCTTTAAAGAAAATATAAAAGAAATATTTATGACCCTTTGGGGGGGGGTAAATATTTCTAACTGTAAAGGAAAAGGAAATGTATTTACATTATGTTGAAAACAAGGACTCCTATTCATCAAGACACCATGAAAAGAGTGAGTGGGTAAGATACAGAATTAGAAAAAATATTTGTAATACATAAATATTATGGACAAAGAGTTTCTATTTAGAGTATTGGACTCCCACAAATCAATAAGAAAATGATTTAAAAATAGAAAAAGTGGGGAAAAATCTTAAATGTGAACTTCAAAAACTGGATTACCAATATATATGATCAATATATAAGAAAAGTTGTTTCAATGATTTTTCTACTTTTCACTCACTGGACACTATATTCAGTAGAACATTAAGCCTGCGATTGTAAAGTAGGTTGAAATTATGTTTTCATTGGCTGGCACTGTGAGATAGTGGGTTATGCGCCTTCTGCAGTGCTAGTATCCCAAATGAGCACAGGTTCTGTCCCAGCTGCTCCACTTCAGATCCAGCTTCCTGCTGGTGCACCTGGGAACACAGTGGAAGATGACTCATGTGCCTGGGCCTCTGCAGCCACATGGGTGTCCCAGAGAAGGCGCCTGGCTTCAATCTGGCTCAGCTCCAGCCATTGTGGCCATTTGGGGAGTGAATCAAGGATGGTAGACCTCTCTCTCTCTCTCCTGTAATTTTGACTTTGAAATTAATAAATAAATCTTTTTTAAAAAAGGAATGTTATCACAAAAAGTAAAAGACAAAGCATTGGTACATGTCACCTAAATGAGATTGAATTGGAATCCCCTGGTATGTTTCTAACTCTACCGTTTGGGGCAAGTCAGCTTGAGCATGTCCCGAATTGCACATCTCTTCTCTCTCTTATTCCCACTCTTATATTTAACAGCGATCACTTTTCAGTTAAGTTTCAACACTTAAGAATAACTGTGTATTGATTACAGTATTCAACCAAAAGTATTAAGTAGAAAAACAAAAAAAAAAATTAAGAGGGATAACATATTAAGTTGTTCATCAACAGTCAGGGCAAGGGCTGATCAAGTCACCGTTTCTCACAGTGTTCATTTCACTTTAACAGGTTTCCTTTTTGGTGCTCAGTTAGTTGTCACCGATCAGGGAGAACATATGATATTTGTCCCTTTGGGACTGGCTTATTTCACTCAGCATAATGTTTTCCAAATTCCTAACAGGGATCACTTTTCAGTTAAAATTTAAACACCTAAGAATAATTGTGTGTTAATTACAGAGTTCAACCAATAGTACTAGAACAAAAAAAAATACTAAAATGGATAAAGTATTACATTGTACATCAACAGTCAGGACAAGAGCTGATCTCTGTTCACAATTGATCATAATGATAGGACTAAGAGACAAAGGGATCACATAAACAAGACTAGTGTCTGCAAATACTAGCTGATAGAATAAAAAAGGGAGAGAACGATCCAACATGGGAAGCGAGATACACAGCAGACCCATGGCAGATGTCCTAAACAGCACTCTGGCCTCAGAATCAGCCCTTAAAGCATGCGGATCCGGCTGAAAAGCCCATGAGAGTATTTCAGGCATGGAAAGCCAAGACACTCTGGCAAAAAAAAAAAAAAAAAAAAAAAAAAAACCATAAATGAAAGATCTCTGTGAGTGAGATCCCAGTGGAAAGAACAGGTCTTCAAAGAAGGAGGTACCTTTCTCTGAAGGGAGGAGAGAACTTCCACTTTGACTAGGACTTTTTCTAAATATGATCAAAGTCAGTGAACTCAGAAGGCTTCCATAGCCTTGGCAGCTCATGACAAGAGCCTAGGTTGATTACTGATACCATAAACAAGAGTGTCAATTTGTTAAGTCAACAACAGGAGTCACTGTGCACTTACTCCTCATGTAGGATCTCTGTCCTTAGTGTGCTATACATTGAGATTTAATGCTATAACGAGTACTCAAACAGTATTTTTCACTTTGTGTTTCTGTGTGGGTGCAAACTGTTGAAAGCTTTACTTAATATATGCTAAACTGATCTTCTGTATATAAAGAGAATTGAAAATGAATCTTGATGTGAAAGGAAGGTGAGAGGGAGTGGGAAAGGGGAGGGTTGTGGGTGGGAGGGAAGTTATAGGGGGTAATCCATAAGCTGTACTTTGGAAATTTATATTCATTAAATAAAAGTTAAAAAAAAAGTAAAAGACAAAGAAAAGAAAGAGGAGATGTAAAGAGGTAGGTGGACTAACAGGCAGTCAGGGTCATTCTGGTTGGGATAAGGAAAGGGGAAGTCTCTTTGAGGGTACAAAATGCATGCTTCCCAGGGAAAGCTTCCTTTAGCAAGACAAAAGTGCAGATCCCACTTCTCTGACTTTCCAGTTTTATCATGAAAATAGCAAGGAAGTACTGATTCCACTGTTCTGAGTTTTTAATTTATCATGAAACCAGGACTACTATCCCACCCTACTGATTTTTTTTTTTTAAATCATGAGCAAGCTAGACTGGAATACAATTCCGGCTCCCACCCTCGTGATTGACTGTTAGCTGCTGTTTTGTTTTGTTTTCCCCAAAATTGTGCTTACAGACTCCATCATCACAGTTTCTCAGGTGTGCCTCTCTTGGAGCTCCCCTCCTGGCTGCTCCAGCAGGAGGTTTCTGAGTTAAATAAATCTTGCTTTGCTCACTGCCTTGTTCATATGGAAATTCTTTCATGTGAGGTAAGAATGGTGGTCTCCTTTCTTTGCTGCCATTTAACCCATAATGAGAGGGGTGGAAGTGGGAGTGTCCTTATTTTCTTAGAATTTTATCTATGAAGTACATGAAGTCTATTCTCTTTATATTGTTCTATTTCTATTTTATATTAATAAAAAAGTTTAAGAATGAAAAGTTTAGCTTTGCTATTTAAATTTTTAATATATTTATTTCAATGGGAGAGAAAGAAAGAGGGAGGAAGGGAGAGAGAGAGACAAATAGAAAAAAACACACAGAAAGTTTTTATCCACTGATTCATCCCTAAATATCTAAAAGTTTTTATATACTGGTTCATCCCTAAATATCTCAACAACCTTAGCTGGGGCTATACTTGGGGTCTGGGAACTCAATACAGATCTCCTGTATGGATGGTAGGAATCCAATTACTTGAGCCATCACTTCTGCATTAGCAGGAAGCTGGAGTCAGGAGCCTGGGATGTGTATCACATCAAGACATTATAATATGGGACACAAGCATCTTTTTTTTTTTTTTTTTTTTGACAGGCAGAGTGGACAGAGAGAGAGACAGAGAGAAAGGTCTTCCTTTTGCCATTGGTTCACCCTCCAATGGCCGCCGCGGCCAGCGCGCTGCGGCCGGTGCACTGCGCTGATCCGATGGCAGGAGCCAGGTACTTCTCCTGGTCTCCCATGGGGTGCAGGGTCCAAGCACTTGGGCCATCCTCCACTGCACTCCCTGGCCACAGCAGAGAACCGGCCTGGAAGAGGGGCAACTGGGACATAATCCGGCGCCCTGACCGGGACTAGAACCCGGTGTGCTGGCGCCGCAAGGCGGAGGATTAGCCTAGTGAGCCGCGGCACCGGCCAGGACACAAGCATCTTGCCAGGACACAAGCATCTTAATTGGCCTCTTAACTGCTAGGCCAAATGTCTGTCCCTGTTTAGCTTTATAAATCAGCAGGAAAATGAAATTAAAACTATGGTTTCATGACACATTCACTAAAATGGCAATGATGAGAAACAATGAGAGTACCAACACTGAGACTCTGCTAGTTGAAGTATAAATATGATCAAACCTTCTGCAGAGCAATTTGCCATTAAATCTGGGCATATAGAGGGCCAGCACTGTGGCATAGTAGGTTAAGCCTCCGCTTGCAGCACCGACATCACATATGTGCACCAGTTCATGTCCCAGCTGTTCCACTTCCAATCCAGTTCCCTGTTGATGACCTGTGAAAGCAGTGGAATATGGCCCAAGTGATTGGGCCCCTGTACCCACATGGGAGACCCAGAAAAAGCTCCTGGCTCCTGGCTTCGGATTGGCCCAGCTCCGGCCATTGCAGCCATTTTGGGAGTTGAACTAGCAGATGGAAGACCTTTCTGTCTGTCTATCCTTCTCTCTGTCTGTAATTCTACCCTCAAATAAATAACTAAATCTTAAAAAAAATCCTGGACAGATAAATATCCCATCACCAGTAATTCTACTTCTAGGTTTGTAGCCAAGTGAGATATGCACAGATATGCTCTAAAAGCAATAATGTTCTTAGCAACATTATTCACACAAGAACCAAACTGGAAATAATCCAAATAGTTATCAAGAGTAAAATAGTCATCTTGTTTATTTTTGCAAAATACTACACAGCAGTGAGAATGAATGAACTGTGAAATATGCAACAACATGGATACATTTCATAAAAACAATATTAAGTAAAAGAAACAAGACGTATTATGAGTCCATTTATCTAAAACTTAAAAATCAAGTACACTAATCCATGATGTTAGCTAAATTAGGATGGTGGTTACTCTTGGATGAATAGTGATTAAACGGAAAGTGATTGCATGAATCAATTCACTTTGTATATAGTTGTGATGAACAGTTTCTCTTTGAGTGTAATTTTTCAACAGGTGCAATAAAATAAAATGTTTGTTTAAAATATGGAATAATAGATTTTCAATGTATGACTTTTGCCTGTAGAATATTTGTATTTGTACAAAGGCTTTTGACAAAGCTCTCAGTGTATCCAAAATGAAATAGGTAGAAAGCCTAATTACTAATGCCTAGTTTTGTCTTGTGAGAGGATCTACAAAAAATAAGAGCATCCTACATAAATTTGGGTATGAAAACCTTCCTGGAGCTTCAGAAAATTCTAAGTAAACTTGAATAAGTTCTCCCAAGACCCTTTGTCAGGATTTTTTGGTTTGGATTAGAGAATCTTCTGGTTATCTCAATCTCAGCACAAGGCACTATGGTGACACTGACGTCAACAGCATATGTAATAAAAGAAAGATAAACCTGATTTGTTTGAGAATTGTCCTCTGTGACCTCTGAGGGCCATCAAAATTCCAATCTGAGAAGGCTTCACGGACTCTCCTTATTTATAACACATTGATGTCAGTTCAGAGAACTCAAAGTGTGGTAACAGAGGTACTCAGATCATCATGTGTCTCCTTCCAATGAAAAGTCAAGATGTATGTGCCTGAACATTTGTAAATGTATCTATTAAGGGATATTTATTATTAAGAGGTTTACATTATGCAAGTCATTTATAGAGAAAGCAAAATGGAACCTAATGTCTCTGCTGAAAGTTTGGATTCCCTTGGAAATTCCCAAAAATCTGCATGTGAAAAATTGTATGCTCAATTAAGTCCAGAAAACCAGATTGGAGCTCCCAGACTGCATTCCTCACAGCTCATATACTTTATGCCAAGACAAGTTAAGTTCATTACCTTCTAGGACATTTCTAAGTATTAATATACACAAATGCAAACAAATACTACTTAATAGTCTCTGGAAATAGCCAAAGGATACTTACATCTTCCTATTAAAAGAAGTTAGAAAGGAAAAAAAAAACTTTTTAAAGGAAAATTTTATTTTGAAAAAGTAAATTATAACAGTTTAAAAAGAATCACCAAAAGGCACGAGGAAACTAATTGAAATAATTCCAACTGTTGGAACAGAGAGCTTTTATTACTTTGCCAAAAGAAAGATTATTTTGTCGTTTGAAAGACTTGACTTATTAAAATCTACTTATATAGGTGATGAATTTTTTAGGTGAAAAGATCCCAATTTGTGGAGACAGCAGTGTGATAGTTCTTTGAATGCATCTCCCTGTCAGGCGGGGATCCACGAAGAAGAAATTTAAGACTGGAGAGCACGTTTCATCTATGAATATTGAGAAGGAACCCTGTGAGGCCCACATTTAATCTCCATTCCCTGAAAACACTTGTACCTTTTACACTCTGCTTATTCATGCAGCTGGATTAACTAAGTACATAAGCTGCTGCTTTCAGATCTGCTTCTGCTTTCTGCTGGTAAAGGTCACAGTGACTCATACATGAAGCTTTTTGTTTGTATCTCAGAGGTAGCTGACCCCATTGCACCTGCTGTTGAATACCTGGCAAGGGACAGCCTTTCAAATGAATATGTCTCTTTTAATAAGTTGCTTATTTTAAAATAAAATTAGCATTTCCATAGGTGCCAAAGCACTGGGAGGGGAGAATGGGGACCTTTGTGTAAGGGAAGTCAGGTACATTATGGACCTGTGGCAGCATCTGCTTGCTTACTTCATCCTGTGAATGATATCTTTAAGTGATTGCTGAATGAATGTATAGGCAGATGCATAAAACACTTTTCCTTGGTCCATTTTACCCATTTACCAACACTTTATTTTGTTTACCAAGACCTGTTCAATAGCTGTGTAGAGGAGGAACTTCTTTACCACACTTTCTGACCTTCCCCACTAAAATCTTTTCTATTACAGTGATTGATGTTTAACCATTGGAGTTATTTTTCTTTTATGTTAACCAGTGTCCACAACTTATAAATGATGTCGGAGGAAGCACAAAGGATCAATTTGGAGGGTACTGCAGAACAAGTGGGAAGAGGGGATTTTTTGCAATGAGTGTAATACCAAAATATTAGAGTTCACTCTGATGCAGAGAATTACTGGAAGTTTGGTTCTTGGGAATGCCATGGATAGATGTGAGTTATAGAAAGGAATTTCTAGTGTCCATCCATATAGTTGATGGGGAGAGACTCTAGAGGCAAAATGGTAAGTTTAGAAGCCATCCCAGTATCAATGACAGAAGGAATTCTCTGCTATTATGCCTTAGGATCATGTTTGTGCTTGTTGGGATAGTGACAGGGAGAGAACAAAATGGGGGTTGTAGGGTACCTGTAAAATTCTGCTTCTTGATCTTGGGTGCTGTATGTTTGGATTTGATCATTTGCAAATATGCACTGAGCTACATGTTTTGTGCTCTTTTATGTATATACATTTAAATAAAAAGTATAAAAGAAAAAATGACACCTGAATTTGGGCCATGGAAATGAATAGGAGGGGGATCATTTCTAGAGGTAGAAGATACAAAGATTTGCACCATGACCAGAAGAAGAGAGTTAAGAAAAAGAGAATAAAAGATTGGTTTTGAGCTATTTAGTCTTGGAAATGGTGGTAGTTATTTCATTCATAGAGTTAGAAACCTCTGGAGGGGATCTTCTTGGAGGGGAATTGATGGAGCACTATTAGATATTTGAGGTGTAGGTAAGACTATCCAATAAGGAAATGTGAATGTTATTTGGAGACCAGCTGAGGGTTAAAAATAGGAACTTACTTAAAGTTGTACGACAAAACAGTTGAAAATAGAAATACAGTGAATCCCTACTAGATTAAGGAAAGAAGATAATTGAGTACTAAATCTTAGGATATATTCCAGAATTTTACCTCATGCCAGATTGGTTCATGACAGAGTAGTTTTGGAACAAATGTCTAAAGTATGTTGTTTTATTTAATGGATAAGGGTTAAATCTTTTTATTTTCTGTATTTTCCAAATTGTCTTTAGTGAAAATGTATTTATTTTGTCATTTATACACAAAAGTTATACAATAAAATTAAAATATTGTATGTAGAATTATAGGTGCCTAATTGTAGAAGACAATATCTGAAAATAGCAATCACCTCTCTGGTTTATGATTGTATATTTTTGGTCCAGAAAAATACATTTTTTTTATCATTTATTTAAAAAATTTTCTTCAAAAATATCCAAAGGAAGGTAGTGATCTTTGAATGTGACAAATGAACTTAGTATTTCTATCATCTTTATGTGCAATTGGTTAATTACATACATTTAAGTAAGGGAAAATACATCTATATGCTTAGTGTATAATTTTTATAGAGTAAGAGATCCAATACTAAGTATGATTTCAGTAAAATAAGTTAATTGGGAAGTATAAGTTTTATTTACAGATTCAGATGACATGTTTTCATTTTTCAATTATCTTATTTCAAGTGGATTAGTCAGTTTATTAATAGAAGCCTTTTAACAGATTAGTAGGCAAGTTATGAAGGGAAAACACATTCTTAAAATAACTTTTCTGAATAGTTCTAGTAGGTTTTAATTATCAATGTGAACTTTCTGAAAATCTTTGCCATTATGTAACATGCATAAATCTCTGGGTCATGCTACATTTAGTCTTCCGGTCATTGTTCTTTTTGACTGATGTACATATTGTGATGACTCTGTTTAAAACCATATGGCGCTTAAGCTGATGAGTTTGCCCTTGCTGACACATGCTAGGCACCAGTAAGAAGCAGTTACCATGACAGAGAGCTTCAATGAGATGTTAAACCTGCCATCCTCATCTAAACGTGGTAGGAGGGTGGTTTTCTGCACTAATTCAACCACTACAAGAAGTGTTTTGCATTAGATTTGAGTGGGTTTGAGATGTGCAGAACATTTTTTGAGAGTGAAACATAACTTAGGGGATTTGTAATAGAAAGATATGTTTGTATTGTTTGTTCCTGGAGAGCCTGATTTCTTATTTATTTATTTATTTTTTTGACAGGCAGAGTGGACAGAGAGAGAGAGAGACAGAGAGAAAGGTCTTCCTTTGCCATTGGTTCACCCTCCAATGGCCGCCGCGGCCGGCACGCTGTGGCCGGTGCACTGCGCTGATCCAATGGCAGGAGCCAGGTACTTCTCCTGGTCTCCCATGGGGTGCAGGGCCCAAGCACTTGGGCCATCCTCCACTGCACTCCCTGGCCACAGCAGAGAGCTGGACTGGAAGAGGGGCAACCGGGACAGACTGTGGCGCCCCGACCGGGACTAGAACCTGGTGTGCCGGCGCCGCAAGGCAGAGGATTAGCCTAGTGAGCCACAGTGCCGGCCCTGATTTCTTTTATACTTAATGCTGCCCAATAAAACATTCTGTATGTCCCATGAAAAACATACTTAAACTTGTTATAAGAAGGGAAATCTGGGCCAGTGCTGTGGCTCAATGGATAAAGTCACCTGCAGAACTGGCGTCCAGGTTTGAGTCCCGGCTGCTGTACTTGCGGTCCAGCTCCCTTCCTTGCTGGTGTACCTGGGAGAGCAGTGGAAGATGACCTGAGCCCTTGGGTCCCTGCACCCATGTGAGAGACCTGGAAGAAGCTCCTGGCTCCTGGCTTCAGACTGGTGGAAGATCTCTTTCTGTCTGTCTCTCTCTGTCTCTCTGTCTCTCTCTCTCTCACTCTCTCTGTAATTCTGCCTTTAAATAAATAAATAAATCTTGAAACAAAAAATCAAGAAGGAAAAGCAGTTAACATTTGTAGCATTTTTTGGTAAAGATTTATTTATTTATTTGAAAGGCAGAGGTATAGAGAGGCAGAGAGAGAGAGAAAAGTCTTCCATCCACTGGTTCACTCCCCAAATGGCTGCAATGGCCAGAGCTGGGCCGACCCAAAACCAGAAGCCAGGAGCTTCTTCTGGGTCTCCCATGTGAGTGCAGGGGCCCAAGGACTTGGGCCATCCTCTACTGCTTTCTCAACCATAGCATAGAGCTAGATCGGAAGTGGAGCAGCGGGAGTCAAACTGTCACCTATATGAGATGCCAGCCCTGCAGGCAGTGGCTTTACCCCATTTGACACAGTGCTGGCCCCAGCATTTTAAATCTTTTAGGAAATTGCTTTACTATTTTTAATTCTCCCAAATACATACATTTGACCTTTGAAACTAGAGGATGAGAAAGGTTTATTAACTGTACTAAGAAATAGTAATAATTTAAGATCAATATAGTTGATGACTATATAAATGACACATTGATAGTTCTCCGTTTCATTCAGTAAAATGATTTTTTGATTCTTAGAAGGATAAAGTTACAATATGCATTTCTCTCATAGTCTGCCTCTTTTAGTGCCTAATATCTACTGAGGAATTTAAATGTGCTGGTGGCGTGAAATGTCCATTACAGGATTCTCACCTACAGAAAGGACACTCTATTTGCAACTGGGGATCCCTCCGTTCTCATCCTGATCCCTATTTTTCTAAACCTCTTCAATACAGTGAATACATTCACTATGGTCACCCCACCCCCTTGTTTCTGAGGCAATTGATGGACTCTTCTCCAGGCAATGATGATTCAAGATGCTGGAGGGAGCAAGGCCAGAATGATCACTAGCTTGCCTTTTAGAATATTCCAATCACATATTAATCCTTTTCCAAATAGATGTTGGACAAATCTATTTTGACCCACAACCAGGGCAGGGAGGCCAAATCTAGAATCATCCATTCTGGCTGAAGTTGAACCACTGGCAAATGTATTTTTAAAACTTTGTTTTGTAAGGAATTGAGTCCAATTCCTTTCCATATGAGGAAAAGCAATAATGAAAGCTTATGCTTGTAAAAGTGAGACCAAAGAGCCGCAGGACATCATTATTTTGGAAAGAAAGTTAAAGATCCATGAAGTTAAGCCACAAAGCATTTTAGATGAAATCAACAGTTTAAAAGATATTTTGTGTTTTTATGCAGATGTACAAGATGTAAAAAAAAAAAAAGCCGCTGTGCTAAGAGAAAGCTTAAGTTTTCTATAGAAAAATATCCATATATGCTGCCTCCAAAAATGGTTCCTGAGATACAAGTGTAAGGAAAAGGGAAGTAGTGCCATTAATAGGTTCTTTAAATATTTTATTTCTGAATAGTTTTAATTTATTTATTCCCATATATCCTCAACCGATTTTCCCTATTAACATCTCATATTAGTATCTTTATCACAATTAAAGGTTTTATTTCAAAGAAAATTTATTCTCAAAGGAATATTTGTAAGCTCTTCAGTCAGACTGGTGAATAAACAGAGATCAGCAATCTCCTCAGAATGGTAGATTATTGTTCCTTGGATTCTTAAGGCATGGTGGTTAAGGACAGACATCACTATATCAAAGAGATTTATTGTAAGTTGGTTGGTTTGTGGTGCCAAATAATAAAGTTGGTAGAGTTTCTAGTAAAGACAAAGAAAGAGGAGGATGTGGTGGCATCATCAGGTCTTTTTGCCTCCTTACATAGCACCTGACTACACAGCAATCATTCCAAACAGGAACTAGATGGTACATTCAAAGTAAGATAATTACAAGGGAGTTTACTGACAAATATATAATTTTATTCTATGTGAATGTAGGAGAAACTCATGGGATAGTGCAGTAATATGGGCAGGTCCCAGGTGCACTGGAATCCTATCCAGGCAGGGAGAGATGCAGGCAGAAACAGTTTCCTAGAAGCTTGATGGAGAGATTCATGTGGCTTTGAAGGTCTTGAAAGGAGCAGTGAGTTTCAGTGTGGTGATGCAATCAGCTCACGGAGGCCTTGCAAGATGTGGACCAGGGGGATAAACTCCTTGACACTGCCATACTGTCTCCTGAGTTCCTGCTGATGCTCCATATTGACTGAGTTGAAATCTAATTGTAAGTTGGAGGGTGGAGGTGACGAGTTGGAGGGGAGCATTCACTGTATTAACTTCAGGTATGTCTTCAAGGTAGAGCATTGGTGGAGAGGGATAAGGTAGGTCCTCAGAGGTAATTGAGGACTTGGCACAGGCCACTAGCTTCCAATGAACCAAAAGATCCTGCTTCCAATTCTGAGGGATCCACTTACCACCTTGAAGGCCAAGAAATATTTCCTTTTTCTCTTGTACCTTAATTAAACTGGCTTATGTCTACTTTTTTCTCTTGTGATTTTCATTCATAAAATAACTCCTTATGAATTTTAATGATTTCTCTCAGTTGTCTCAAGTGCAGCTTAACCTTATACTCTACCTCTTCTCTCTGACAGCCCTCTGGACCCTATTGATTTCCTCCTCTCTTAAAAAATAATGTTTGGTGCCCATACTTTAATTGTGTGTGTATTCTTCAAACTCATAATACATGCCCACAAACATAAGTGGTTTGATAAGAATCAACATCCCTTCATAATAAAAACCTAGAAAAATTAGATAAAGAAATATACCTAAAAATTATAATGGCTACGTATGACAAATCAGCAGTTGTTATTATATGGACCTTGATGAAAGAAAAATCAGGAAAGAAATTCCATTCTGGGCGCCGGCACTGTGGCATAGTGGACAAAGTTGCTGCCTGCAGTGCCAGCATCCCATATGGGTGCCGGTTTGAGTCTCAGCCACTTCACTTCCGATCCAGCTCTCTGCTATGGCCTGGGAAAGCAGTAGAAGATGGCCCAAGTCCTCGGGCTGCTGCATCCATGTTGGAGACCTGGAAGAAGCTCCTGGTTTCGGATTGGCACAGCCCCGGCCATTGCAGCCAATTGGGGAGTGAACCAGTGGATGGAAGACCTCTCTATGTAACTCTGACTTTCAAATAAATAAATAAATCTTAAAAAAAAAAGAAATTCCATTCCCAATAGCTATAGAAATGTAAACATTTAGGAATAAATTTAACCAAAGGAGTGGAAGATCTCTACAATTAAAATTATAATACACCAATAAAAGAAATATCAAGGACACAAAAAATGGAAAAGCATTCCCTGGTTTTGGCCTGGCCCAGCACTGGCCATTGCAGCCATTTGGGGAGTGAACCAGCAAATGATTTTTCTTTCTCTTTTTCTCTTCTTCTCTCTGTGTAACTCTGACTTCCAAATAAATAAATAAATCTTTTAAAAAACGAATTGGAAGAATTCATACTGCTGCAATATCCATACTACCTGAAGTTATCTACAGATTCAGTGAAATCCCTATCAAAACACCATTAGAGTTCTTTACAATGTTAGAAAAAAAGATCCAGATCCTAAAATTCATATGGAATCAGTAAAGACACCAAAAAGCCAAAGTGATCCTGGTGGGAAGCGTATAAATTGAAGCTGGAGACATCACAGTAACTGATTTGAAAACATACTCCAAAGCTATAGTAATTGAAACAGCATGGTACTGGCATCAAAAGAAACAAATAGATCAATGGCCAGAATAGACAGCCAGGAAATTAATACAAGTACTCACAGCCAACTGATTTTTGATAAAGGTACCAAGAAGATACCTTAGAGAAAGGATAGTCTTTTCAGTGAATGATGCTAGCAAAATGGACATACCTTTGTAGAAGAATGAAATTAGATCCCTACCTCTCACCATATAAAAAAATCAATTCAAGACAGATCAACTACCCAAAAGTAAGGCCTGAAACTCAATTTGCTAGAAAAAAAAAAAACATAGGAGAAACACTTCAAGACATTGGTATAGGTGATAATTTCTTGGATAAGAACTCAAAAATGCAGGCAAGAAAAGCAAAACAAGACAAATGAGATTATATCAAACTCAGAAGCCTCTGTGGAGCATAAGGAAGTGAAGAGTCATCACACAGAATGGGAGGAAATATTTGCAAGCTACTAATCTAACATTGGATTAATGTCCAAAATATATAGAGAACTCAAAAAAATTCAGCAACAACACAACCAACCAATCAGTTAAGAAATGGGTATAGGACTTGAGTTGACATCATGTTAAGTGAAATGAATTCTACACAGCTTGCTCATATGTGGGAGCTAAGAAAAAAAAACTACAATTTTTTTTAGAAGATTTATTTATTTATTTGAAAGTCAGAGTTACACAGAGAGAGGAGAGGTAGAGAGGGAGAAGTGTTCCATCTGTTGGTTCACTCTCTAATTGGCCACAATGGCTGGAGCTGGGCCAATCTGAAGCCAGGAGCTTCTAGATCTGGGTCTCCCACGTGGTTGCAGGACTTGGGCCATCCTCTACTGCTTTCCCAGGCCATAGCAGAGAGCTGGATAGGAAGTGGCATTGCCGAGACTCGAACTGGTGCCCATATAGGATGCTGGCACCACAGGCGGCAACTTTACCCACTACGCCACAGTGCTGGTCCCAAAACCTCAATTTGAAAACGGAATGTTGATTACTAGAGGCTGTGAGAGACAGAGGGTATTTGGATTATAAATTAGAGGAACCTGGGCAGGATTCATTAATTGTGACAAATACACTAACATGAGATGTTAATGGTAGTGGAAGCTGGGTGTGATATATATGGAAACTGTATTATTCATAATTTTGTTTAGTAATTTTCTTTAAAAAATATTTTTATTTATTTGGAAGGTAGAGTTACAGAGAGAGAGAGAAAGAGAGATCTTCTATTTGCTGATTCACTCCCCAAATCTCTGCAAAGACCAGGGCTAGGCCAGACAGAAGCCAGCAGCCTGGAGCTTCTTCTTGGGTTTCCAAGATGGGTGACAAGAGCCCAAGAATTTGGGCCATTTTCCACTGCTTTCCCAGGTGCATTAGTAGGGAGCTGATTTGGAAGTGGATCAACCATGGCTTAAGCCAGCACCTATATGGAATGCTGGCACTGCAGTAAACTGTTTAACCTGCTGCACTTAGCACCAGGCCCTTGTTTTGTAAATTTAAAAATGTTCTGGGGGTCATTGCTGTGTCAAATCAGGTAAAGCCATCGCCTACAGTGCTGGCATCCCAGATGGGTACCTGTTCGAGTCCTGACTGCTCTATATCTGATCTATCTCTCTGCTATGGCCTAGGAAAGCAGTAGAAGAAAGCTCAAGTGCTTGGACTCCTGCACCCATGAGGGAGACCCAGAAGAAGCTCCTGGCTCCTGGCTTCAGATTGGCTCAGCCTTGGCTGCTGTGGCCATGTGGAGAGTGAACCAGAGGATGGAAGACCTCTCTCTCTCTCTCTCCACCTCTGCCTCTCTTTATCTCTGATTTTCAAATAAATAAATAAATCTTTTAAAAACATTTTAAAAATATTCTGAAATAAAAGTTTAAAGAAAGGACAAAGAGATAGAGAGGGGTATAGATGAAGACAGATGGAGGGGGATTCCCATTCACTTTTTTTTTTTTTTTTTTGACAGGCAGAGTGGACAGTGAGAGAGAGAAAGACAGAGAGAAAGGTCTTCCTTTACCGTTGGTTCACCCTCCAATGGCCACTGCGGCCGGCGCACCTGCTGATCCGAAGCCGGGAGCCAGGTGCTTCTCCTGGTCTCCCATGCGGGTGCAGGGCCCAAGCACTTGGGCCATCCTCCACTGCACTCCCGGGCCACAGCAGAGAGCTGACCTTGAAGAGGGGCAACCGGGACAGAATCCGGCGCCCCGACCGGGACTAGAACCCGGTGTGCCATCGCCACAAGGCGGAGGGTAAGCCTATTGAGCCGCGGCGACGGCCTCCCATTCACTTTTGTGATCCCCCAAAGCCTGCAATGTCCAGGTCTACCACATGGGTGGCAAAGACACAACTATTTGATCCATCACCTGCTGCCTCCCAGGGTGTATGTTAGCAGGATGCTGGAATCAGGAGCAGCACCAGAACTTGAACCCAAGTTTGTATAGGCATTTGGGGAGTGAGCTGGATGATGGGAGATCTCTGTCTCTCTGCCTTTCAATGAATAAATATTGAAGTAAATTTAAAAAGTATTTTATGAAACTACCAGTTTGACTCTTTATTAGTTCTCACAGGGTTCAAAAGCTGTGGTGTAGATACTGCCCTTTGGATCCCTTTTACTAGTTCTGTCTCCCATGTTCTCTGTGCTTTGCTGATAACTGCTTGAGCCTGTTTCATCCAGAACTTACTTTTAGACACTGGATCTTTCTTGGCATAATGAGAGCCAAAAGGCTGCGTAGTTTAGTAGAAAATGGTCATTACACAATGCAAACATGGATAAGTAAGTTGATGTGATACTTTCTGTGTCAGAAGTGCAGTAGCATAATAGTTTCAGTATATTTAATATTTATGACAAATAGGGCTTGATCCTGAAAACAAAAAATATATTGTGCATTTTAAGCAAAAATTCTTTACATTTAGTGAGTTATAATAGTAATTGCTTTAGGGGTTGGAGAAACAGAGTCTAGTTTGGTACCCTATAAATGGAACATAGAAATACCATGGTACTCACCTGACTGAAGATCATCATTGAAAAGTACATCCCATTGCAGCTGCAATCTTAGGTTAGGACGGCACAACAGTTACAACTGCCTGAATGCTGGAGCTCGGTTGTCTCAGTTGCAAGTGTCTCTCAACACTCGTGAAGCTGGTGATTGGATGCTGGAATTTCTATAAACATTCCTAACAGCAGAAAACAGCCAAAAGCCGTATGAAGGTGGCCTCCACCTCATTTTTGCATTCCAAATATCTCATGATTGCTTCTAATTGACAGACAAGTTTTCCAACTAAAATTTTAGCTGCAAGAACATCTGAGAAATGAAATTGTGAGATTTCTACTCTTTGGAGCACTGGAAAGCATACTTGAAGGAGGTGGTAATAATTGCTGAGTGCTAATCAAGACCATGACGCTGCATAACTCCAGTGAGCAGGTTTCTTCGTGCAAATGGTGACCTGACACTGCCAACTGAGCATATCACTCTCAATTCCAATTACAGATCATCTACAGTAAGCTGTTCAATTTCAAGTGTCCCATTTTAAAGTGCATATTAAGAAAATAAAATGTGCTGGAGCATAGCCATGATGATGGTCAAGAGTTTTAAAAATTCATCAAAAGAAGAAAAGGATGGAAATGGGAGTAAAGAAGGAATCTATAAACATTTGAAAAAACAGGTATCTCCTTTGCGGGTGAAAATTTGGTTTTCCTTATTCTGTAACTAGATAGTGGTTTCATATCCTATAAACTTTCAAGAGAAATATGCTTTGAAATTAGAAAGGCTTTCTTCATTATTTTAATGTCACTTTTTGAAATTTATTAATTGTTAAGAAACAAATATTCCAGGAGAATATAGGAAAAAATGAGGGCATAGGTTGGTAATTTGGGCACTTGAAAAGAGAGATTCATTCTAATGGGAAAAATATAAAGTATATTAATATTTGAAAAATAATAATCCAAAACTCAAGTATTTTGTGGGCAGAATAAACCTAGGCTACTTTATTGCCCAAAGAGACACACAGATGAAACCAGAGAGCAAATGATTTTGCCATGTGTGGTGTCAATAAATTAAGACTGATGTGGCCTTGCCTGCTGAGGAAGGAACCTAACAGACAAGGGAGGAGGCAGTTTTACAGTTTTGACAGATCAGTCGTCAGCTTTGGACAACTGGGTTCAAGAAATAAATGACAAAGAAGTGGGAAGATTTAGGGAAGCTGTTAGGTAAAAATGATCGTAAGAACAAGATGGATACATATGAATGATAGATAAATGTATGACAAGTCTAAGAAAGTAATATTTTAAAGGATATAGATAAACATTATAAATACAGTACTTAAAATGAAAATTTGCATCACATAAATGATCTAAGAAACTTCAGTAGAACGTATACTCATATAAATAACATTTTTTATGAAATCTGAAGACAATAACTGAAAATAATTCCCATCCTTTAGAAATCAGGAAACAATTTTTATATCAAGATAATAATTACCAAGATCTGCAATACTTCGCACATACATAAATTATAACATTTTTTTGCTCAAGGAAGAAAGTAATAGAAATAATATCATGAAAATATAAATATAAAATAGAATCAAATTTAAATTGAATCAATTGTCACATGGATAAAAGTTATGAAATACAGTTGCACTAGGGCCGGCGCCGCAGCTCACTAGGCTAATCCTCCGCCTTGCAGAGCCGGCACACTGGGTTCTAGTCCCGGTTGGGGCGCCGGATTCTGTCCCGGTTGCCCCTCTTCCAGGCCAGCTCTCTGCTGTGGCCAGGGAGTGCAGTGGAGGATGGCCCAAGTGCTTGGGCCCTGCACCCGCATGGGAGACCAGGAGAAGCACCTGGCTCCTGCCATCGGATCAGTGCGGTGTTCCAGCCGCGGCGGCCATTGGAGGGTGAACCAAGGGCAAAAGGAAGACCTTTCTCTCTGTCTCTCTCTCTCTCACTGTCCACTCTGCCTGTCAAAAATTTTAAAAAAAAAGATGTTTAAAAAAAAAAGAAATACAGTTGCACTAATTTTGGTTATCTGTTCAATGTAAATAAAACAAATAATTTTTTTCCTTTGAAAATCGAGGGTAGTTTCAGAGCAAACTTTCTCCAGTGGACAGCTCTCAACCATCATTAAGATTGTGCAACATGTTCGTAAGTAGCCACGGTGTGTTTAATATGTTGAACAGAATATGCTTGTTGACTCTTGTGGGTTCCTGAAAGTAATTACCTTAACTACTTAGCTTTAGGCTGTGACTCTTGATAGCAAAACATTGGAAAACCAGTAAACGTTTTGATCAGTCAGCCAGGTTATTTTCCTACACAATTGTCTAAATAGACAAAGTTGATAGGTACAGATGAAAGAGAGATAGGCAGATCTCCATTAGATCAGAGTCTGCTATCTTGTTGCTGAGGCTTTGAGATATAAGGAAATGTTCCCTATGGAGAATGCAGAGACATGCTCTGAGTGAGACTGTCTGGAGCACTGTAAATCAGTAGCATGTGGCCCAGTGCCTATGCATGCATCGCCTTCTACGTGCTATAGGTATAGCATCATTAAGTTCCCCAGATTTCTGAAGTACGCAATATCATATCATCTCCATTTTTGCGGTGAAAGAAACCGAGGTGTGGCAAGATTGAAAAATTTGTGCAAGACAAGCACTGTATTCAAACCAGGCTCTTCACCATTGGTTAAACTTTACTGCTTCTGTTACAAGGCATAAAAAGGGGATCAGGCAGCATTATCGCTTTATTACTGTGAACAGAAAAAGTTATTCACTCGTAAAATGAGAAAAATTAATATTAAACTATTATACTGCACTTTTCCGTCTTTTCTAGACTTTGCTACTTCACAAGTGATGAGTTGTTCCTTTAGTTTTCAGCTGATGGGATCTTTGGATTTCTTCCATTGAATGGATGTGAGGAGACCTAAAGTTGATTATATTAATGACTTTTCTCCTGAATTGAAGATGTGGTTATAGCAGAAAACCACAGAAGATCCGCTATTTTCCTTCTGGCAGAGCTTTGCGTCTCATTCATCTTCATCTAAAAATCTTTCCAATAATATAAATGGAGAAAATACTTTGATCAATTAAATAATGCCTGTGGTGGTTTAACTAGCTCTTTCAGCCAGAATTTTGTTTTACTGATTTGCCCACTTTTTGACAGTGTAGAAAATATTTTTATGATATTTATTTAGAAAATTAGAGTTACAAGAATGAAGAAGAGACACACAGAGAGAGACATTTTCCATTCTCCAGAAGTCCACAGTGAACAGTGGTTGGCCAAAACAAAGCCAGAAGCTGGGAGCTTCATTTGGGGCTCTCCTGTGGGTGGCAGGGGATCAGACACTTTGGTCATCTGCTGCTGCTTTTCCGAGGCCATTAGCAGGCAGCTGGATTGAAAGTGGAGCAGCCGGCAAGGATGTGGGGAAAAAGGCACACTAATCCGCTGTTGGTGGGAATGCAAACTGGTAAAGCCACTATGGAAGACAGTTTGGAGATTCCTCAGAAACCTGAATATAGCCCTACCACATGACCCAGCCATCCCATTCCTTAGAATTTATCCAAAGGAAATTAAATTGGCAAATAAAAGAGCTATCTGAATCTCAATGTTTATTGCAGCTCAATTCACAATGGCTAAGACATGGAATCAACCTAAATGTCTATCAACAGAAGACTGGATATAGAAATTATGGGATATGTACTCTATAGAATACTATACAGCAGTAAAAAAAAAAAAAAAACATGAAATCTGGTCATTTGCAACAAAATCGAGGAATGCGGAAAACATCATGCTGAATAAAATATGCCAGTCCTAAAAGGACAAATATCATATGTTCTCCCTGATCTGTGACAACTAACTGAGCACCTAAAAAGAAACCTGTTGAAGTAAAACTAACACTATGAGAAACAGTGACTTGATCAGCCCTTGTCCTGACGGTCAAAGAACAGCTTACTATTTTATTCTTTTTAGTATTTTCTTGTTCTACTTAATATAATTGGTTGAACTCTTTAATTAGCACACACTTATTCTTAGGTGTTTAAATTTAACGGAAAATTGATCCCTGTTAAAAACAACTGTGGGGAAAAAAAGACCTAAATGAAAGATCTCTGTGAGTAAGATCCCAGTAGAAAGAATGGGGCCATCAAAGAAGGAGGCACCTTTCTCTGAATGGAGGAGAGAACTTCTACTTTGACTATGACCTTGTCTAAATAAGATGGGAGTTGGTGAACTCAAAAGGCTTCCATAGCCTTGGCAGCTCATGACAAGAGCCTTGGGTGATTACTGATGCCATAAATAAGAGTGTCAATTAAATCAACAACGGGAGTCACTGTGCACTTACTCCCCATGTAAGATCTCTGTCCTTAATGTGTTGTTCAATGTGAATTAATACTAAAACTAGTACTCAAACAGTACTTTATACTTTGTGTTTCTGTGTGGGTGCAAACTGTTGAAATCTTTACTTAGTATATACTAAATTAATCTTCTGTATATAAAGATAATTAAAAATGAATCTTACTGAAGAATGGGATGGGAGAGGGAGTAGGAGATGGGATGATTTGTGGGTGGAAGGGTGCTTATGGGGGGAAAATGATGTAATCCAAAAGTTGTACTTTCAAAATTTATATTTATTAAATAAAAGTTTAAAAAACAAACAAATAAAAAAGGAAGTGGAGTAGCCAGGGCTCCAACCATGCCCATATGGGATTCTGGCTTCCTAGATGACATTATTGCCCTCTAGCACAAAATGCCAGCTCCTAGAAAATATTTTTAATGTAAATGAAGACTCAGTTGCCATACATAAAGAAAATTAAAAACAAATAATAGAGTCTCATTTGTAAAAGTGGAAAGTCTCAGAATTCTTTTTGTTCCTAGTGCTAAGACTAGTGCTAAAAATCTTCTTAATGTTTAACTTTACATACTTCTAAATATTAAAAGGGGGCAATTTTGTATATAGTGGTTTAAAATTGATTTTAAAGTAAGTGATTTACAGTAAGTTTTTAAAATATCAATCATATCTCACAAGCCATAATGGCAACTAATTTTGCCATTCACTATATTCTTGCTAGAATTCATGACATCAGTGCTTTCCACAATGTAGAATTTAAAGTTTCCAAATATCTAATCCACTTAGCCATAAATTATGTCTATTAAAGCTTTATTTGTCAGAAATTGGGTATGTTCCTGTTTCTAGGATATTCTTTACAAAAGTAAGTAATAGGCTGGCGCTGTGGCTCACTTGGCTAATTCTCTGCCTGCGGTTCCAGCACCCCAGGTTCTAGTCCCTGTTGGGGCGCCGGATTCTGTCCCGGTTGCTCCTCTTCCTGTCCAGCTCTCTGCTGTGATCCGGGAGTGCAGGTCCTTGGGCCCTGCACCCGCATGGGAGACCAGGAGGAGGCACCTGGCTCCTGGCTTTGGATCAGCACAGTGCGCCAGCTGTAGCAGTCACTTGGAGGATGAATTAACGGAAAAAGGAAGACCTTTCTCCCTGTCTCTCTCTCACTGTCTAACTCTGCCTGTCAAAAAAAAAAAAAGTAAGTAATAGTACATGAGGTAATTGACTAATATTGTCACTTATGCTCCATTTGGAGCAGTGGTTCTTAATTCTGGAAGCATATTGGAATCTCTGAGAAAGATTTTAGAATATAAACTTGGTCTCAACCTCAAGAAGTTTGGATTTAATTGAGTTGGAGACCTAGTCTCAGAATTTTTTTTCCAGAAGTTTCTCAGGTGAGAATTAGAAATAGTGGTTTAGAGTTAATCTTTAGTTTACAAGTCTTACAGATGTATACTCTCAAAATAATATTTTTTTTTCTTTTCCTCTGAACAAGCTGATAGTAAACTTGTATCAGCTGGGTTTATTTTTTCTTCCCACAAAATAATTTTCCAAATAAGAAAATATACACTGATCGAATCAAATAAAAAGCCTACTGGCAATTTACTCAAACACACAATTAACTGGTTGTTTTTTGTGTATCATAATTCAGCTGATGCAGAAGCTATGTACTAACTGGAAAGCATTATCTTGACCTTTAAATAATATGAATCTGCAATTTAATGAGGAGCTGGAGGAAATGCCCAGAGAAGATCATCTGAGGAAGAATGAAAGGAAGTGGGCTGGTGTGTCATTCTCTATATTAAGAATGTCACCTCGCTTGCTCCTAATTTTGATTATTTCCTAGGCTGAATCATTTGTTTTCATTCTCCTTCTGTTTTATTTTTCTCCTGCCCATTCCTTATCACTGCCTCAATTGTGAAAAGGCATTGTTTTATTGTCAACTTAGATACTAGAGATAACGGGCAAAAATGTCATGTCAGAGCATTTGGATAAATGGATCTGACTTTTCTGATTACTTTTCTGTTTGGACATCGAGACTCCTCATACTCTGGTTGAAGAAACTGGGTTTATTTCTCATTGCCATGCAGGAGAACACACACTGTGGAAACAGTGGATTGAGTAGTAGCTCTTAAAATGATATGTCCAGAGCCTGTGAATGGTATCTGATTTGGGAAAAATGGCTCTGTAGATATATTTAAATTATATATCTTAAGATGAAGATATCACTAAATACTCTGGAATGGTCCTGAATGCTTACAAAGATGCCCAGAGAAGGAGACAGACATTTAAAGGATGAGATGATCTGACCATGGAGACAAAGATTAGAGTGATGGAGCTGCAAAGCCACAAGTCAAAGAATACCAACGGCTGCCAGAAGGTAGAAGGTAGAAGCATCAGGTTCTCCTTTAGAGCCTCCAGAGGGAGCACAGTCCTCTATCACTTTGAATTCTGACTTCCGGCTCCAGAATTTTGAGTGAATTTCTGTTGTTTTAAGCAACCTAGTTAATGGAAACTTATTACAGCAATCGAAAGAGACTAATACATACATTGAAAGGGTGTTAGAAGAAACCTAATACAGTATAGGAGTTGGTCTTTGGATACTTGAAGAGGAGACCAAAGAAGCTGCAGTTTGGTTTACAGTGGATGCTGTCAGAAATCGGGGGCAGTGCTCAGTGTTGTGGCATAGCGGGTGAAGCAGCTGTATGTGATGCTGGCATCATGTATGGGCTCAAGTTTGTGTTCTGGCTGCTCCACTTCTGACCCAGCTCCCTACTAATGGCCTGGGGAAAGCAGTGGAAGATGGCTCAAGTACTTGGGTCCCTGCACTTGTGTGGGAGACCCAGGTGAAGCATCTGGCTCCTGGCTTCAGTCTGACCCAGACCTGGCTGTTGCAAGCTATACTGGGAGTGAACCAGAAGTTGGAAGATTCTCTCTCTCTCTCTTTCTCTGTCTCTCTGTCTCTCTCTCTCTCTCTGTCTCTCTGTCTCTGTCTCTCTCTCTCCCTAACTCTGATTTTCAAATAAATAAATAAATGTTAAAAAATTAAAAAAAGTAAGGGGCAATTTTAGGGTTGGGTATATCAATAAGTCTAATTTATAGAAGAGTAAGCCTAGAACAAAGATAAAGCTGTGATTGGTAAAGAAGTATCAGTCATTCACTGTGGCTGAGAAATAGGATGCTTGTTCTTTTGTGGGTGTGACAGGGACCTTGGTTTTATGAAAGCTATGAAGTGGTCTTGGTTGTCTAATTTTATCATGGTTTCAAAGTAACCTTGTCTACTTTGGTATTCTGTGAGTTTGTGTTCAGTACTTAAATAACATATCCTAACTATGAATGCTAGACCAACTTATGAGAAACAATAGTTTCTTATGATTCTGCCTGGATTTCCTTGGTAACAGTGCACACATTTGTGATATCTTCTATTTCTCCCTGCTGGAGAAGCCAATCAGCCTATGGGTAGAAATTAAGTTCATGCAGAATTGTACTACAGCATTTCATTGAAGCCTTTCAGCAATTAACGCATTTTGTTTTCCCACTTGAAATGGAATGTATCAATATTTTATAAAATACTAATCATGTTTTAGAATTTAAATTAATCTCTAGTAGTTTGTCAAAGCCCTTTGGATTGAATATATATTATCATTTTCCTTAGAATAGGTATCTCTTTGAGATTTTGGATACCTGATCAGAGTTGTATTGTCATGTAGGGATAATTATTTTCACTTGCTTGTCAATGCTGTGTTTTATCTATTTGCTGGTATTGAATGGTATTTATCTGTAAGGTCAAGGTATAGAGAAAGGATGGGCTTGCAAATTCATTGTCGATCCAGCCTGGAAGTCAAGAAGTTCAGAATTATTTTCATCATCCTTTCGATAGGTTTTCCTCAGGTCATCATTTCAAACTTTACTAAGAATTTCTTTCCTCAGTCTTGTTTTTGTGTTTGTGAGAACTCATTTTATTTTAGATTTATCTTCTGATTTTGTCTGACTCCTGATGGGTGACAATTGACCAAACTTCAGCAACAAAAACTCATGCAAGCACCAGGCTTACAGACATTTTGCAGTTCTCATGGGGTCTTTTCAATCTAAAACTGCACTTCTTTCAGGCCAAACACCTGCTTCTTTTATGTTTTCTCACTAAAATGCAAGCTCTTTTCCATGCTTTTCTGTCACAATTTTACCAGACAATTTGGATTTATAGTGGTCACTCTGGGGATCTTTTGAAATGGACAAAATTGTTCATGTAAGAGGTAGCTGGGAGCAAAATTCTACAAAGTTCTGACTGTACAATTGTCTAGTTTCTTTAATTAGTATGAGGAGACAATTAAACACTGTTTGAGCTGAAAAACAAATTGCTCTCTTACAAACAATTAAAGGGAATATACACAATTCACCTTCAATAATGTAATTTTTACTTCTAGATTATTATCTGCTTTCATACTGAGATAATATTGTAGATTCATTATTTATCTTCTACATTGCCAAGTAAAATTTTGAAGTTTTTCCATATGTCTGTTGATTTATTATGTGAAGACTCTAGTAATTGTATGACAAATTAGACATGTGAGTTGTATTTTGTATAGTCTGCTTTTTAAAATCATTTTAATATAATTTATACTCTCTGTGTTAGCAGGTTTATGTGCCTTGTTATCCAAAGGGCATAAGAAAAAAAAGTGGTTTGGCAGAGAACTTTCTAGTAATTAAATCCTGCATGAAAAATGTTCAAAACTATTCCTGTATAGTAATGCATTTATAGGAAGAATCTCGTTTGTGTTTAGTTTGCATTTCAACTCATTCCAAATGAAAACTCATACCTTGGGAGGTATAGTCAGGAAAAATGCCAGAGGTTCAGGGACAGAGCCCAGTTAGGGGGGAGCTGGCATGGGTAGGCATGGAAGAGCAAGCTTTTCTGTATCTTACTAAGTTGATGGTGGTATTTGATTACCAATCCAAGAATTCAAAACTAAATTATGATGAAACAAAGTTCTAAGAGAGCCTCTTGTGTGTTTTAAGAGGAAGGAATTTATTTTATTGTGGTTCTTATTGTGCTTGAATAAAGTATTTCACCAAAGTATCTTGATTCAGGAGTAACAAAATATGTGATTTTGTGGACCTAAACATAAACACTGACAATACATACCAGATTTAGCCTCTTTCTTATTGTCTTATTCTCTGTTATTAGTTCCTTGATATCACTGATACTTAATATGTACTGGTTGATTTGAATTAAGTTGTTACAAAAAACGTAGAAGTTGTGAATTTATATCTATCTATGGACCAAGATAACTGAGAAAAAATACTCACAGAAACTTTTTAAAGTGACACAATGAAAATATTCTACCCTTTATAAAAACCAGAAAATAAAATGTATTTGGAATCATTAAATTCAAAATATAGATAATTTTAGCTAGAAGACATCAATTATATCCAAATGAAGTTTTCATAGTTAACCTGTTAATTCAATTCCAGGTATTAGGTTTATATTGAGATGATAGTTGATTCCAAAGATATGATATGGTCTAAATATATTAGGATAGTTCTCATGTTGATATGTTTCTCCAAACATAATATATGTCTAAGGACTGATATTAGAGTAAATGATCATTCCATCCTTCATTAATGACATTATAGAAAGTTTTCAGGCATTTGGACAGGATAAAACATCCCCAATTCTGTTTATTATCCATACACTTGTATAGCTTGATTTAGTTAAACATTTGTTTGTAGAAGCTGGTGTTGTGGTATAGCAGGTTATATCACCACTGGCGACACCAGCATCCCATATGGGCTTGAAATCCAGCTGCTCCACCTCTGATCCAGCTTCCTGCTGATATACCTGGAGGGGCAGCAGAAGATGGCTCAAGTACTTGGGCCCCTGCACTTACATAGACTACCCAGAAGAAGCTCCTGATTCCTGGCATAGGTCTGGCCTAGCCCCAGCCATTGAGACCATCTGGGTAGTGAGCAAGTGGTTGGAAGACGTATCTCTCTCTCTGTAACTCTGCCTTTCAAATAAATAAAATTTAAAAAAAAGATTTGTTTGTAAACCATTTTCCCAACTAACCAAAAAAAAAGGGGGGGGGAATGGAGAAGACCCATATTAATAAAATCAGAGATGAAAACAATAAACAGTTGGTGCCAATGAAATAAAAATAATAATCAGAAATTATTACAAATGGCTTCATGTCAACAGATTCTTAAATCTAGAAGAAATAGATTGATTTCTGGACACATAAACTTTGCCAAAATTGAGACTTAAAGATATAGAAAACCCAACCACACCAATAATCAAGAAGGGAATTGAATCAGTAATAAAGACTCCCAACAAATAAAAGCCCAGGACCAAATGGCTTCACTGCTGAACTTTTCCAAACTTAAAGAACTAATCCTAATTCTTCTTAACTATTCAAAGCAATTGAAAGAGAAGGAATCCTCCTAAACTCCTATGAAGCCAACATCACTTTAATTAAAAAGCCAGACAAAGATACAACAAAGAAGAGAACTATAGATCAATATCACTGATGAACATAGATGCAAAAATCTTCACCAAAATACTAGGTAATCAAATCCAACAACATATAAAAAAATTATCCACCCAGACCAAGTGGGATTTATCACACAGATGCAGGGATGATTCAACATACAGAAATCAATAAATATGATACATCACATTAATAGACTGAAGAATAAAAAACATATGATTATCTGAATAGAGATAGCATTTGATAAAATACAACATCCTTTCATGATGAAAACCTTAATCAAATTGCATATAGAAAGAACATAGGTCAACATAACAGCATCACATTGAATGCGGAAATGCTGGAAGAATTTCCACTAAGATCCAGAACCAGACAAGGATTTCCAGTTTCAGCATTACTTTTCAAGGTAGTTCTAGAAGTTTTAGCCAGAGCCATTAGAAAAGAAAAATAAAAGGGATACAAATTGGAAATGAGGAAGTCAAATTATCCCTTTTACAAATGACATGATCCTTTATGTAGGGGAACTAAAAGACTCCATTAAGGACTATTGGAACTCATAAGAGAGTTTTTTAAAGTTGCAGAATACAAAATCAACACACAAAAATCTGTAGTATTTGTGCACACAGATAACGCCCTGGCTGCGAATGAATTCATTAGATCAGTCCCATTCACAATGACTACAAAAAATTTAAATGTGAAATAAATTTAGTTAAGGATGTGAAAGTTCTCTGCAATGAAAATCACAAAACATTAAGGAAATAAGTAGAAGACATACACACACACACACACACACACACAAACACAAAAAATGAAAAGATCTTCCATGTTAATGGATTAGAAGAATTAAAATCAAAATATTCATACTACCCAAAGAGATTTACAGATTCAATGTGATCATAATCAAAATATCAAGGACATTCTTGTCAGATCTAGAAAAATTTGATCCAAAAATTCATATGGAAGCATAAGAAACCTCAAATAGTTAAAGCAATCTTAAAGAATAAAAAGAAATCTGGAGACATCACAATACTAGATTTCAAAACATGCTACAGGGCAGTTATAATCAAAACAGCCTCATACTGGCACAAAAATAGATAGGTGGATCAATGGAACAGAATAGAAACCCCAGAAATTAATCCACAAATCTACAAACAACTAATCCTTGACAAATGTGCTAAAGTAACTCCTGGAAGAAGGATAGTCTCTTCAATAAATGGTGTTGGGAAAATTGGATCTCTGCATGCAGAAGTGTGAAACAAGAGCCCTACTTTACATACTATACAAAAATTAACTCATAATGGATAAAGGATCTAAACCTAACACCGGAAACCATCAGATTACTAGAGGAAAATGTAGGGGAAACACTGCAAGACATTGGCATTGGCAAAGACTTCTTGGATAAGACCTCAGGAGCACAAACAATTAAAGCAAAAATAGAGCCGGCGCCGTGGCTCAATAGGCTAATCCTCCACCTTGCGGCGCCGGCACACCGGGTTCTAGTCCCGGTTGGGGCGCCGGATTCTGTCCCGGTTGCCCCTCTTCCAGGCCAGCTCTCTGCTATGGCCAGGGAGTGCAGTGGAGGATGGCCCAGGTGCTTGGGCCCTGCACCCCATGGGAGACCAGGAAAAGCACCTGGCTCCTGGCTCCTGCCAGGATCAGCGCGGTGCGCCGGCTGCAGCGGCGGCCATTGGAGGGTGAACCAACGGCAAAGGAAGACCTTTCTCTCTCTGTCTCTCTCTCACTGTCCACTCTGCCTGTCAAAAAAAAAAAAAAAAAAAAAAAAAAAATAAAGCAAAAATAGACAAATGGAATTACATCAAGTTAAGAAGTGCCTGTACAGCATAGGAAACACACAACAAAGTGAAGAGACAAATGGCAGAATGAGAGAAAATATTTGTAATCTATACATCTGATAAAGGATTAATATCCAGAATATATAAGGAACTCAAGATAATCAGCAGCATCAAAACAAACAATCCAGTTAAGAAATGGGCAAAAGACATGAACAGGCATTTTTCAAAGGATGAAATACAGATGTCAACAGAAACATGAAAAACTGCTCGGGATCACTATCTATCAGGGAAGTGCAAATTAGATCCACAATGAATTTTCACCTAACCACATTTAGAATGGCTATTATCCAAAACAAACAAACAAAAAAATAGGGGCTGGCATTGTGATATGGCTGGTTAAGCTGCCGTCAGGCAGCCCATATGGAACTGGTTGGAGACCAGGCTGCTCTGCTTCTGAGCCAGCTCCCTGCTAATGTGCCTGGGAGGGCAGCAGAAGATGAACCAAGTGCTTGAGCCCCTCCATCCATGTGGAATACCCAGAAGAAGCTTCAGTCTCCTGGCTTTGGCCTACACAGCTCCAGCCATTGTGGACATTTGGGGAGTGAACCAGTGGATGGAAGATTCTCTCGCTCTGTAACTCCATCTTTCAAAGAAATAAAAATAAATTTTTAAATACATAATTGCTGGCAAGGATGTGGAGAAAAATGTACCATGATACACTATTGGTGGGAGTGTAAACTAGTACAACCATTGTGAAAGACAGTTTGGAGATTCCTCAGAAATCTGAAAGTAAATCTACCAAATTACCCAACCATTCCACTCCTGGGATCCAAAGGCAATGAAATCCAAAGGCAATGAAATCAGCTTATGAGTTACCTGTACCCTCATGTTGGTAGCAGCTCAATTCACAATAGCTAAGAAGGAATCAATCCAGATATGCATCAACTGATGGCTGGATAATAAAAATGTACATATACACCATGGAATACTACTTAGACATAAAAACAGAATGAAATCCTAGAGCTGGCACTGTAGCATGGTGGGTTAATCTAAGACATCCCATATGGTTGCCAGTTCCTGTCCTGGCTGCTCCATTACTGATCCAGCTCACTGCTATGTGTCTGGGAAAGAAGCAGAGGATGGCTCAAGTCTTTGGCCCCTGCTAGTTTTAGCTTGGCCCAACCTCTATTGTTGCAGCCATTTGGAGAGTGAACCAGGGAATGGAAAATCTCTCTCTCTCTCTCTCTCTCTCTCTCTCACACACACACACAGACATACACACACACACAAACACTATCTCTTCTTCTCTCTCTTTGTAACTGTGCCTTCCAAATACATGAATTAAAAAATAAATCCTGTCTTTTGCAACAAAATAGATGCAACTGTAGACTGTTACGCTTAGTGAAAAAGCCAGACTCCAAAAGACAAATATCAAATGTTTTCTCTGACTAGTTGTAACTCATATATAGAGTACACAAAAAAGTTAATGAATATTGAGTTAAGCTGACATCTTATGATCTTGTGATTTGATTGTTGTCTATAACCCCTGCTATACTCCTGTGGAATAGTGATCTATCTACCTTTTACTTGTAGAGCTCAGTGTTTAGAGAAACACTGGGCCTGTGCTTATAAAGTAAATTTAAAGTCTGTTATTGCAAAAAATTAAAAGAATAAAGAAAGGAAGGAGGTTGCAAGGAGGGATGGAGGGATGGCTGAAGGTATCATTGTATTCTTAGAATTGTATATATGAAATTTATGAAATCTGTTCTCTATATACTAATAAATAAAAAAGGTAACAATTACAAACATAAATTTGAAAAGATAAAAATAAAAAATAAAGTTTATTTTTCCCTTCTAATTTATGATTAAATATAAAATAGTAATTAATAGCTTGAGATTTTTGTTGCTGCTTGCATTCTTTCTTTCCTAAGAGGAAACATTTTTACTTGGTATTACTGTTTTTTTTTTTTAAATATATTTTAAAAATTCATTTCAAAGATGAGAGCAGAGAGAACTCTCTTATCTGCTTTTCATTTCCTCAAATGCCTGCAACAGCTGGAACTGGGCCAAGTCATAATCAGGAGCTGAGAATTCAGTCTGGGTTTTCCATGTGGGTGGCAGAGTCTCAAGTACTGAGCTATCAGTGCTGCATCCTAGGGTGTGCATTAGCAGGAAGCTGAAATCAAAAGCAGTGTCAAGACTAGTATTTTAGGCTCTTAACCACTAGGTCAAATGCCCACCATTTGACATGACTATTTTAAAGGAGAATGAAGAATCAGTTTAGGGTCTGGTGCTTGGTAGGGTGTAGGCCCCATTGGTGAATAGTTTTACATTTTCTGATACTTTGCCATCTAAACCCCTTATATTCTAAGATGGAACTCTCAGGGGAATCTTTAACAGACCTACCTTTCTCTGCTAGCTTTGCTGAATTTTGTTGTCTTTGTGCTAATAAAGGTTGGAAAAATGGTTACAGTTTTGCAAAAGCAATTACAATCAAAATGAGTCATCGTGCTAAAAGGTGAAGTCGCTTGTCTACATTTACAGTATGTACGTCATTGCTATGATTCTTAAGTAATTAACAATATCATCATGGTCTTTTGTTACCATCAGAAATCTCTCAGACTTATGTAAGGGAATATTTTTATTCCAGATTTTCTGTTTGAGCTGATGAGAAGTGGTTAGGGCATTTAAAAAAAAGTGGGAGAAAATGCTTCATGTTATCATCCATTTCTATGGAATTCTAAAATATCTCTAAAATTTATTTGTGTTGAGCTAGAATTGTGTCCAATTATTCTCACAATTTCTGTACATGCAGAACTTTGCTATTTTCTTGTCTGAGGCCAACTATGTTAGCATTTTATGGTTTACATTTGTGTCATTAAGTCCAGTGAAACTTCCTAATATAGATTTTTGTTTCAGGAAACAGATGTCCATATAGTTAATGTTATACCTTTCCATGTTAGCTTAGCAATAAGCAAGCAGGTAATAAACAGGATTTCAATGTAAATCCTTCACTGAAGCAACCATTATTTTAAGCTAATCACATTAGAAATGCAGGTATTAAACTCCAAAAGAGAAAGCAAATCACTATTAGGAATGCAAAATGAACAAAGCGCATTACCCCTGGCATCTATAATTATCTATAATTCTTTTAATTCCATACCTGCATTACATGCCAAGCTTTGATTAGAATCCTTAAATACATTTTGGATCCCCGTTAAGAGCATGTTAATAGGTATTTGCCAGGGAGGCATGGCTACCCCATTTTAACTGGGACTCTGATGAGGTTTAAACTCAGATGACTTGGAGGAAGTTGAGCCCATTGGGTTCATTACTTTATTTGCATGGAGAGATAGTCTCACACTTTGACTTCACTGCCAATCTGCTCTCTGGAACTTAAAGGAACAGGCCCCTCAATCTAAACTACCATGCAGGAAATCATAGTAGTCTAGTTTGCTAGTATCTGTGCAAACAATATGAAAAGATGAAGAGAATCTGTAGTCACCCAGACTAGTACTTTTTGGAGAAAATCCTGTTGTATTGGTAGGAACTGTTTTAATCTGCTGACTAGTGCCACATAAGGGAATGCCTGAATGAAGCTAGGGTGGTTTTCCTGGGAATGTTAGCAGGGCTACTTCACTCTGCTATCTTCTGAATTTTGCTGCCTTTAATCAAGATTCATAAATTTTTTTTGTCTTGCTTTATGTGGTGATGAGTTGAATATGAGATTTTGGGGCAGGGCTGAATTGTATGGCACAGTTGAATAGGGAACAGAGAGGTTGTGTGTAATTGCTGTTAAACAAATGCTGTTTTTGGAGAAGAGGTGGCTTTGAACATTATTTTTCATGAAGTGTGGTTTGAAAACCCCTCCTTTCATTTTTTCTCAAAGTCTTTAACAAATTTAGTGGTGTTCAGTTATACTGCTTGTGAGTAGACCTCCTACAACAGAATTTGAAAGTACAAGAGAAGCAGTGACTGGAATTATGCCAGAGAGGAAAACCTTTTGACAAAAATCAAATGAGAAGTAAAACATATTGACTAGAAGCTAGAATCTATTTTCGTTTGTCAAACAATTTCAGTTGGACCTGTAAGCTATGATTAGCAGAGAGGAATGACTCCCAACCATGAACATGGTCTGCCATTTTTGAAAATGATAAGCCTGGTAAATGTCAGCGGTCTAGCTGGACACAGCCAGAATATTCTGCTCCATTCTTTCAATTGAGCATTTCCCTGGGGCTGATGTGGTACAGTGATGGCAAAAGACACATGTGACTAGATTCCATTTTGGAGAGAATAAATCTAGACCTGTTGTCAGAAAAAATTCTGAATTAAGATCACGTCAAGCCAGTTTTTGAAAAAAAAAAAAAACACCTACAACATTTATAAAGTTCTTTTCTCAAAATGGTTCTGCAGAATTGGTGTGGATTCTTTGTCTGTACTGTATATTGTCATGTTTAAGACCAAAATGACACTTTTAAAGTGCTTCTCAACTTTGAGAAGTTGTATGAAAGTTTTTTTTTTTTTATTTTTTATTGTATGAATTTTTTTTATTGTATGAAAAGTTTCAAGCCACTAGAATAGTCTGCAGTCTATTAAAATTTCTCAAATGCTTTGTTTACAATTCCAATCTAGACTCCATGAAGTCTTATCTTCTATTAGAATTTAATGTTGGCATGACTTGTCTTGTCCATCTTGTGTGTGAGAATGACTCAAAAATACTACGAATAAATACTTCAGTAATCTTTAAGACTTTTCTCCTCAATGAAAGGACAAATGTAAAGCTTTCAGTTGACTAAATTTAATAACTAGATACTGGTTATTGGGTAGATTTCAGCTAAATTAAACTGATACTTATTTAGTGCCTTGTTTATTTTTGGGTCTCTGCCAGGTGTTAAACTTGTCACAGTTGAAGTATTCTTATGGAATTAATTCAGATGAGCTCAGACCTCTTATTTAGAAAATTTTGTAGAATAGAACATGAAACTTTCTCCATGAAGATTCTCTGTAGTATATTCACCACACACTTTAAAGTCATCAGCCAAGATGGTCTAACAACTGGAGTAAAGGCTCTTACTTTGTTTTTATTTAAAAAATCATCAGCAGTGCCTTTGAGTGCTGTAACATTCATGATTATTTAAGGTGATATCGCAGAATATTAAAGCACATCTAATAACCTTAGTCCTTAAACTTCGTCGTTCATTATGTGAAGAACCAGTTACCTGTTTATTTTTCCCACTTTTTAAACATTTTATTTAAGGTATACAAATTTCATGTATTTTTATATAGACATATTTAGGAACATAGTGATACTTCCCACCCTACCCTCCTGCCTGCCTACATTCCAACCCTTCTTCCTCCTCCCTCTCCTATTCTCACTCTGAATTTTTACAAAGATCTATCTGTTAGCTTTATACTCATAGGTTAACACTACACTAAGTAAAGAGTTCAACAAATAGTATGAAGAAAAAGTACTGTTCCTCAACAGTAAAGACAAGGGCTGTAAACAATCATCAGATCTCATAATGTGAATTTTACTCCAATACATTACATTGGGAAACTCTATGGTATCTGTCTTTTTGGGACTGGCTTATTTCACTAAGTATAATGGTTTCCAGTTGCATCCATTTTGTTGCAAAAGACAAGATTTCACTTTTTTTTTCAACTGAGTAGTACTCCATAGTGTATATATACCACAATTTCGTTATCCAGTTGATGGACATCTGTGTTGACTCCATATCTTAGCTGTTGTGAATTTGTGAATTGAACTGTAATGACATGGAGTTACTGATAACTCTCTGATATTCTGATTCCATTTCACTTGGGTATATTCCCAGGAGTGGCATGACTGGGTCTATGGTAGGTCTCTATTCAGATTCCTGAGGTATCTCTGTACTGTTTTCCACAATGGCTGCAGTAGTTTATATTCCCACCAACAATGGATTAGGGTACCTTTTCTCCCACATCCTTGCCAGCATTTATTGTTTGTTGATTTCTGTATTAGAGCAATTCTAACTCAGATGAGGTGGAAACTCATTGTGGTTTTGATTTGTAATTCCTTGATGGCTAGTGATCCTGAGCATTTTTTCGTGTGTCTGTTGGCCATTTGAATTTTCTCCTTTGAAACATACCTGTTCAAGTCCTTTGATCATTTCTTAATTGGATTGCTTGTTTTGTTTTCGTTGAGTTTCTTGAGCTCTTTATAGATTCTGGATATTAATTGATTAACACTTTCATAGTTTACAAATGTTTTCTCCCATTCTGTTGGTTGCTTCTTCACTTTGCTGAGTGTATCTTTTGCAGTGAAGAAGATTATCAGCTTGATGTAATCCCATTTGTCAATTTGGGCTTTGGTTGACTGTGCTCCTGGGGATTTTTTCCGAGAAGGTTTTGCCTATGCCAATGTCTAGCAGAGTTTCCCCAAAGTTGTCTAGTAATTTGATGGTATCAGATCATAGATATAGATCTTTGATCCTTTTTGAGTTAATTTTTATATAAGGTTAAGGTAGGGATTTTGTTTCATGATTCTGCACATGGAGATTCAGTTTTCCCAGCACCATTTCTTTTTTTTTAACTTTTATTTAGTAAATATAAATTTCCAAAGTACAGTTTATGGACCACAATGGCTCCACCCCCCCTGCTATAACTTCCCTCCCACCCGCACCCCTCCCATCTTCCACTCCCTCTCCCATTCCATTCACATCAAGATTCATTTTCAATTATCTTTATATACAGATCAGTTTAGCATATATTAAGTAAAGATTTCATCAGTTTGCACCCACACAGAAACACAAAGTGTAAAATACTGTTTCAGTACTAGTTATAGCATTACTTCACATTGGACAACACATTAAGGACAGATCCCACATGAGACGTAAGTACACAGTGACTCCTGTTGTTGACTTAACAATTTGACACTCTTGTTTATGGCGTCAGTAATCTCCCTAGGCTCTAGTCAGGAGTTGCCAAGGCCATGGAAGCCCTTTGAGTTCGCCGACTTTGATCCTATTCCTACAGGGTCACAGTCAAAGTGAAAGTTCTCTGCTCCCTTCAGAGAAAGGTACTTTCTTCTTTGATGGCCCTGTTCTTTCCACTGGGATCTCACGCGCAGAGATCTTTCATTTAGGTCTTCTTTTTTTTTCCCAGAGTGTCTTGGCTTTCCATGCCTAAAATACTCTCATGGGCTCTTCAGCCAGATCCGCATGCCTTAAGGGCTGATTCTGAGGCCAGAGTGCTGTTTAGGACATCTGCGATTCTATGAGTCTGCTGTGTATCCCACTTCCCATGTTGGATCATTCTCTCCCTTTTTCATTCTATCAGTTAATATTAGCAGACACTAGTCTTGTTTTTGTGATCCCTTTGACTCTTAGACCTATCAGTGTGATCAACTGTGAACTGAAATTGATCACTTGGACTAGTGAGATGGCATTGGTACATGCCACCTTGATGGGATTGTATTGGAATCCCCTGGCACGTTTCTAACTCCACCATTTGAGGCAAGTCCGATTGAGCATGTCCCAAATCGTACATCTCCTCCCTCTCTTATTCCCACTCTTATATTTAACAGGGATCACTTTTCAGTTAAAATTTAAACACCTAAGAATAATTGTGTGTTAGTTACAGAGTTCAACCAATAGTATTAACTAGAATAAAAAAATACTAAAAGGGATAAAGTATTACATTATACATCAACAGTCAGGACAAGGGCTGATCAAGTCACTGTTTCTCATAGTGTCTATTTCACTTCAACAGGGTTCCCCAGAGTGTCACCTTTGGCACACCCAGCACCATTTCTTGAAGAGACTGTCCTTGTCTGGGGATTGATTTTAGCTGTTTTGTCAAAGATAAGTTGGTTGTAGAAGTGTGTATTGATTTCTGGGATGTCAATTCTGTTCCACTGATCTATACATCTAGTATTTTTTTTTTTTTGCCAGTATTGGGCTATTTTGATTATAACTGCCCTGTAGTATGTCTTGAAATTTGATATTATGATGCTTCTGGCTTTGTTTTTGTTGTTTTAGATTGCTTTAGCTATTCTGGGTCTCTTGTGTTTCCTTATGAATTTTAACAATTTTTTTTCTAGATCTGAAAAGAATGTTGTTGGTATTTTGATTGAGATCAGATTGAATCTGTAAATTGATTTTGATAGCAGGACATTTTGATGATATTAATTCTTCCAATACATAAACATGGAAGATTTTTTGTGTGTCTTATTTTCAATTACCTGTTTCAATGGCACTGCTACAGTCTGGATTTTAACAGAAGGTATTTTAAATGGCACATGCTCTCAAAAGAGAACTTCCTTTTATAAACACTAACTTTATGTCCATGATTCTGTTGAAAGAGCCATTATTTTATGAACTCAGTCTGTGTATGATTTATTGTGTCAAAATTCAATCTGTGTTGCCACTACTGAATTGACCCTTTGGGAAGAGTTTTCCATTTATGTGTTATGGCAGCCTTTGTATTAGAAATTTCTCCTTAAACTTCCAGGATTCATTTGATGACACAATCTTACTATTAGTACTAATAAGTTCATGAGGCTTTAATGGCAAAATGTTAAAGCTGACTTAAGTCTAGCGACCTTCAGAAGACTTCTTTGAGAATTCTATGTGGAAGTAAATTTCACATTTTAATGCAAAAAAATTAACAAAGTCACATGTTTTCATTGCCTTTCCCAGAGTTTTAATTCAAACCACTAAATTGTATTAAATCCCCAATGGTATCAGTAAAATATTCCTTTTTAAATGTCACAAATTTATTGAATATGTACATCTGGGGAAGAATCTATGATAAACTATCTTGAAGACATAACAAAAACAAATTGAGCCCTCTTATTTTCAACATAGAATAGTCTTTTTGGCATATGAGTTTTAAGGATTCAATTTGAGGAAACCCCTTTGCTCTCTTCAGGGTATTTATTTTAAGTAGAAAGTCAGTTCAAATTTCAGGTCGAGACTCATGGCTGTTTACTAGGTACACCTGTTTGCTTGTTTTGGGTGAGCTTGTAATTACACTACTTGCTGTATGTCTTTCAATATGATGAAATTCTAGTCACTAAAAAATGTTGATGGTGGGGAAAATATGTATGTAATTAGCAAAAGTTCAACAAAGCCTGTTAATTGAAGCTAGAACTACTCTGAAACAATTCTGTTCTTACCCTTCAAATACAGTTATTCATAATTACAAACTCAAAAGGAATAAAAAATTACGTAAATAATATGTAATAATTTATTACACTATATTTTCACTTATTATCAAATGCCTAAGTTTATTTATTAAAATAAGTTTATTGTTAAAATGTTTATTGTATAATGTATAGAAACAGAAAAAATGCAGAAGAAATAGAATATTCAGTTTCTTTCCATGCACCTGAGTCTCTAAGATTTCATTTGATAGTAATATATTTAATGAAAAGGCACAAATGTAAGAAGCATTGTTATGCACCAATTTATCATAGTAACTCCTGGAAGTATCAGGAAAGTCTTTAATGCCATCACTTTATAAATGCAAGAAATTCAGCTCAAAAATTAAATACAAACTTGTTATATGGTAAATGCTTAGAATACAGTGTTGGGTAAGACAGAGACCTTGTTGAAAGAGCTAACAACTGCATGAGGGAATTGATCTCACTCTGACTAAATAGTCTGAGAAGGTGATGTGGCCTTAGGCTTTCATTGCTTCAACTCACTGGAAAAAAAATCTGGCTTCAGAACTCTTACAAAGACTACCTATGATCATATTTTCGTTTTGGAGTTGGTTAGAAAAACATATAAATCAGACACCTGAAATATACACAGCAAATTTTTAAAGCCATAAAAACAGGGATTTTCCTAAGTTTGCATCTAATAAAATAGAAAAGCAGCCTTCTTGACAGAAAGTGGGCTTCCTAAAGGCAGCAGCAGAGCCAAGCTGTGCAGTACACAGTACTGTACATTCAGTCACCAGGCTGTGTTGACATGGTGCAATAAATGGGGCTCTACTCTTGCTACTGCTGCCACTATCAACTAATGGAAGAATTTCAAAGATACATTTTCCAGGACCAATATTTTAATGGCTTTTCTTGATTCTGGTGGTTCACTCTAGGAAAGTACAGATAGCTCCTGGCAGAACATCTAGAAGGATCATCCACAGACATTTGAATGCCATTGTGGGGCTGCCAGGAATGTGTGCAAGTATTTTTCACAATCTCAAAATTGCCACATTGGTTAGAAGGTGGATATTTTTAATCATTTTTCTTGTTGAAGCTAATCCTTGATCTTGTTGTGTTTTACTTTATTTTCATTCATTCTTCTTAAAGAAGGTTCTCTTGGTAGTCAAGGGTCCACCATTTATAATAGAATTTTTTTCTTGGTTATCCATGAAGAGATACAGAGGTAAGCAGCACATCTTAGTTGTCTGTGTTTTATCCAATTTTTCTAGTTTTTTCCCATTTAACTATAGTTTTTGTTTCATTGGTAGTGCACAACATGCACATAGGAAGCAAACTGGAAAAAAATGCTAGAGGAAAACATTAAGAATACAGCTCTCATTAAGCCACCAACTGCTATGCCAGCAATCTATAGGTGCACCGGTTTGAGTCTCAGCTGCTTCACTTCCTATCCAGCCCCCTGCTCATGACCTGGGAAAAGCAGCAGAGAATGGCTGAAGTGTTTGAACCCCACCCATCAATGTAGGATGGTCTAAAGCCACCAACACTCACAGCAGCTAAGTGGTATATGGATATTCTAGATTGGTAAAAGTAACCTGGTTTTATGCAGCAGCAGAATTTGGAATTACAAAACTCAGAGCTAATGCAGAGCTGGCTCTACATGTGACAGATAAGGTTGGCATCTATGTGAGCAATTTAAAGAGTCAGTATTTCTATGCCAGGAAGATCACATGCTATCTGCATTCCTTTACAAGAACATTGAAGGCTTAGGTCTTCGGTTTCATTTTTAGACACTCCAGACTTTTCATTTCATGTAAGTCTTTGATTCACTAAATCTACCTTCCTTTCACTCATCCGTACCCATCTCGGTCTTGTTCTTCACTAGTATTTTTATTGAACTGTTTCCCACCATATTGCCATAGTTTTGACATCTTTTCTAATTGGAGGCCTTTCATGACATCTTGAATTAGATACCCCTTCTATCCTTCCTAACACACCTTCAAACTGCTTTTCATAGTACTCTTTAGAATATGTTTTACTGGGTGGTTGGATTATTGATAAATGCATCTTGGTAGACTACCAATTCTATGATGGCAAACATTATAATTGTGTTCACTGTTGTATTTCAGTACCTGGCATATAGTAAGAGCATGCATAATGTATATGTGAATATGCACAAAATAAAGGAAAGGATAACTAAAAATTTCCATTGTTATGGAGAACAAAGATAGATATCTGTTGAATTTTATAGTATTACAAACTATAGATTAACATGCACATACAAAAGGATGCCCTCTGTTACAAAGGTAAGTTTTTAGCACAATTAGGAGAGGACTAGACAGTGAATTCCAGTGAGTTGGCTACAGATTTCTGGGGTAAGTGGCTTTGGAATTATTAGTATGTTCCCAGAATCTATGAGTACAGTAAACACTGCTTAGGTTACCAATTTATCCTTCATACAATATTGAATCTAATTTTTTAAAAATTAATATAATTTATTTAATAATTTTTTAAATCAGTTTTCTGATGCATGCAGCTATTGTAATGCCTAATAGCATGTAGCTTTATATGTAAGAATGTTTACCATCAGGATAGTGTTTATCATCATGCATAGTCCCAAAGGAAGTTAAAAGTATCATTGGAGAGGTGTATAATAAAGGCCAATACAGGGCCGGCGCCATGGCGCACTAGGTTAATCTTCTGCCTGCGGCGCCAACATCCCATATGGGCACCCGGTTGCTCCTCTTCTAGTCCAGCTTTCTGCTGTGGCCCAGGAAGTCAGTAGAGGATGGCCCAAGTGCTTGGGCCCCTGCAACCACATGAGAGACTGGGAGGAGGCACCTGGCTCTGGATCTGCATAGCTCTTGCTATTGCGGCCATTTTGGGGGTGAACCATTGGATGGAAGACCTTTCTCTTTGTCTCTCTCTCTCTCCTGTCTGTAACTCTACCTGTCAAATTAAAAAAAAAAGGCCAATACAGTTTTTGTCTTTATTTAAAAAATGTTTTAATTAATTAATTTATTTGAAAGGCAGAAAAACAGAGAGAGAAGGGGAGAGAGAGAAAGAGAGAGGTATTTTTCATCATTGATTCACTCTTGAAATGCTGGGAACTCCATGTGGGTCTCTCACTTAGGTAGCAGGAGTTCAAGCAATTGGCCATCATCTGCTGCCTTCCCGGGAACATAAATAGGAAGCTGAATTTGAAGCAGAGCAGCTGGAACTCAGACTGGCACTCTGCTATGACCTGTAGGTACTGCAAGCAATGACTTACACTGATGTGCCACAACACCACTTCCAAGTTTTATCTTTAAAAATAAACTAATCAAGCATAGTTTGGGGAGCACTTGTCTCAAGAAGAGGAGAGTCACCTCATCAGAATGGTGCTGGATGCAGGTGCTATAACTGTGTGATGAGGACAGGCATAAGCTTTGGTGCCAGAAGTGCAGGGCTAACTTAGATGACACTATCACCATTCTTATTCCTTTGATTTTTCATTTGTGACAACTAAAACCTCATAGGTTATTGTGGACAGTCAGTGAGATCATATGCAAGTGAAATTCAGTTTGTGGAAAAATAGGATGAGATGTTTATTTTGGTGCAAAAAGTTGAAATTCACACATAATTTTTGTCATATTCATTTTTCATGAGCTTTTTGAATTCCTGTTGTATGTATGAGTGTCAAAAGTTTTTACACCAAAATTAACTTTTCTTTAATTCCATTTTTTCCATGAGGTTTTTTTTTAACTTTTATTTAATGAATATAAATTTCCAAAGTACGGCTTATGGATTACAATGGCTTCCCCCCACCATAACTTCCCTCCCACCTGCAACCCTCCCCTTTCCCACTCCCTCCCCCCTTCCATTCACATCAAGATTCATTTTCAATTCTCTTTATATACAGAAGATCAGTTTAGCATATATTAAGTAAAGATTTCAACAGTTTGCACCCACATAGAAACACAAAGTGAAAAATACTGTTTGAGTACTAGTTATAGCATTAAATCACAATGTACAGCACACTAAGGACAGAGATCCTACACGAGGAGTAAGTGCACAGTGACTCCTGTTGTTGACTTAACAAATTGACACTCTTGTTTATGGCATCAGTAATCACACTAGGCTCTTGTCATGAGTCACCAAGGCTATGGAAGCCTTTTGAGTTCACCAGCTCTGATCATATTTAGACAAGATCGTAGTCAAAGTGGAAGTTCTCTCCTCCCTTCAGAGAAAGGTACCTCCTTCTTTGATGACCTGTTCTTTTCACTGGGATCTCACTTGCGGAGATCTTTCATTTAGGTTTTTTTTTTTTTTTTTTTTTTGCCAGAGTGTTTTGGCTTTCCATGCCTGTAATACTCTCATGGGTTTTTCAGCCAGTTCTGCGTGCCTTAAGGGCTGATTCTGAGGCCAGAGTGCTGTTTAGGACATCTGCCATTCTATGGGTCCGCTGTGTATCTCGCTTCCCATGTTGGATCATTCTCTCCCTTTTTGATTCTATCAGCTAGTATCTGCAGACACTAGTCTTGTTTATGTGCTCCCTTTGGCTCTTAGTCCTATCATTATGATCAATTGTGAACAGAAATTGATCACTTGGACTAGTGAGATGGCATTGGTACATGCCACCTTGATGGGATTGAATTGGAATCCCCTGGTATATTTCTAACTCTACCGTTTGAGGTAAGTCAGCTTGAGCATGTCCCGAATTGCACATCTCTTCCCTCTCTTACTCCCACTATTATATTTAACAGCAATCACTTGAGGTATTCCCCTATATGCGATAGCCTGAGAACAGAGTAAATGTGCAATGACTTTTGGCTATGCCACCACAACACCCACTTCATACTGGGTGTGGATAAAGCTCAGGTAGTTGCTCACTTGATGGATGTGAGAATACTGGACATCTTCATGAAGTGATTTTGTTATATGGAGATTGTATGGGAATGGATTTCACCCATTGCCTCTTCAGGCCTGGGTTTAGATCTGTATATACAGAGCTGAGAATGTAATGATGAACACTACTTCTTATTAAACACTATTTCTCAGAAAGTTTAACAAATGCTAGGATTTGCACACTATTTCAAGATAAATACTATCATTTCATTTTTTAAAGAAGATTATTTACTTGAAAGGCAGAGTTAGAGAGAGAGGCAGTGGTGGAGGGGAAGATGGTGGAAAGGGAGTGAGCACGCAGAATGTCCGGTAAGGGAAGGTTCAAAGAGGGGTGATAATTTGTAGTTTTTAAGGAATGAGAAGCCCTTCCTGAAACTGGGGAGATAGGGTGGACATACGAGGAGAACGCCTGAGGTGCAGGACACCAGCAAGAGTGTGTACACACCAGCGCTGGAAGCCGAGGTGAGACGGGGAGCTCGCCCAGCACAGCAGCAACAGCCACCACTGCCCCTCCCCCAACCCACCCTGGGAGGGACACTGAGACACACATGACTTAGTGGGGGAGGAAATAGAAAACGGAACAGAGTGAGTAACGCCTGTGGAAAGAGTGCACGATTCAGGGGTAACTAATTGAGAGACTGAGTAAGCCAGTATCTCTTGGCGCCTCCTCAGAGCTGCAGCGAGCGGGAAGCAGCCATTTTGTCTGTTTACATTCAGGCTTAAAGGAGAACTGTCTTTGCCTCACACTAACCTTCGGAGGCGGAGCCCAAAGGTGGAGCGGAACTACAGGACACTTCTTGCTCGAGGGAGGGCAGCTCAAAGCCCTTACACCTGTCTACTCAAGTTACAAGAAAAAAAAATTGCATAGTGCCTGCGGGGGAGGGGGGAGGAAGGGCAGGATCCAGAGCTGCAGTGGGCAGAGAGAAACCATCCTGTCTGTTTACGTTCGGGCTGTGTAGAGCAGCCTGCTTACACTGGATATTGGTACAGACTCACAGCAGCCTATAGCAGAGGGATATCAACCTGAAAAACCACCCAGACGGAATGCCAAACAACAAAACAAAAACCCACAATAAGAATATAGAAGAACATATAAACTTGCCAATGGAGCAGGCTAAACCAACCATAACAGAGGCTGAAGAAGAAGAAAGTGAAACCATGCCAGAAAAAGAATTTAGAAAATTAATAATCAGAATACTTAGAAATAATGAGAAACAGTGTCAAGAGTTGAATGAAAAACAAGCCCAAGGATTAGAGATCCTAAAGAGAAGCCAGAATGAAATACTAGAACTGAAAAACTCAATTGACCATATAAAAAACACCGTGGAATCCCTTGGAAATTGAAATGATGAAATAGAAGACCGAATATCAGAATTCGAAGACAAACTTCCAGAAATAATACAGTCAGTTCAAACGCAGGAAGAAGAAATTAAAAAATTAAAAAAGACGGTCGGAGACCTACAAGATTCAATCAAGCGGTGTAATGTTCGGATAATAGGAGTCCCTGAGGGGTTGGAAAGAGAGAATGGATTGGAAGGTGTCTTCAATGAAATAATATCAGAAAACTTCAAACAAAGGCAGCTGGATAACAACACACAAATACAACAGATAGCCAGGACTCCAAACAGAGTAGACCAGAAGAGAAATTCACCACGACACATTGTGGCAACACTCAGTTCAGTGACACACAAAGAACAAATCCTAAAATGTGCCAGAGGAAAGCGACAAATCACATTCAGGGGTAAGTCAATCAGACTCACCCCAGACTTCTCATTGCAAACACTACAGGCAAGGAGACAATGGCATGATATATTTCAAGTTTTAAAAGACAAACAATGCCAACCTAGAATACTATGCCCTGCAAAGCTATCATTTATGAATGAAGGGGAAATAAAGATTTTCCATGACAAACAGAAACTGAAAGAATTTGTATCCACGCGTCCAACCCTACAACACTTGCTCAAAGATGTGCTGCACACAGAAATACAAAAACAAGAACTTCACTACAAATAAAGCGAATGTAGAGTAACCCACAAACAAAGTTTATCAAAATACATAAACAGCTCGTTTCAGGAAACATGAAGGGGAAAAAACAGTACTTAACAGTAATCACATTGAATGTTAATGGTCTTAATTCCACTACAAAGAGACATAGACTAGCTGATTGGATAAAGAAAGAGAATCCATCTCTATGCTGCCTTCAGGAGACACACCTTATCAGCAAAGATGCAAGCAGACTGAAAGTGAAAGGATGGAAAAAGATACTCCAAGCTAACAGAAATAAAAAAAGAGCTGGTGTGGCCATCCTAATATCAGACAAAATAGACTTTAACATAAAAACTATTAAAAGAGACAGAGAAGGGCACTATATAATGATTAAAGGATCTATCCAACAGGAAGACATTACTATTATAAATGTATGCACACCTAATTACAGGGCGCCTGGTTACCTGAAAGAATTACTAAAGGATTCAAAGGGAGATATAGACTCAAATACAATAGTAACAGGGGACTTCAACACCCCACTCTCACCAATGGACAAATCAACCAGACAGAAATTCAACAAGGAAACAACTGAGCTAATTGACGCCATAGACCAAACAGACCTAATAGATATCTTCAGAACCTTCCACCCCACAGACACAGAGTTCACGTATTTCTCCCCAGTACATGGAACATTCTCTAGGATTCATGATATGATAGGCCATAAAGGGAGCCTCAACAAATTCAAAAAAATTGAAACTATACCATGCAGCTTCTCAGACCATAGCGCAGTGAAACTCGAAATCAACAACCCAAGAATCTCTATACCATATGCAAATATATGGAGAATGGACAACATGATCCTAAATGAGCAGTGGGTCATCGAATAAATTAAAAGAGAAATCAAAAGATTTCTAGAAACAAATGAAAATGATAACATAACCTATCAAAACCTGTGGGACATAGCAAAAGCAGTGCTAAGAGGAAAGTTTATAGCAATTAGTGCCTACATCAAGAAGCTGGAAAGGAACCAAACAAATGAACTCTCCATGCACCTCAAAGATTTAGAAAAACAGCAGCAAATCAAGCCCAAATCCAAAAGGAGGAAAGAAATACTAAGGATTAGAGAAGAAATAAACAGAATTGAAACAAACAAAAAATACAAAAGATCAACAAAACCAGGGGCTGGCTCTTTGAAAAAATAAACAAAATCGACACACCATTGGCCCCACTAACCAAAAAACGGAGAGAGAAGACCCAAATCTGTAAAATCAAAGATAGTAATGGAAATGTAACAAGAGACACAACAGAAATAAAAATAATCATCAGAAACTACTACAAAGAGATGTATGCTAACAAATTGGGGAACCTGGAAGAAATGGATAGATTCCTGGACAAATACAACCTTCCTAAACTGAGCCATGAAGATATAGAAAATCTAAACAGACCCATAACCATGGAAGAAATTGAATCAGTAATAAACGCACTACCGAAAAAGAAGAGCCCAAGACTGGATGGCTTCACCGCCGAATTTTACCAGACATTTAGAGAACAACTAACCCCTGTTCTTCTCAAGTTATTCAAAATGATTGAAAGAGAGGGAATCCTTCCAAATTCTTTTTATGAAGTCAATATCACCTTAATTCCTAAGCCCAGAAAGACACAACAGAGAAAGAAAACTACAGACCTATCTCCCTGATGAACATAGATGCAAAAATACTCAACAAAATCCTGGAAAACCGAATCCAACTACACATCAGAAAGATCATTCACTGGGACCAAGTGGGATTTATCCCTGGTATGCAGGAATGGTTCAATATTCGAAAGTCAATCAATGTAATACATCACATTAATAAATTGAGAAACAAAAATCATATGGTTATCTCAATAGATGCAGAGAAAGCATTTGACAAAATACAACACCCTTTCATGATTAAAACCCTAAGGAAAAAAAAAAAAAAACCCTTAGCAAATTGGGGTTAGAAGGAACATTCCTCAACACAATTAAGGCAGTCTATGATAAACCAAAGGCCAGCATCATATTGAATGGGGAAAAGTTGGAGGCATTTCCATTGAAAACTGGCACTAGACAGGTATGCCCACTCTCACCATTGCTATTCAATATAGTCCTAGAAGTGTTAGCCAGAGCCATCAGGCAAGAAAAAGGAATGAAAGGGATACAAATGGGAAAGGAGGAAGTTAAACTATCCCTATTTGCAGATGACATGATACTATATATAGGAGACCCGATAAAATCCTATAAGAGACTACTGGAACTCATAGAAGAGTTTGGTAAAGTAGCAGGATACAAAGTCAACGCTCAGAAATCAACAGCCTTTGTATACACAGCCAATGCCAGGGCCGAGGAAGAACTACTATCAGTCCCATTCACGATAGCCACAAAAACAATAAAGTACCTTGGAATAAATTTAACCAAGGAGGTCAAAGACCTCTATGATGAAAATTACAAAACCTTAAAGAAAGAAATAGGAGACGACACAAAAAAATGGAAAAACCTGCCATGCTCATGGATTAGAAGAATCAATATCATCAAAATGTCCATTCTCCCAAAAGCAATTTACAAGTTCAATGCAATACCAATCAAAATACCAAAGTCATTCTTCAAAGACCTAGAAAAAACGATGCTGAAATTCATATGGAGAAACAAGAGACCCAGAATAGCTAAAGCAATTCTCTACAATAAAAACAAGGCCGGAGGCATCACAATTCCAGACTTCAAGGCATACTACAGAGCAGTTATAATCAAAACAGCCTGGTACTGGTACAAAAACAGATGGATTGACCAATGGAACAGAATAGAAACACCAGAGGTCAATCCAAACATCTATAACCAACTCATATTCGACAAAGGACCTAAAACCAACCCCTGGAACAAAGAAAGCCTCTTCAACAAATGGTGCTAGGAAAACTGGATGTCCACATGTCGCAGTATGAAGCAAGACCCCTATCTTACACCTTATACAAAAATCCACTCAACATGGATCAAAGAACTAGAGATGTGCCACGACACCATGAAACTAATTGAGAGCATAGGGGAAACCCTTCAGGATATCGGAATAGGCAAAGAATTCCTGGAGAAGACTCCACAGGCACGGGTAATCAAAGATAAAATAAACAAATGGGATTACCTCAAATTGAAGAGTTTCTTAACAGCAAGGGAAACAGGAAAGCGAAGAGGCAACCAACAGAATGGGAGACGTTATTCGCAAACCACACAACAGATAAAGGATTAACAACTAGGATCTACACAATGATCAAAAAACATCACAGAATCAAAACAAACAACCCACTCAAGAGATGGGCCAAGGACCTCAATAGACATTTTTCAAAAGAGGAAATCCAAATGGCTAACAGACACATGAAAAAATGCTCAGGATCCCTAGCCATCAGGGAAATGCAGATCAAAACCACAGTGAGATTCCACCTCACTCGGGTTAGATTGGCTTACATACAGAAATCAACCAACAACAGATGCTGGCGAGGATGTGGAGAAAAAGGGACACTAATCCACTGTTGGTGGGAATGCAAACTGGTAAAGCCACTATGGAAGACAGTCTGGAGAATCCTCAGAAACCTGAATATAGCACTACCACAGGACCCAGTCTTCCCACTCCTTGGAATATACCCAAATGGAATTAAAGGGGAGAAAAAAGCCATTTGCACCTCAATATTTGTTGCAGCTCAATTCACAATAGCTAAGACATGGAAGCAACCTAAATGTCCATCAACAGATGACTGGATAAAGAAACTATGGGATATGTACTCTATGGAACACTATACAGCAGTAAAAAATCAATGAAATCCGGGCATTTACAACAAAATGGAGGAAGCTGGAAAATATCATGCTGAGTGAAATAAGCTAGTCCAAAAGGGACAAATATCACATGTTCTCCCTGATCGATGGCAGCTAAATGAGCACCTAAAATGATACCCATTGAAGTGAAATGGACACTATGAGAGAGAATGACATGAGCAGCCCTTGTCTAGACTGTTGAGGAACAACTTACTATTTTGTTCCTTTAATATTTTTGTTGTTGTTGTTGTTTTGTTGCTTGGTTTGCTCTACACAAGACCACTAGTTGAATTCTGCAATCAATGCACAACCATTCTTAAGCGTTTAAAAATTAACAGAAAATTGATCTCTGTGAAACATAGGAGTGGGAATAAGAGAGGGAGGAGATATATAGGATGGCACATACTCACTCAGGCCTACCTCCAATAGTGGAACTAGAAATGTGCCAGGGGATTTCAACTCAACCTTACCAAGGAGGCAGGTACCAATGCCAGCACACTTGGTAAAGTGATAAGTATAAATACACAACTGATCAAAAAGATAGGGTAAGTGTCGAAGAGATTACACAAATAAGACCAGTGTAAGCAAATAATGAAAGATAGAATCAAAAGAGAGAGAATGATCTTGCGGGGGAAGCAGGACACACAGCAGACTCATAGAATGGCAAGTGCCCAAAGCAGCACTCCTGCCTCAGAATCAACCCTTGGGACATTCGGATCTGGCTCAAAGGACCATGAGAGTCTCACAGCCATGGAAAGCCATGACACAGTGGCAAAAATCAATCTAAATGAAAGATCCTGGTAAAAAAGACCCCAGCAGAAGGATCAGCCCATCAAGGAGAGAGGCGCCTTTCTCTGAAGGGAGGAAGGAAACTCCACTGTGATATGGCCTTGACTAAACAAATTCAGAGTTGGTGAACTCAAGGGGCTTCCATAGCCTAGACAGCTCATAGCAAGTTTCTCGGGTGATTGCTGACATCATAAATAAGAGTGCCAATTGTTAAATCAACAACGGGAGTCACTGGGTTCATTCTCCCCACGTAGGATCTCTGTCCTTAATGTGTTTAACTATGAAACTCAAAAACAACACTACTAGTTGAACAATACCCTATACCTGGTTCGGTTGTGAGTGCAGCCTGTTGAAATCCCTGCTTAGTATTTACTAAGTTGTTCTTCAGTATATGAAGGTAAATGAAAATGAAATGTGATGAAGGGCGGGATGGGAGAGGGAGTGGTTGAGGGGAGGGCCATGGGAGGGAGGGAGGTTTGGGGGGAAGCCACAATACAAAAGTTGCATTTTATATTCTACTTAAAACTATTGGTTGAACTCTGTAATTAATACACAATTACTCTTAGGTGTTTAATTAATGCTATAACTAGTACTCAAATAGTATTTTACACTTTGTGTTTCTGTGTGGGAGCAAAATGTGGAAGTCTTTACTTAATATACGCTAAATTGATCTTCTGTATATAAAGATAATTGAAAATTAATCTTGATGTGAAGGGGAAGGGGAGAGGGAGAGGCAGACGGGAGCATTGTGGGTGGGAGGGAAGTTATAGGGGGGAGGAAGCTATTGTAATCCATAAGCTGTACTTCGGAAATTTATGCTCATTAAATAAAAAAAAAAAAAAGAAAATCAGTTACCAATAAAAAAAAGAGAGAGAGAGAGAGAGAGAGGCAGTGAAATAGAGAGAGATCTTCCATGCACTGATTCACTCTCCAAATAGCCACAATAGTCAGGGATAGGCCAGGCTGAAGCCTGGATCCAGGAACTTCATCTTTGCCTCCCACCTGGGTACTGAGGCCCAATCATTTGTCCCATCCTCTGCTGCTTTCCCAGGTGCATTAGCAGGAATTTATATTGGAAGTGGAGCAATCAGGATTTCATCTGCTGCCCTTATGGGATGACAGCATTGCAGGCAATGGCTTAAATCACTATGCTACAACACTGGCCCAAAACATTATTATTTCTGTTTTACATATAAGAGAAATAGGTGCAGAGAAATCAAAGGATTTGCCAAAGAAAATATAGTCATGAAGTGATAGTGTCAAGATTGGACCCAAATTCATCTAGCTGAATGCAAATTCTAAGATTAATTTTACAAAAGTGAGAGGAAAAATAAAGCCCAGACCTCAGCATTGCCTTTTCTTTTCATCCTGCCCTGTTAGGAAAGTATTACCCTACCCTCAGAGAAAGTGCATGTCCTCTGTAACATAAGGGTGGGAAGGAGAATAATTATAATCCAACTGAAAAGTAATTTTGTGATTTTCCCATGGCCATAGTATCCAGGGTAATTCTACACCGAATCTCTTTTCAGCTTCATGAAGTGCTGTGGAATGGATGTGGTTTGGGTACCTTTTTCCCCATAGCCTCACCAGAATTTATTGTTTGTTGATATCTGTATGAGAAGCATTCTAACTAGGATGAGGTGAGACCTCATTGTGGGTTTTATTTGCATTTCCCTGAAGGCTAGTTATCTTGAGCATTTTCTCACATGCCTGTTGGCCATTTGAATTTCATCTTTTGAAAAATGCCTGTTCAATACTTTTTCCCATTTCTTCTTATTTTTAAAAAGGATTTCTTTATTTATGTGAAAGGCAGAGTTACAGAAAGAAAGAGAAGGAGAGTCAGAAAGAGATCTATCTGCTGCTTCACCCTCGAAATGGCAGGACTGAGCCAGGCCAAAACCAGGAAACAAGAACTTCTAGCTCTCCCACATGAGTGTGGGGCAAAAGCACTTGGGCCATCCTCCAATCTTTTTCCAGGAACATTAACAGACAGCTGGATTCAAAGTGGAGCAGCCAGGACTAGAATTGGCACCCAGCCAGGACCTAGAATTGGCCTGGTTCTGCAGGCCAGGGCTTTAACCTGCTGAGCCATACTGCTACCCTCCTTTGCCCATTTCTTAACTAGATTGTTAGTTATGTTGCTGTTGAGGTTCTTGATCTTTATAGATTCTGGATATGAATCTTTATTATTTTTATACTCTGCAAATATTTTCTCCCCTTCTGTCAATTGCCTCTTCACTTTGCTGAGTTTCCTTTACAATGCAGAAACTTCTCAGTTTGTTGTAATCACGTTTATTTTTTTCTTGGATTACCTGTGCTTCTGGGGCCTTTTCCAAGAAGTCTTTGCCTATACCATTGTCTTGCATAGTTTCCCCAATGTTCTCTTTTAATAATTTGATGGCATCAGGTCATAGATTTAGATCTTTAATCCATTTTGAGTTGATTTTTGTATAAGCTATAAGGTAAGGGTCTTGTTTCATGCTTCTGCATGTGGAATCCCTTTTTCTGATCACCATTTGTTGAAAAGACTGTTCTTTCTTAAGGGATTGTTTTTAGATCCTTTGTCAAATACTAGTTGGTTGTAGATGTGTGGATTGGTTCCTGGGGTTTCTATTCTGTTCCATTGGTCTACACTTCTATTTTTCGCCAGTACCAGGCTGTTTGGTTTATAACTGTCTTGTAGTATGTTTTGAAATCTGGTATTATGATGACTCTGGCTTTGTTTTTGTTGTTTAAGATTGTTTTAGACATTCAGGGTCATTTGTGTTTCCATATGCATTTTAGCATCATTTTTCTAGATCTGAGAAGCATGTCATTGGTATTTTGACTAGTATCACATTGAATCTATAAATTGCTTTTGGTAGTATGAACATTTTGATGATACTGATTCTTTCAATCAATGAACATGTGAGATTTTCCCATTTTTTAGTGTTTTCTAATTCTTTTTGTAATATTTTATAGTTTTTCTCATATAGATATTTGCCATCCTTGGTTAAATTTATTTCAAGGTATTTAATTTTTTTGTAACTATTGTGAATGAGATTGATCTTGGAAGTTCTTTCTCAGCCAAGGCGTTGTCTGTATATACAGAAGCTATTGACTTTTGCATATTAATTTTATATCCTACCACTTTACCAAACTATTTTATGAGTTCTGATAGTCTACATATAGTTTTTTGGGTCCCAATTATAGAATCATGTCATCTGCAAAAAAGGGATAGTTTGACTTCCTCCTTCTCAATTTGTATCACTTTGATTTCCTTTTGTTGCCTAATTGGCTTGGCTAAAACTTCCATAACTATATTAATAACAATGGTGAAAGCAGGCATCTTTGTCTGGTTCTGGATCTTAGTGGTAATGCTTCCAACTTTTCCCCATTCAAGCAGATGCTGGCTGTGGGTTTGTCACAAATTGCCTTGATTGTTCCTTCTACACCCAGTTTGCTTGAGGTTTTTATCATGAAAAGATGTTGTATTTTATCAAATGCTTTCTGTGCATCTATTGAAACAATCATATAGTTTTTATTCTTCAGTTTGTTGATGTGATCAATCACATTTATTGATTGAATATGTGGAACCATCTCTGTATACCAGGGATAAATTCAACTTGGTCCAGGTGAATGATCTGATGTGATGTTGGACTTGACTAGCTAGTTTTGTTAAGGATTTTTGCATCTATGCTCATCAATGATATTTGTAAATAGTTCTTTTTCTTTGTTGTTTCTCTTTCTGTTTTTGGAATGAAGGTGATGCTGGCCTTATAGAAGGATTTTGGGAGGATTCCATTTCTTTCAATTGCTTTGAATAGCTTGAGAAGAATTGGAATTAGCTCTTTGAAAGTCTGGTAGAATTTGGCTAGCACTGTGGTGCAATGCTTTAAAAGTATGGTCGAATTCAGCAGTGAAGCCATCTCATCTTGGGCTTTTCTTTGTTGGTAAGGTCTTTATTATTGATTCAATCTCCATCTTGGTTATTTGTTTAGGTTTTCTATGTCTTCATGAGTCAATTTTGGTAAATTGTATATGTCCAGAAATCTATCAGTTTCATCTAGTTTCTCTAACTTGTTGGCATATAGTTGTTTGTAGTAACTCCTGATGATTACATTTATTTCTTTTGTATCTGTGTTATGTCTCCTTTTTCATCTCTGATTTTATTGATTTGGGTCTTCTCCCTTTTTTTATTGGTGAGTTTGCTGAATGATGTATCGATTTTGTTTATTTTTTTTTCCAAAACCAGCTCTTCATTTCACTGATCTTTTGTATTTTTTTTTATTTTGCTTTCAATTTTTAAAATTTCTTCTTTAATTTTATTTAGTTATTTCCTTCTACTAATTTTGGATTTGATTTGTTGTTCTTTTTCCAGATCCTTGAGATGCATTGATAGCTCATTTATTTGGTGCCTTTTCAATTTCTTGATGTAGACACCAGTTGCTGTAACTCTCACTGCTTTTACTGTGTCCCATAAGTTTTGACATGTTATATTGTAATCATCATTCATTGCTAGTAATTTTTTTATTTCTCTTTTGATTTCTTCTATGACCCACTGTTCATTCAGGAGCATGTTGTTTAGTCTCTGTGTGTTTGCATATGTTCTAGGGATTCTTGAGTTGTTACCTCTCAGCTTCATTCCATTGTAGTCAGAAAAGATGCTTGGTATGACTTCAGTTTTTTTCTTCAATTTGCTAAGACTTGCTTTATAGGCTAGCATATTGTCTGTCCTAGAGAAAGTTCCATGTGCTAATGAAAAGGATGTGTATTCTGCAATTGTGTGATGAAAGATTCTGTAGTTATCACTAGGTCTGTTTGGTTTATAGTATAGATTAGCTCAGCTATTATTTGTTGATTTTCTGTCTAGTTGATCTGTCCATTGATGAAAGTAGGGTCTTGAAGTCCTCCATTACTATTGAGTTGGAGTCTATGTCTCTATTTAGATACACAACATTTGTTTTAAATAGCCAGGGACCTTGGCATTGGGTGCATATGCATTTATTATAGTAGCATCTTCTGTTGAATTGTTTCTTTAAGCATCACATAATGTGCTTCTCTCTCTCTCTTTCTTTGAAAGATTTATTTATTTATTTGAAAGGCAGAGTTACAGAGGGATGAGAAGAGAGAGAGATAGACCTTCTATCTGATGTTTCACTCTCCAAATGGCTGCAACAGGCAGGGTTGGGCCAGACTGAAGCCATGAGTTTCTTCTGGGTCGCCCATGTAGGTGCTGAGCCCCAAGCACTTTGGTCATCTTCCTTTGCTTTTCCCAGGCCATCAGAAGGGAGGTGAATCAGAATTGGAGCCACCAGGACTCAAACCTTTGCCCAAATTGGATGCCAGTGCTGCAGTCCATGACTTAACCCGCTGTGCCACAGTGCTGGCCTCCTTTTTTGGTCACTTTTAACAGTTTTCATGTTAAATTCCATTTTGTCTTATACTAGGATAGCTACATCTGCTTGTATTTAAATTTTGTTAGCATGGAATATCAGTTTCCACCCTTTCACTTTCAGAGTGTATGTATCTTTGTTGGTGAGGTGCATTTCTTGAATGCAGCAAATAGCTGGGTCTTGTTTCTAATCCATTCAGCCAGCATGTATCTCCTACTTGGAGTATTTAGGCCATTTGCATTGAAGTTTACTGTTACTAAGTAATGACTTGGTCATGCTATTTTTCCTTAAATATTCTTATTATTTGTTTTGGATTTCTTTGGTACTTTTACTGGGAGATTTTCTGCCTTCACATTCTTTCATATTGAGGGTTATCTTTCTGTGTTTCTCTGTATAGCAGATCTTTAAAAATGATTTGCAAGGCTAGATGAGTGGTGACAAATTTTTTCAGTTTCTGTTTGTTATAGAAGGTCGTTATTTCACCTTCATTCATAAAAGAGAGCTTTTCAGGGTAGAATATTCTGGGTTGATTTTTTTTAATATGGACTGTATCTTGTCATTCTCTCCTAGGCTGTAGTGTTTCTGATGAGAAGTCAGCAATGGATCTAATTGTAGATCTTCTGAATGTAATCTGCAGTTTCTCTCATGAACATTTTAGAATATTTTCTTTATGTTTTAATGTTGAAAGTTTGACCACACTGTATCATGGTGAAGATATTTTCTGGCCATATCTATTAGGAGGTCTATATGTCTCAAGTCCTTGGGCATCCCTTTATTTTTCCAAATTAGGAAGTTTTCTGTAATTATTTCACTGGGTAATACTTGTAATGCATTCTCTATTTACACAACTTCAGTAACGCTTGACACCTGCATTTTGAGTCATTTAATAGTATCCCATAAATATTGAACATTATTTTTAATTTTTCTATTTTGTTCCTTTCCTTTTTTGGTCTGAGATATTTCCAAAGATTTGTCTTCTAGCTCAGATATCCTTTCCTCATAAATTTTTTATCATTGCTTCTGAGTAATCCTATGATGATTTTTTGAAATTCATTTTCAGGCATTTCATCAATCTCTTTATCTTCACATTCTACTATTGAAGTGTTGTGTTCTTTAGGGGAGTAAGGTTGTCTTATTTATTTTTGTTTCTTGAAATTCTGTTTATTTTTAGGAATTTGTGGAAATGCTAGTTGGTTTTCTTCCCTGATGGATTTTTTTCTTTGAACTATGCTTCTGTGTCTTAGTGGAGTTTCTACTTTTTCAGTCAGTGCTCAGTGTCATGTGCTGGGTGTGGCCAGGGAGCTCTGGTCATTTCTTCACTGTGGGGTTAGTATCCAGGGTGACAGTCAAGTTGGGCATGGTAGATTTCCTCTGTTGTCAGCAGGGGAGAGTGTATGACTACCTCTGTTGGTGTAAACATACCCTCATTTCCTCCCTTCCATGGTGATCAATGCCGGTGGTTAGCCCACAGTAGGTACAACGCTCAAGTGTACTGAGGCATGAACTCCACAAAGAATCTGTGCAGTCCTCAATGTGAACACAGAACCATAAGCAATGACTCACTCCAAACATTTAGGGAGCTCTGTGCCTCTGACAACAGACACAGTGATAGTCCAGAGACCCAGGTACACCCCACACTTTTTCATGTAGCCACACAATTCCCACAGTCACGGTGTGCAATGTTCCCACAGTCATGGAATGCAGAGGATCCACTCTGTCCTGCTAACCTGCTCTGTCCATGGAAAACACAGAAACAGTCTCAGAGCCCACTGCCTGTGGTGCTCCATCTTGGCTGTTTGAGCTCTGGACTCTGTGATACGTTGAGATGCTAGGCGTACCTCACAGGCTTATGTGGATGTCTGACCCCTTGTCAATCCTCCCAGCCAGACTCAAAGTAAGAGAGGAATGTGGATTTTTCCCTTTGGTAAAATTCCCTGATCACTCTCTCATACAAAAGCCACCGCAGCCTCCACTTGTGTCAAAATGATGACTCCTCACCACCACTTGCTGGGCACCCTTGTTGTGGGAGATGAAAAGAAAGAAACAGATTAGGCCCCAGGTAGGGCTCCAGGCAGGACTCAAAGACAGTATAGTCCACAAGGGTCTCCCTCAGGCAATATCACCAGTGGCACAGGCTGCCACAGTCTGCTCTAACCTTGCTCTCCAAAGCTGGCATGTCATCCAGTTTTCAGGTGCAGGGATTGTGTGTGGTGTCTGCACTTGTTGCTATGTGTTGGCAGCTTCTACACTACTCCACTGCATCCTTCTTCCTTCTGTAGAATTTTCACTGCAAACTTCTCTCCAGCTCTCCCCTGGAAATGTACTTCCTCCACTTTTTTTCTGCTTTTTCCTGTCATCTAAAGCAGTACATCCTTTCACTATTCAGTCATCTTGGAATCCTCACTCTTTGTTTTTTATATCATATAAATAATAAAGTTTTTTGTATATAAAAATGATACCACTGTTTAAAGACTGCTATTAAAACTAAATTTTGGAAATGAAAGCAGTAATCATTAAAGTTTAATAATCTTATATCTATTTCATTTTTTATGATGCCTTATGTATCTGTTAGGCATCTCTTTGTGGTATGAAATATTGGGAAAAAGGTGTATTTAGCACTAGTCATTTTTCAGTGTCAGCTTTTAAAAAGAGATTTATTTATTGGAAAGACAGAATGACATAGGGAGAGGGAGAAACAGAGAGAGAGAGAGAACTTCTGCCTGCATGTTTATTCTTCAAATTGCTGCAATGGCCCTGGTTGAAACCAGGAGACTGGAACTCCATTTGTATCTCCCACATAGACATCAGGGGCCCCTTTCACTACTTTTCCAGGTGCATTAGAGGGTAGCTGGATTGGAATTAGAGCTGCTAATCCCTGAACTTGCATTCTGATTATGAACGCTGGTAATGCAGGTGGTTGCTTGAACTGTTGGGCCACAACACTGGTCTCAGTGAGAACTTTTATTAGTGTTTAATTAATTTGTTCCTATGATGTAAATTTTATCAATACTCATAATATTTTCTGACATAAATGCCTTATAATCAAGGTACATCTTAACTCCTCTTTCATAGACCAACATAACAGAGAATTTCAGTGCTAGAAGGGGTGTTAATGCTTGCAAGAGCTGTGTTTTTTTTTTTTTTTTGATGTTCAGTGTAGAATATGATTTTTGAGCTATCAAAATAGTTCAGCGAGAGCCGGCGCCGTGGCTCAATAGGCTAATCCTCCACCTTGCGGCGCCGGCACACCGGGTTCTAGTCCCGGTCGGGGCGCCGGATTCTGTCCCGGTTGCCCCTCTTCCAGGCCAGCCCTCTGCTATGGCCAGGGAGTGCAGTGGAGGATGGCCCAGGTGCTTGGGCCCTGCACCCCATGGGAGACCAGGATAAGCACCTGGCTCCTGGCTCCTGCCATCGGATCAGCGCGGTGCGCCGGCTGCAACGGCGGCCATTGGAGGGTGATCCAACGGCAAAGGAAGACCTTTCTCTCTGTCTCTCTCTCACACTGTCCACTCTGCCTGTCAAAAATAAAAAAATAAAAAAAATAAAAAAAATAGTTCAGCGATTTAAATCTGTTAAATGATCTAGTTGAGATTAATTATGCAAAAACAAGAAGATAATGTATATTTCCAGATCATATTCAAGCAGCATGAAATATTTTGTTTTTATTTATGGAAGGGGTATTCTCTCAGGGGATGCAAATGATTTTAAAATCTAGTTTATTTGAAATCAATGGATTATGGCATTGACAATATATACCCAAACTTGTACAGTGCTAGTTTTGGTGTAGTATGATAGAGAAATATAGGAAGAAGAATAAGGCTAAACTGGGAAACTGCTTAACAATTTTCATTTTTCATCATGTAATCAGATAAAGGAATTTCCAGGAATTGTAGGAGTCCTTAGCTTCTGATCAGATTGGCCTTGAGGGTGCATAATACAGCACAGAGGAAATCTAACTTTTGACTCAATTGATAATTATGAAAAGTCTGGAAGCAGCTATTTTTCCCCTAACTTATGTGCCCCACCCCAACTCTGTCTTCATTCTCTTTTCTCTTTCTTTACATGTGGCTTTCCAGTTTTACTTGGGTTTCTGTGAAGGACTTGAGAGAACTGTCACTCTCCTTCCTTCTCTTTACTTACCTGTATAGTTAAATTGCTGGTCATAATAGCATCATCCTTTAGTATGGAATGTGGTGAGGTGATTTATATAGTGCTTTTACATACATTTTAACTAAATTGTGACAAAAATGGGTTAGGCAGAACTAATATTGTTAATCAGATGATGTTCACAAATGATGAAAATGAAGATTCAGGAAGCGAAATGTTTTTAAGTTGACACCTAAGGAATAACAGACTGGGATCAAAGCAAGATATGTTTTCAAGGCCGGCGCTGTGGCTCACTAGGCTAATTCTCCGCCTTGCAGCGCCAGCACACCAGGTTCTAGTCCCAGTCGGGGCGCCGGATTCTGTCCCGGTTGCCCCTCTTCCAGGCCAGCTCTCTGCTGTGGCCAGGGAGTGCAGTGGAGGATGGCCCAAGTCCTTGGGCCCTGTACCCCATGGGAGACCAGGATAGTACCTGGCTCCTGCCATCGGATCAGCACGGCGTGCCAGCCACAGCGTGCCGGCCACAGCGTGCCGGCCGCGGCGGCCATTGGAGGGTGAACCAAAGGCAAAGGAAGACCTTTCTCTCTGTCTCTCTCTCTCACTGTCCACTCTGCCTGTCAAAAAATTAAAAAAAAAAGATATGTTTTCAAAATCTTTAAAGCATAGAATTTGTTTTCCTCTATTAACAATTAATTTAGTTTTACTATGAAATGTTAGAAAAAATAACAAAGTGAGAAAAGTTCACTCATATTCCCATTGCCATAAGGTAATAATTATTTAGTTCTTTCTGTTCAATTTTTTTAAAAATAAATAGGGATTTTTTTGGTCGGTTGCATTTATGCCTGTGTCCTCTATTTTTCTGGTTGGCATTTTCAACTAAGCATTTTTTAAAAGATTTTGTTTATTTATTTGAGAAGTAGAGTTACAGAGAGAGAGAGAGGAAGAGACAAAGAGAAAGGTCTCCCATCTGCTGCTTTACTTTCCAAATGGCCACAATGACTAGAGCTGGACTGATCTGAAGTCAGGAACCAGAAACTTGTTCTAGGTCTCCCACATGGGTGCAGGGGCCCAAGCACTTGGGTCATCTTCTACTGTTTTCCCAGGCCAAAGCAGAGAGCTGGATCGGAAGAGAAACAGCTGGCACCTGTATAGGATACCAGCACCACAGACAGAAGCTTAGCCTACTAGGCCACAGCGCCAGCCCCCAACTAAGTATTTTACAATGTTATTACAAAATATTTTGACTTGAACCTAGTCTGTAATTACAACTCCAATGTGATCCAATTTGTTCCTTGTCATCTATGATCCCCAAACTTGACCTTTCTCATTTAGTAAATTGTTTCATCAGTAGACTTAAGACTACATTTTAACAGATTGGTTTATAATCCTCCTTTAAATTAAGTGGACTCTGACAGTATACAAAAAGGCGAAGTATTTATTTACTTCATATTCTGAATTACAGTCTTTATTATATATTATGAAGTAGCAATAGCAGACAGTAATATTTAGCTAGATATCATGAGTCATTGGGCAATAGGAATGTAACAATAGATCAGTGAATTAAGGAAAAATGTACAATCATTGAAATACAAAAAAATTCTTAAAAGCTTTGTGACTGTCAATAAATTGCAAGACACTTTAGAAAGGCTTTTAACAGCTCAAGATTTACAAAGATAAGAAACTTTTGCTCAGGCAAGGACATATATTTAAACAGTACAAAAACAGATGTTTGATCCAGTTTATTTTAATTTCTCATTTCTTTGCAATGCATATTGAATATTGAAAGCATTTTTATCTCCTTTTTCTGAAATGTGCATTTCTTGGGACAACAATTTGTCACCAAGGCAACCAGATATTTGCTTTGAATCCTGGACTTTAGGGAAATGCATGTCATTTTAAGTAGAATTTTCCCTCCCTAGCAGAGATGCTTTGAGATTTTACTTTGAATGAAAATGAAACTATTTATAAATCCATTTACCACAAAGCACACACATCCCTTTCTAAGTATTTAGAAGGGTCATTCTCAGAAGTATGATGATTTCAGGTTCTAGGAGCCATTCTTCTCTCCTCTGTCTTTTACACTTGAAACATTAACAATCATAATCAAATTTAGCTTTTGATCCTCACTCACCTATACAAATTGAACTACCTCAATCCTAGTTGAAACACTGAATGTAAATAATAAAGTATTCAAATTGAATAAGAAAGTGAAGCTCTCCACAGTTCTCAGCCTGTAGAGACAATAGCTGGGCAGTTCCGGGCTAAGAAACGCACTTTTTGATGTCAGTGGTTTCAATTTCCCTACTGACTATCAAAAGCAACATTGATGCTTTCTGCCTCACATCTATTGACCATGTTGTGCACGTGCAGCTTCCCAACATCCAGATCTTGCAGGGATCCATGGTCTGCTTTTTAATTTGTAGAGTATTTTCATTTGTTTTGGAAGAGCTGTTGCCTCTGTTTGTCCATGGGAATGTTTGTGATGGACAGTAACTGCTCTGGGACATATACCAAGCCTTCAGCATGAAGTCTACCTTCTTCTCAGGTTGAGCTGGGTTGTTCCGTTTCACACCACTAGCAATATAGTTTGTTGGTTGATTCATTCATTCTAAAGAATATGTCTAGGAAAGTGAGAAAGAAAGAGGTGGGAGCAGAGTTTTGATTATCTGCCTTCTGTGGATTTGAGGAAGAAAATCAAACACATAGGCCTTCTTGTTACCTTCTCAAAAGGAAGTCAGCAGTTATAAACCAAGGATCATGAGTATAAGAAATTTATTAGATTCTCAAACTCATTGACTTTCCCACTTTAATTACTTATTATTCCCTGTCATTCCTAAATTTAACTGCCTAAACAGCGCTTCTGTGAATTGGCCTCCAGAAATTGTCAGAGTAGTGAAGAAATCAGGAGGAAAGTGTACAATGGGTGACCCTAACCAACACTTTAACAATTTGAGAAATATGGAAATAAATATCAAAGAACAGAGTGAGTAACGTTAGTATTAAAAACTAATGGAGAGCCCGGCGCCGCGGCTCACTAGGATAATCCTCCACCTGCGGTGCCGGCATCCCTTGTTCTAGTCCCGGTTGGGGTGCCGGATCATGTCCTGGTTGCTCCTCTTCCAGTCCAGCTCTCTGCTGTGGCCCAGGAGGGCAGTGGAGGATGGCCCAGGTCTTTGGGCCCTGCACCTGCATGGGAGACCAGGAGGAAGCACCTGACTCCTGGCTTTAGATCAGTGTAGCGTGCCAGCCGCAATGTGCCGGCAGTAGTGGCCACTTGGGGGGTGAACCAATGGAAAAAGGAAGACCTTTCTCTCTGTCTCTCTCTCACTATATAACTCTGCCTGTAAAAAAAAAATTAAAAAAAATAAATTAAAAAAAAAAAAAAAAAAACAAAAACTAATGGAGAGTCCGCTGGGTTCCTGAATTCTGTACTTGGAATCTGTACCATGGAAGAAAGGATGAACCTGAACTTGATACACACCAGCACTAATGATAGAAATATCTGCATATCTTGACATCCAGATTCCAAAATTGTCTTCCCCAGGCTGTTCCTGCTTTTCTTAAATGTTCCTTAATGTTTTCTTAAATGGTCCTCCTTGATCAAATCTACAAGATTTTCACAGCAACTCCTTTGACTTCTGATGTTGGGACTGAAGAGACTGAAGTCCCAGTATTTTGTTTGTGTGTGTAAGTGTGTGTGTGAGTGTGTGTGTGTAAGTGTGTGTGTTTATCTAGTAAGGCAGGATGCATAGCATTTAAGAGCAAGGGTGAGCACTTTGAGGTTCAGTTTTTTTTCTTTTTTTTTTTTTTTTTTTTTTTTTGACAGGCAGAGTGGACAGTGAGAGAGAGAGAGACAGAGAGAAAGGTCTTCCTTTGCCGTTGGTTCACCCTCAATGGCTGGCACGGCTGGCGTGCTGCGGCTGACACACCACGCTGATCCGATGGCAGGAGCCAGGTACTTCTCCTGGTCTCCCATGGGGTGCAGGGCCCAAGTACTTGGGCCATCCTCCACTGCACTCCCTGGCCACAGCAGAGAGCTGGCCTGGAAGAGGGGCAACTGGGACAGAATCCGGCGCCCCGACCGGGACTAGAACCTGGTGTGCCGGCGCCGCAAGGTGGAGGATTAGCCTAGTGAGCCGTGGCGCTGGCCTAAAACTCAAATTCTTATAACTTCAGTGCCTATCACAAAGCATTGTGGATTGTGGCACTCAGTGAATGGCTTTTTATGAAGGCTCTAGGTTTTTGGATGAAGGATAATAACAGCTAAAACTTAACAGAGCCATTTCTATGTGCTAGGTTAGTTACACAATTTGAGGGGAATTGATCATTACAATTTTTTTAAAGATTTATTTCTTTAAAGGTAAAGTTAAAGAGAAAGAGGGGAGGACAGAATGAGGTTTTCCATCTGCTGGTTTACTCCAAAGATTACCTCAACAGTCAGGGCTGGGCCAGGCTGAAGCCAGGAGTCAGGAGCTTCTTCCATGTCTGTCATGTGGGTGCAGGGGCCAAGAACTTGGACCATCCTCTGCTGCTTTCCCAGGTGCATTAGCATGGAGCTGGATTGGAAGCAGAGCAGCCAGGTCTTGAACCAGAGCCCATATGGGATGGCAGTGCTGCAGGCAGACTTAACCTGCTATACCACAATGCCCTCCCTGATCATTGCAATTTTGCAGACAAGGAAACTGAAGGCCAGAGATGGTGTAACTTGACCAAGTGGTCCAGCTAAGATTTGAATACTGGTAATCTGACTCCAGAACACCCTCTTAATCTTTATACTCTTTCAATAGTAATTTGTGCAAAGAAGAGGAAACTTTCGTGTCTGCACAAAGCGGGCAAGTGGCCACCAGTGCTTCTGAGATGAATCGTTTTTAGAAGTACTTAATGGCCAATAGCAAATCATGTTCTTCCTCTTCCAGGAAAGTGTGACAAATGGATTTCAGAATGCAGAGAACATTTTTGGAGAAAGATGTGTGAGTCAGATGTTACCACTCTGGTAGTCAACTCTTTTTTTTTTTAAATACATTTATTTGTTTGAAAGGCAAAGTTACAAAGACAAAGAGAGCAAGAGACACAGAGAGAAAGATCTTTGATCCACTGGTTTACCTGTCAAATGGCAACAAAAGCCAGGGCTGGACCAGACCAAAACCATATGCCTGGCATTCCATCTGAGCTCTCTTCCATAGGTGGCAGGGGTCCAGGTACTGGCAACATTTTTGGTTGCTTTCCCAGGTGCACTAGCAGGGAGCTGGATGGGAAGTGGAGCAGCTGAGATTGTTAACTTGCACTCATATGGGATGCCAGAGTCTCAAGACAGTGGCTTAACCCACTACATATTAACACCTAGCCCTAGCAATCAACTCTTGCTGAAGTGTTCTCTTTGTTCTTCACTGAGCAATTAGAAACTCTTGCTGTCCACAACTGAACAACACGAACAGTCACAGAAGTAAACACAACTCATAAAAGTATGGGTGTATTCACATGCCCTCATGTTCGGCTAGTAAGTTTTAGAATGTAGGGCACTTTCTGTTGTCATATTCACACACATACTATTAATGTGTATGATTCACTTGGAATTATGTTTTTTCTCCAGAAGAACTTTATGTTGCCGAGAAGAAGGAGGTGAGTTAATAGAAGGGCCATGAGCTGTAGAAACTGACAGACATATGTTCAAGCCTTGCTCGCTTAAGAATTAATTCCATGAATTTGGTCAAGTTACTTAATTACACTGAGCCTCCAAGGGTGAAAATGCACAACTTGCAAAACTACTATGTATATAATATTTTGAATTCCAAGTGGTTTTTATGGACAACACAAATTACTCGGCTCACCCAAAGTGAGTCTTAACTTCCTTTACCAGTATGGCTGCCCAGAGTTAGCCAGATATTGTAGAGTATTGCAGTTACCTGTTTCTTTTCGGTTTCACAAACCTGAGCATAGGTTCCTTTCAGGATTCCTAGAAACCTCTACTGACAACAACAGTTCCTTGTCTTGAGCATTAAAACATAAAACCTTAGTCCCAGGTGTTCTCAGAATCCTGGGTAGTGTTATTCTGTGAATGAACATAATTTTCTACTATGTAGCAGAATAGAAATGTTAACTTAATAGTTTAATAAGGAGTTATTGAATCTAATGGATCTAATAAGTGTTTGAAATAGTCCCTAAATTATCCTACATGCTAATGTAAATGCTAACTACAGGGATAAGTATCTAATCAACACAGCGACTGCTGTTGAGAGGAGAGTGAACTCTTTTCAACCGCAAGTTTTTCATCTGTGTCTGCCACAGAATTTTAGAGTGCAAGTTGTTTGATTTCCCAGCATTCATGTGCTTCACACAGTTTGTGTGACCAATCATATACATTTCCTGATACATAAAACTTCCAGTACTCAGAGTAAGGAAGTCTTATAAAAACTGAAACAATTTGGTTACTCTGCATTCAGGAATGAGTGGGAAATGTATTAAAATTGGTATCACAGATTTATCTTTCCCCCCCAGAAACCTTTTATTTAAGGTATACAAACTTCACGCATTTCATAAATACAACTTTAGAAACATAGTGATTCTTCCCACCAGTTACCCACCCTCCCACACTCTTTCCTCCTCCCTCTCATATTCCCATTATTATTTTTTTACTAAAATCTATATTTTGAAATGCTATGAAAAATCACTATTTAAATGCATAAAGACTAGTACAAGCTACCCTCTCATTATCAATAAAACCTTGCTTTTCATAGAATATGCCCAAATATTATCAAAACATTGCTAATACTGTTTTAATTAAGAATTCCTTGGGAGAAGATTAAACAAAAAAGATACTCAAGAATAATTGTGGAGATACATTAAGGAGTTAATGTGTTTTGATGAAGGAAAACATCTAAAAGAAAATCCTTCCAAAGCATTATATTAAAGAAATTTTAAGGAATGTTTCTTTGCATGTGACTAGCAATGAATGTATTTTTTAATTATAAAGGGAAAGGAGGGGAAAGCATAGTTAAGCTATAGAAATAGCATTATAATAAAACAATTTTCTGCTTGTTTTTATATTATATATCTACTTTTATTTATTTGAAAGTCAGAATTATGGGGGGGGGGGAGGAGAGAGAGAGAGAGAGAGAGAGATCCTCCATCCACTGGTTCACTCCTTAGATGGCCACAACTGACAGGGCTGGGCCAGGCTGAAGCCAAGAGCCAGGAGCTTCTTTTGGGTTTTCCACATGGGCGACAGGGACCCAAAACTTGGGCCATGTTTCATTGCTTTTCCAGGCCATTAGAAGGGAACTTGGAAGTAGAGCAGCTGGGACTCTCACAGGTGCCCATTTGGGATGGTGGCATTGCAGACATCAGCTTTATCTGTTATGTTACAATGCCAGCCTACAAAAATACAGATTTTATTAATTATTTCTTTCAGTGTTAGGTTTTTAGGTCATTTATTATTTTTCTTGATTATAGAAGTTATTTATGTTCATATTTCAAAATTCAGAAAAATATAGAAATCATTTCACTGAATTATGATTGATCTTAACAATTGGATATATATTTTTTCAGTGTTCCTTTTAGCATTTTCACTTTTTTTTTAAAGATTTATTTATTTACTTGAAAGTCAGAGTTACACACAGAGAGAGGAGAGGCAGAGAGAAAGAGAGAGAGGTCTTCTATCCTCTGGTTCACTCTCCAATTGGCCGCAACAGCCGGAGCTGTGCCGATCGAAAGGCAGGAGCTAGGAGCTTCCTCCGGGTCTCCCACGTGGGTGCAGGGGCCCAAGGACTTGGGCCATCCTCTACTGCTTTCCCAGGCCATAGCAGAGAACTGATTAGAAGAGGAGCAGCCGGGTCTTAAACCTGTGCCCATATGGGATGCCAACGCTTGAGGCCAGGGCATTAACCCACTGTGCCACAGCGCCAGCCCCAGCATTTTCATTTATTCACTCGTATTTTCTCACTGCTTTAAAAAATGCTTGGATACACCCCTCTCATGTTAGATTTCTGGGACTACAGTAATAAATCATTGCAAACATGTGGCTTAAAACATACAAACAGGGGCCAGTGTGATGGTATAGCAGATTAAGCCACCACCTGCAGTACTGGCATCCCATATGGGCACAGGTTTGAGTCCCAGCTGTTCCAGTTCAGATCCAGCTCCTTGCTAATGCACCTGGGAAAGCAGTGAAGGATGGCCCAAATGCTTGGGCCTATGCAGCCATGTGGGAAAGCTGGAGGAAGCTTCTGGCTCCTGGCTGTAGCCTGGCCATTACAGCCATTTGGAGAGTGAACCAGTAGATGGAGGAGCTCTCTCTCATTCTCCCTCTGTAACTCTGCCTTTCAAATAAATAAACTAAATCTTAAGGAAAAAAAAAAAAACATGCAAACAAACATACAATCAAAAATTATTCCTGGAGGCCAGAAGTCCAAATCAAGGTGTAGGCAGGGCTGTTTTCCTTTCTGGGTTCTGGGGGAGAATCCATTCCTCACCACTTCCAGTTTCTGATTGCTCCTTATCTTGTGGCTACATTAACCCCAAACTCTGACTACATCTTTTTATGGCCTTCCCTCTTTTCTCTGCATATCTTTTCCCATGTATTCTCTTATAAGAACACTGGTCATTGGATAGGGGTCACCTGGATAATCCAAGATGATCTTGTCTTGATAGCACAACTTTTGGGGAGTCACCATTCAATTGAGTGTACCAACTCTTTGGAAATTAGTGGATACATGAATTTGATTTTTTAAAAAAATAATCATGCTATTGTTGCATCCACTAGTCAGCTAAAATAGAGTATTACAAAAACCAGTGACAGTCACACATGAATTTTATTGAAAATGAGAAGCAAATGAGAAACAAATGAGAGACAAATGAGAGGCAAAGTAATCGACTGGGACTGGCCACCCATCAGGATCGACACTCCTTACCAGAGTGTGGCCCCCAACAGCGGGTTACACAGCTTTTTATAGTATTCTGTCTACTAGGGCTCACAATTTCAAACCAGACCCCCCCTGGTATGCAGTGAACAATAAAAAGAAAACCAAAATATGGTTGTAAGGTAACAGTTAACAACAACAAACCCAGTAACAGATCCAAGATATGGTTGTAAGATAACAGTGAAGGACACATTTCCGTCAACTTAGTTCCTGGGAATTTGGGCCCACATAGTTTCACAAGATACACCCTTAGTCATTAGCAAACAAAGCTAATATGTGCAGAAGCAAGAGATCTGCAATTAGCTTTTAACCACACTCACTCCATTTTTATTCTGATTCTACACTATAATGCCTATCTTTTATAGATCATCATTTCTAAAATTCACATGTATGTTTTATAATTGATAGCATATTATAGTTTGCCAAAATTTTAGTGGAACTTAATATTGTGTTACACCTTACGCTCAGATTAATTGAAATACAGAATATTACCAAATAAATTTGAGAAAAGCTGAACCAGTTCACATTATCAGCAATACTCTGAAAATAGTGTTTGACTGTTAAGATTTTTTTCAAGAAATTACTCAGAAAAAGTTAGCTCATGGTTTTAAATTTCATTTATTTGTATATTTTGACCACTCACTAAGCTCTTATTTTTGTCATTTGTGTTTTCTGTTAAAATATTAATGCTTTCCTTTAATATTTACTATTGATAAGTATGGCCTATTGAATATCTATCAAATGCTTGTTAGATATCGTAATTTATAAAGTAGGATGATTTTTCTTATTTTATTGAATAGCCAATTGACTTGTAGGAGTTTGAGAATTGCCTTTTTCATTTGTTTATATTTCTTAATATTCAAAAGTGGCTTTGTTTTTTTTTTAATGTAACTTTTATTTTCTGTAAACACCATTTGTAGAAAGGCTTTCCTCACCCCAAGAGTTATTGGAATCATCTACTTTTTTCATGTTTTTTATACAATTTACTTTTTTTTTTTTTGACAGGCAGAGTTAGACAGTGAGAGAGAGAAAGACAGAGAGAAAGGTCTTTTTTTTCCGTTAATTCACCCCCCCAGATGGCCACTGTGGCCAGCGCTGTGCCAGTCCGAAGCCAGGAGCCAGGTGCTACCTCCTGGTCTCCCATGCGGGTGCAGGTATACAATTTACTTTTAATAATATCTCTTTGGTTGGTCTGGAATTTTGTTTTTATTATATTGTGCTGGCTTAAGACCTAATCACAATTTTTGCAAATATCTGATTTATCTATTCTGATTTAAAATTATTTATCTTTCATTTTATTGACACGATACTCACTTGAGACTATACTAAATTGTGTATAGACTGTGGGTTCCTTCGTAACTCTTGCAGGTGTTCTATTGATCTCTGTGTTACATTTTTAGTAGCATCACATTACAAATGATTGTAGTTTTAAATACATTTCAGCATTTTGTGAGACCAGTTTCCCACTTCAGCTTCATTTCTACACAGCCCTTCAATCTCCTTCTTTTTAAAAATTGTCTTTGATATTCTTATTTCATCATCCAAATGGATATATGTTAATATATTTTTTCAAGTTCTGCCTTTATTCAAAATCTTAAACTAAAATTATTTCTTAAATGACTTTGAACGTTAGTTTCTGTACAACATTTCCTCTTTTTTATCTGTTATTTTAAAATGTATGTAATAATGAATTAAAGTATGATAAGAAAACAATTATTTTCCTAGTCATACATAGTTATTATTTCATTCAATATTTTATTATTAAATGTCTATTATGTATCAGTCAGTGTTTTGGTTGTTATGGATACAAATGTGAATAAGACAATTATGTCCCTTCTCTGAAGAATTCCATTCACTTTGGAGAGAAGTAAAACAAATACATTCATCAATAAATACATGCCAAGTTTTCAGACATGGATTAATGCAGTGCAAAAAAATAAAGCCGAGTAAAGGGCTAACCCTTTACTACCCAGGGGGTAGAATGAGTGCTGGTTTATAGAAGATGACTGGAGAGGTCCTTCTGAGGAACTGATAGTGAAGCAGAGAGCAAGTGAGGACTATGGGAGAATAGGGAGAAAGTTCTTTCCAGGCAGAGAGATTGGCAATTAAGTTGTACTCAGTTTATATTATAACATATATTAGAAAAAATGAATGGTATATTGGGAAGACTAGCTTTGGAATCAGATATCAATGAGAAAACTTATGTCACTATTCACTATTGCTAGGCTACTAGGAAACTATAACTATAAACCTGGGCCATTTATGAGTACTAAGTAGGAGGGATACTGTATCTTCACAAGTCTGGAAGATTCACTGAGATAATGAGCCTGAAATAGGTAGTATACCTGCACACCAGTGGACACTCAGTAAATATTGTTTCCTGCCTTATTTGCTAGGGAAGCTTGCTATTTAAAGAATCCTAGTGGGGCTGGCGCTGTGGCTTAGCAGGTAAAGCCACCTCCTGCCGTACCAGCATCCCATTTGGGTGCCCCCTGCACCCACGTGGGAGACCTGGAAGAAGTTCCTGGCTCCTGGCTTCGGTTCAATGCAGCTCTGGCCATTGCAGCCAATTGGAAAGTAAACCAGCAGATGGAAGACTCTCTCTCTCTCTCTCTCTCTGCCTCTCTCTCTCTCTCTCTCTCTGCCTCTCCTTCTCTCTCTGTGTAACTCTGACTTTCAAATAAATCAATCTTAAAAATATACACCCTCACAGACACACCTGGAGATTTGCTTTACCATCTTTCTGGGCACCCTTAGCCCAGTCAAGTTGACATATAAAATTAATCATTGCACAAGGATCCTAAAGTGGAACTTACTGTGGTAGACTTGATGAATGGTGTTGGTACCCAAGTGGCGGAGTAAAGGGCCAGGGAGAGTGGTGAGGGGGCTAGAGATATAAATGGGGCCAGATGTTTTAAGACCTTTACTGTTACAAAAAAAGTTTGGATTTTGTGCCAAGTATGATAGACAAGAAGCTGTTGGAGGATTTTGAGTCAAGAATTAAATATATACATTTACATCAAAATAGGTAGAACTGAAGCACATTGTGTTGAGTGAAAAAAGCCAGACACAGAAGGACAAATAGCACACGTCCTCCCTTATATCTGTGAGCTAAAATCAAAGAAAAACAAATCAACAAACAACAACAAAAAATACTCCTGTGTGTCAGTTTTGCTCAGATATGGTGTTTTGTCAATCTTTGTTTCAAATAATTGTCAAATTATTAGGAATTATATACTACTGTGGTTTTAGTGATCTGTGACTATTTTAAAATTTACTTTATTTGAGTGAAATTAACATCTTTTCATTTGATGATTGTATCTAGCCCTTTCTTATTTTCCTGCTGTACTATGATCTTTTACTTTTCATTTCCTGAACACTTTATTTAGTGGGACATTAAACTTAAAAAATCACTATATTGTCTGAAAATAATAAAATACTAAGTTAAAAATAAAAGGTAATCTGTGTTTTTAAAGTTTTCTTTGGCTTCTGAGTGGTGAAGACTGTAGAAGACAAAAGGAAACATGGAGAAACCAGATGAGCATCTCTACGTGAAATTCAGGTAAGAGGTGATGATGGCGTGTGCCACAGAGGCAGTAAAGAGATTTGAGATGTGTTTGGATTCTATACAGGCTTACAGGAGTTATTTCTAGATTAATTATTTGTGGAGAGAGGTTAGATTCCTAGGTGCAGACCTAATGGCCTGGGTGGTGAAATCCTCACAGAAGAGCAAAGGAAATCTTGGCGGTTTTAAACGGCTTTCATGTTTGTATTACTTGGATGGAGAACTTAGGAAATACTGCATCGGGAGTTGTAACTTTGGGTGCTAGAAGCATATGAATAGTATTTAAAGCCCAGGGTTTGATGAGACTTCCGGGGGGAGGGGGGTGATTGCAGGTAGAGCCTGAGACCTACTAAAGAGAAACAGGAGAAAAAGGTCAGAAAGAGAAGATTCACAAAGACTTGCCAGTGAATGGGACAAAAGCCTTGAAGCTGTGCTACCTGAAGAGCTGAGTGAAGGCAATGTTGCAAGAAGGAGCGAGTAATAGATTGTGTAAGTGTGGTTGGGTGTGAACTATGAATTAAACTTAGGATTTGTTGTCATGCTTGCCACTGCTACAGGTATTTCAATTATTTTCACTGGAAGTGCCCCATGGGAAGGAAAGGATACCTAGAAGAGGGTTCAGGAGAAAATTGAAGGGAAAACGTGGAAAGACAACATAGACAACACCTAAGGGAATTTTTGCTGGGAGGAGAAGCAGAAGAGTAGTTTGGATATGGATATGAGGTTGTTTTACAATGGGAAATTTTGTAGTTGATGTAAGAGATTGGTGTACTGCTGGTAACGATCCAATGAGAAAAAGAAGCAATATTATAGGAGGGACAAGTGAAACCAGTAGAATCCAAGTCTTTAAGAACAAATGGAATCTCTAGGACAAGTAGGTCAGGCTCTAGATAGGAGGAATTATTTATCAAACTTTCTTTTAAGTAATCTCTACTTTGAGCAGATCTGATGTATAATTTATTCTGTAAAGCATAATGACCCTTAATGTTTATTCAGGTGTTCCTATAGGTAATACACAAATGAAAGACAAATGCCCTAATTAGCAAATTTGCAAACTTTCTTTGAATAATCAACTGTCACCGATTTGCAAAGATAAAAGCAAATAAAAATTAATCCTTCACATCATCTCCTTAAATACAATGTGTTTTGTACAACCCAGCCTTCCAATATCTCTTTAGTATTCAGCATACATTTGCCTGTTTTCAATGCTCATTTCCATTTTATAATCATTCTCAAATTGAATGTATCACTGAACTATAGACAAATGTAATAATAATAATAAAAAAAAAAAAACAGACTGGAGCATTTTGTGCAAAGCCCCAGGTTTGAAATTACCAACCCGTGTGGATATCAAAACTATGTCCCTGGAAACTAACCTCAGGAGAGCCCTTTGGCACAGGCAGAACTGTTTCAAATGAACAGACTGTAAATTTTTTAAAAATATATTTTATTCATTTATTTGACAGGTAGAGTTACAGACAGTTAGAGAGACAGACAAAGATAAAGGTCTTCCTTCCATTGGTTCACTCCCCAGATGGCTGCAATGGCCGTAACTGCGCCGATCCGAAGCCAGGAGCTTGGTGCTTCTTCCTGGTCTCCCATGCAGGTGTAGGGGCCCAAGCACTTGGGCCATCTTCTACTGCTATCTTAGGCCACAGCAGAGAGCTGGACTGGAAGAGGGGCAACCGGGACTAGAACCGGTGCCCATATGGGATGCAGGCTTCGCAGGCAGAGGATTAACCTAATATGCCACGGCGTCGGCTCCAGAATTGTCAAATTTTAAGGAGCACTTTTTGGTCTTACCAAATTTATGAATTTTTATTTTTAAATGTTTATTTGACTGCCAAAAATCAAATATTTCTGCAGTGCAATATGGTGTTTGACAAATATGTACATTGTGGAATGGATAGCATGAGTTCATTAATTTTTGGGATTAGAATACTTAAATCTATTCTCTCAATTTTCAGATACACGATGTTAATATTATCATTAATTATAGTCACCTTGATGTAAATATATCTCTTGAACTTCTTTGTACTGAAATTTTGTATCGCTGGACCATCATGTATTTGCCACTAACACCCAGTCTTTGGTGGTTACTATTCCACAACTACTTCTGTGAGTTGGGTTGCTTCAGATTCTACATACAAGTAACAAACAGCTGGTAGCTGGTATTTGTTTTTCTGTGTCTGGCTTATTTCATAGCCTAGCATCCTCTTGATTTACCTGTGGTGCTAAAAATGACAGGATTTTTTTTCTTTTTTTTTTTTTAAGCTAAATAGTATTTCATTGTACATACATGCCACATTTCTTTATCCATTCATCTGTTCATGGACACTTAGGTTGATTCCACATTTTGGCTATAGTGTATAGTGTTGCAATGAACATGGGAGGGCAGATAAACCCTTTTACAAGCTGATTTCATTTTCTTTGGATAAATACCCAGCAATAAGATTACTGGATCAAGTGGTAGTTGTATTTTTATTTTTTTTCAGGGACTTTTTTTTTTTTTTTTTTACACATCAGCTATAGTTACAGTCCCACTGTTAGTATTCTATGGTTCCCTTTTCTCTTCTCCAGCACTTTTGTCTCCTGTCTTTTTGATAGTAGCTGCTCTGACAGATGTGAAGCGATATTTTATTGTATTTTTAATTTGAATTTCCCAATTACTAGTGATATTCAGCATTTTTTCACCCACCTGTTGGCTTTTAATGGCCACATTTTTTAAAAAATGAAGGATTGCTAGGGATTTTGTACTTATACTGGCATCTTTAGCTTGTGGTAGGATTTTGCCTACAGGAATTAAATGAGATGAGGAATCCGAATACAGTTAGCAATGGGAAAGGGTTATCATCATTAAAATAGATTGGCATTGACTGCAACACCAACCAGATAACTTATATGAGAATCAAATAATGTGACTTCTATAGAGTGATGATTTCTTCAGAAATTTTATTGATATAAATTATTTCACTTGATGGGTGTCCTGAATCTCCCCAGGAGCTCATTGTTAAATGAAAGGTGAATGAAAATGATACTTGAGAGGTGTTTTATTTCACTGTTTGTGGCACTTTCATGAAGTCAATGAAAATATTATCACTCAGGTTTAGATTAAATGTTTTAGTTTCCATCCATGGGGATTGGTAGCAAATATCAGAGGGGGCATTTAGCAAATCTCAGCTCTCAATGAGTTTTTCTTGGTATAAATGATCAGACTTGTTTCTAATATGAATATTGTGACTATGTCAACAGACACTTAATGACAACCGCATCCACTCTGCATAAGGGCTTTAGGATGATGCTGTTTACTGTAATACAGAAAAGGCAAAGAACTTTCCAGGGCTTCTTTGCTCACAACACAACTACACATCCATGAGAAACCAGATACTGAAGTAGGCATTTGGCCTGATGGTTGACACCAGTTAAGATGCCCGCATAGCATACCAATGAGTACTTAGCTCTCAGCTCTAGCTCCTGGCTTCAGATTCTTGTTATTGCAAACCCTGGGCAGTAGCAATGGTTGAAGTAATTGAGTTTCTGACATCCATGTGGGAGAACTGGATTGATTTCCCTGTTCCAAGATTTGGCCCCAAATTTTGGGATCATTGTGGGTATTTAGTGAGTGAACAGCAGATGCAATCTGTATTTTTCTCTCTCTCTCTCCAAAATAAATATGGAAAATATAGTTGCTATCTGCTTATGGAAGAGCCAAAACATCAGAAGAAAATCAGGGAAATGCAAATATATTACAAGAATCTAAAAACATCTTAATATTTTAGAACATCTGAATAATTTCAAGTATTTATAGGTATTTCTCCAGAGGAAAACTCTGAGGTCCTGTGCTCAGGCCTACTGTATGTCTTTCATACATAAATTCTCCTTATTTTGTTACCTCAATTGGGGAATGGTCACTGTATTAGTTGAACAGGTCTAATCTATCATCAAAAGATACATATTAGACAACCATTAGTCATTAAGTGTAGATTGAACCAATACTAAATGACACTTAAAGATATTCATGCATACTCAACATGGAATTATAATGTTTAAAGTGATTGCCTTACTGAGATGGTAGTAGGGAAGAACTAGCATTTATTAAGAAGCTACTTGCATTTTATGCTTGAACTTCCTTTGTATTCTTTCATTTCATTCTCTCAATAATTTCTTCATTCATATAAAGCATTTGTCACATGCCAGGAAAAGCCCTTGTATTTATTAATGCATACAATGGACATACTTTCTACAGTCTAGTGAAAATGATAATGACAGAATTAATACCATTGATTATTATTTTATAATCATTGTACTGAGCACTAAATTCACTACAACTTAACAACTGAAGAAATGCAGCTTATGAAAGTGAATTAAATTGAGTATAACATTTAAAACTAGGCTGGACAATTTGTATACCAGCTCTGCTAGTTAACAACTAAGTAGTCCTGAGAAATTTACTTCTTCCTGGGTTGTTTTCCTGATATGAGAATGTAGTCAATAAGATAACTTCCAGCCTATTTTAATCCATTCTCTACTTCTATAACAGAATACCACACAGACTCAGTAAGTTATAAATGACAGTATTTTTTTCAACTCACAGTTCTGAAGACTGGGAAGTTCAAGATGGATGGACCATATCTGGTGTGGAATTTCTTGTTACATTATAATATGATGGAAGGGCAAACAAGCATGTTGAACAGCAAGAGAAAGAAAGCCAATTCCAACTCACATCGATAACAAAGCTACTCTCACATTAATTAACCCACTCCTGAGTCAGATCACCTCTTAAAGGCCCCGTCTCCCAATGCCATGAATTTGAACATGACGTTTGGAGAGGACACGGAACCTTAGCACAGCTTTGCCCTTTCACTTTTTTAGATACTTCCCATCCTTTCAGTCTCAGTTTAGTTATCACTTTTCAGGAAAGGTTTCCATGTTCAGTCTTTTCTGTCTCCCAAGAATTTTTGCAGTGGATGTAATCTACCATGCCTCTGGCATTCCCTTCTCATAGTGATATCTCATCACAATGTAATTGCCTGTTTATATTGCTTAAGGCAAAGAATGAAGACGGTGGATGTGGGAGTAATAAATTCAACACACCCTCTGCTACATTCCCAGATTGCTCCCTATCCTCCTCCAGTCTCCTGTATTTGTGAGGATAAAGGAGTGTTTCTGTTTTACTCTGGTACTAAGTGAAATGGTTTTTGTATAAAAGCTAAGTACAAAAATGTCATTAGCATAAAGCCAGAATACTGGTTAAGACGAAAGGCAAGGCAAGGTTGCCAGTGATGGTCAGGACTTACTGGGGAAGCGCAAGGAACTCTCCTCTCCTGCCCAGTGCATCACACCTCCTGGCACATTCATTCAACACCTCAGTCCCCAGACTGATATATTTTTGACGAGGGAAAAGTTAAGGAAATCCTGGAGAGTCAAAACAGACAGAAGACACAGTTCTTCTATCCTGAATCAATGGGACCATTTGGGCCATAGCTTTGCTTTCCTACAACCAGGACCCAATTTGGGTCAAACCAATATTTGTTGATGCATAGTTTCATGGAGCAGGCTTGTATTTTCTATAGCAAGGTTGTCTTTTAATAAGATGACCAAGCACGACTTTAGAAGGCAAACAAATGAAATAAAACCTTCCAGACTACTACTGGAAATTTTCCTTTTTTTTTTTTTTTTCATCTCCAATACAGAACTTTCGGTGAAATGGCCTGACAGTTTTATGTGTTCCTTCCTGTTTAGCATGGCAATGAAGGATGGAATTTGGGCTTGTTCTGTCTGAATTCAGGCCTACCATGACCTGTTGAAGTCACTTTCTCAAAATAAAGACAGACTTAAACTTTCAAAAATCATCCTAAACTAGGGCTTTATAGCTGTTTTTCTCTTTATGTATTTTTAGTCTAGATATTATAAATATTTAAAATTAATGAAATATAGCTGCTATGCTTCCCAGAACATGAATTATCTTAAAATCATGTAAGGATATATTATAATCTGTTTGAACTGAGACAATATGAGTTGGTTTGCGGGGGTGGAGAGAACACAAGGCCTCCAGGGGAACTGGGTCATGGAAAATAAAGTTTAAAGGTTTGTTCTATTACTCAGCTGAAGAGAAAAACAAATAAGACTATTTTACAGTTAGCATGCCAGGCTATATGTGTGAGAAAGATCTAGGAATTTTCAGCCCATTTGATTGATACTTAGTGAAATGACAGATTTTCATCCAATTTTTAAATACACTATGCCAAGAGTAGTTTTAGGTTCACAGAAAAGCTGAACAGAAAGTGCACAGTTCACATATCCCTCCTCCCCCTACACACCCACAGCCTACTACAGGAGAGACATCCTGTGCCACATGGGTGCATTTTGCTACAATCAATGAACCCACATCTGTTATCACATGATGTCTATAGTTTACACGATAATTCCCTCTATGGGTTTGAATAGATACATAATGACATATGTCTGCAATTATAGTAATATATAGACTAGTTTTATAAAAGCCCTAAAAATCTGTGCTCTGTTCTCTGGCAACCACTGATTCTTTTACTGTCTTTATAATTTTGCCTCTTCCAGAACATTATACTTGCCTTCTTGTAATCATAGACTGAGTAACGTTTTTTTTCAGATTGGCGTTTTAACTTAGTACTGTGCATTTAATAGTCCTCTAAACATTTTTATGGCCTCAAGGCTAATTTCTTTTTAATTTCAAGTAATAATCCACTGTCTGAATTTAACCCATTTTATTTATCCATTCACCTACTGAAGATCATCTTTGTTCCTTCCAAGTTTGATGATTGCAAATAAAAATTTTGTACACTTCTGTGTAGTCATAAATTTTCAAAATATTTGGGTAAATAACAGAGATGGATTGATAGACCACATAGTAAGAATATTTTTAGTTTTGTAAAAAGCTGTAAAACCATATAACAAATTGAATGTACCATTTTGAATTTCTACACCAGTGATGAAAGAGAGTTTCTGTTGCTACAACCTTCACCAGCAATTGATATTGTCAATGTTTTGAATTTTGGCCACTCTCCTGAATCTGTAGAGGTTTACTCACTGCTTCCCCCCACCCCCATCCCGTTTGAGAGTTACATTCCCAGATGGGAATAGGAGCATGGGATCCTGGCACTGAGCAAAGTTGAGACTAAGAATGTTGTAGAGCTGATCGTAATGCTGGAGGGAACACTGTGAATAATTTCTGTACAGAAGGTGTCACTGGACTTGATGTGTCTGTAAAAGTCATCCCAGAATCCCAAAGATATAACAGGAAGGTCACTTCCAAGTTATGTGCAAACTAGGGGAAAATCGGTAAATTCACTATTCCTTCAGCTTAGTAAAGCTCCGTGTGTCATTATTTAGTTTGTGAACCTGATGTCCATGCAGTTTAAAGCTGGCATTTACAAAATATGAAGCAGCCATGCATGGTTTTATCCATGCACAAGCAGCTGATGTTTACAAGCCAGATTCTCAAACTGTGCCTTACGGTGCATTCTTTTGTTCAAATACTTGATAAATTCAGCTTTAGCTTTTCTTCCTTTACAATAGTATATTTTTAAATTTTTAAACTTTTTTGCCACTGTGGCCTTTTATATGTATAGACCACCCTCATTGTTCACAGCATTTTGTCACAGAAACCCCTGCATGTTGTAACTTTGTCATTATTTCACGCTGTTTCAGGAATATAAAATTTGATCTGGTTTTAAAAGCCTCATCCTTTACTGGGAAAATTTTTGCCACCAGACATAAATGCACTTGTTTTCTCATCTCTAGGCTAACCAATGCTTGCATCCATCTCTGTGGAGGAAGTCTCTTTTTCCTCCCAAGGGCCACAGGCTCCTCTGTCTTCTGCATCAGGCACTAGCAGAAGAAAGAACTAATTCAAAATAATCGTTTGCTTAACATGTGCTGCATGCAGTTAATTACTTCTTGAAACTCTAGGCTCTTTATTTGGTAGGACTTCACTCTCGTTTTAAAAACACCGTTCTCTTCTGCTTTCCTACCTTCCTTTTGTCCATTTTTTTCCTTTGCTAACTCCTCTGACCTTCTCATTTGGTAACTAAAGGTTCAATTCCAGGCTGTCATCTTTTCCATCTCTGATCCTTGACTGAATGATCTCATCAGTGTATGGTTGCAAGCTTGTTTGTTTGATGACTCTCACATTTTCTCTAGAGCCCACATCTTTCTGCTGAGCTCCTGCTCTCAAGTCCAAACGTTTGCCTGACATCTCTTCTTGCCTATGGCTCAGGTTCTCTAACATAGCAGATCCAAAATGGAATTCTGAATTTCCCTCCTCTGATGTCTACCTCTCAAACCCTGTTCACTTTTCATGTAAAAAGTGCAAGTTTTATCAAATTACTGAAGCCAAAAAATTGAAAGTTCTTACTTTCTGATAGACGTCTCATATATGAGCAATCCTTATTGACACTACGTTGAAAATAACATCTGAAATCCCTCCCTTTTCTCATGGCTGTTGCCATACTCTTAGTCCAGGCCTCTAGCATCTCTAGCTGTAATCCAACACATCGACCTCTAACTGGTTTCTCCACTTTGGCCCTTGCTCCTCACCCCACCCCTCACAGCTACAACAGTCCATTCTTTAAATAGCAGCAACAGGGTTTGTCTCAATGGTAATTTGATAATTACCTTCTCTTGCTTAAAACTCTGCAAATGACTCCCCTTAAACTTCACATGACCTTCAGTCTTCTTCCTCAGGCCTAGAGTAGCCTTCCGTACCCTGTTTAGCCCCCAACCTTACTTCTTTCCGTTCTTCTTTCAGTTTGCACAAATGTCATTGGTATTATGTGGAAGCAAGGAGAGGAGGAAGGTAAGAGGGGAGGAACCAGGAAGAGAGGGAAGGAGGAAGGCAAGCACATTCCATTTCATAATGAGGACTGAAGCCTAAGATACCAGAAAGAAAAGGGCAGAGATAAAATACAAGCCCAATTCTGCTGTATTCTGAGCACAATACTATTTGTCACAATGTAAGGCAAAATAAGCAAACAAATAAAAATATCTTTCTAGTATGAAGTCAAGGGCTATTTAAGGAGCTAATCTGACTTTATAAAAGAGAGTAATTCTGAATCCTGATACGCCTGTGAAACTGTTAGCATAAGCTGAGCTTCAGTGCTATCATCTATAGAACTAAATAATAAACCTACCCCATAGCACAGTGAAGGTAATTAACTGATAATGTGTTAACATGCTTAGCATGCTGTGGTACTCAGTTCTGTTAGTTCCCTCCCTCTGTATTCTTTTCTGCTTTCAGAAACACTTTATTTGAGTTTCAAATGTAGACCAGGCAAAATAAAATGTGACTTCCTTATCCAGTGTAAACAACAACAGTTCCATCAATGTTTTCACAACCACTAATACCTTTTGGAGGGCGCCTGCTCTGTGCTAGGCACAGTAATGGGTGCTTTTTGTACAGCATTTCCTTGAGCTGCCCAACACCTATATCTGTATTTCCTGGAAATGGTGGCAAAGTATTTCTTTTTTCTAAAGATTTATTTATTTATTGAAAGTCAGAGTTACACAGAAAGAGAGAAAGAGGTCTTGCATCCAATGATTCACTCCCCAATTGGGGCAAAGTATTTCTTCAAGAACATTTTCCCATAGTCAAGCACATTTCTTAAATATTGGGAATTATGTACATCTGCTGGATAGGTATGCTATGTGACTTTAACTAGAAACTTTAAAATCTTGAGGACTCTTACATTAAACAGTATTCATTAGCTTACATATTACCATTATAATCATGCCATCATGGCTAGCTTTTTGGTTTGTTTTCTTGATGTTTGTGTTTGCTAATTGCTAATGTTCTAATATTCTTTGGGAAATGTATTTAGACTCAATGTGTCAGAGTTCTGTTAACAGATAGTATGGAGTGTCCTCAGACAGCTGAAAATAGGTCTACCATATGACCCAGCCATTCCACTCCTGGGAATTTACCCAATGGAAATGAAGTCAGCATATGAAACAGTTATCTGTATCCTCATGTTTATAGTAGCTCGACTCACAGTAACCAAGATATGGAATCAACCCAAATGTCCTTCAACTGATAACTAGATAAAGAAAGTGTGGTATATGTACACATTGTAACTACTCAGCCATAAAAAGAATGAAGCCATATCTTTCACAACAAAATGGATGCAACTGGAGGTCATTATGCTTAGTGAAATAAGCTGGTCCAAAAAAGACAATTGTATTTTCCCTAATTTGTGGTAACTAATATACAGAGTACAAAAAAGAGTAATGTATATGAGAAAAATTGATATTTTGAGATTTGATTATTGTTTAGAGCCTTTGTCTAGACTCTTGAGAAGCAATGGCTTTTCTATTTTCTACATGTTGGATTCTTTTATTTAATGGAGAGTTAAGCTTATAATTATAAAGAAAATTGAAAGTGTGTCATTATAAAAATTAAAAGAAAAATAAGAAAGTTTGGAGTGAGGGATGGTAGGGTCAGAGGTTTCCTTTTATTGTTAAAACTGTATATATTAGGGCTGGCACTGCAGCTCAATAGGCTAATCCTCCGCCTCTGGCGCTGGCACACCAGGTTCTAGTCCCGGTTGGGACACCGGATTCTGTCCCGGTTGCCGCTCTTCCAGGCCAGCTCTCTGCTATGGCCCGGGATTGCAGTGGAGGATGGCCCAAGTCATTGGGCCCTGCACCCCATGGGAGACCAGGATAGTACCTGGCTCCTGCCATTGGATCAGCGCGGTGCGCCAGCCATAGCGCGCCGGCCACAGCAGTCATTGGAGGGTGAACCAACGGCAAAAAGGAAGACCTTTCTCTCTGTCTCTCTCTCTCTCACTGTCCACTATACCTGTCAAAAAGATTTTTTAAAAAACTGTATATATTAAATATATGAAATTTATTCACTTTATGTAAATTTTAAAAATAAAGTTAAATAAAAATGATCAAATGAAACTTTGGTAAACTGCTGCAATCCAGATAGGATCTTCATTACTGCTTTTACAACTGGATATTATTTTTGTTATCTCCTCTATTAATTTACAACTGTGATGAATTAGATTTTCTCCCTCATCACAGATTATTTTGTGGCTCATTATAAAAGTCAGCATTTTTAGAGCATATGAAGCCAAATTTGACTCACATGCAACACACACACACACACACACACACACACAGAAAGAGAGGAAGAGAGAGAGGGAGGGAGAGATAGAGCTAAGTTAACTTGTACAGATTTTGTGAGAAAAACTTTGGGAGACACAATAGCTTTTAGTCTAAGCTGTTATGTTGGATTAAGTAATTAGATTAAATTTTTGTTTGAATTTTAAGCTATATCAAATGTGAAGAAGGTAAATGATTCATAGAGTATTAACATTTTATTCAAATTCATTTTTCCTATGACATAATTAAAATTTCAACAATTGTTCAAATTTATTTATGATATAATCATGGCTCTAGGCAGGAGTTGTAGGATTAAAAGAAAAAGATTGATAAAATAGTATTTTAAGGTGTTTCTTTTGGCATAGATGTTGTACTATTTTTATTTCATTAAGCAAAGTCATGATCATGTCTGGCACAGAGTAAGTATTCAATAAATATTCAATAAATAAGTGGACTACTATGCCACAAGAATAGTCTCAAGTTCCCAAACTACAACTGATACATAAATTTGCTGCCTAAATGTCCTTAAGAAGTACTCTAATGCCCTATATTTTCATTTTTTAAAATAAATATACTTGGGTTCTTTTAGATTCACTAGTTCCTATTAAGAGTATATAAAGGTAGTCACCTAATTATATTCTTCAGCTTTAAAAAATGGTCTTTTTTTATTCTGGTAATTTTGAGATGGTTGGTTATCACTAGGCAGGTTTTAATACTTTTATATTAGTGCTGTCAATGAAAATATTTTCCAATGTCTTTATTAAATAATTATAAGGCCAAATTCATTTAGGAGCATTGCAATTGGCATAGAGACCCAGGCAATGAGATTTTGCAGTTGGGGAGAGAGCTTGAGCTCAACCCTAAATACAGGTGGGCACGTGGGAACCTATAGCTAAGAAAATGAGTAGGGATTGGTGGGTGCAAAACTACTAAATGGAAATATCAGAGGTCTGATGGATTCTGGCAAAACCAACCTAACAGGATTGTTTCTGAAGACAGGCCAGGGTTAGCATACATCACCTAGGGAATGGAGGAATATGAGGAACCTGTTTAGATATGGGGGGGGGGGGGGGGCTGTTCATATACCAAGGGGTGAGTTTCTTGCTAAACTGACTTAGCAGTATTGTTTGCTAAAACTGAATTTTACAAAGAAGTGGATGAATGGACCCAGGAGAAAGTTTAGAAGCCTGACTAAATTTTGATGGAGCAAAGAATCATTGTGAAAAGATGTTATTCAGTATTTAAGATATTGTAAAATAGTCTTTTTGTCTTTGTTTTTGTCATCAAAGACATAATTCTTCTTTATTTTCTTCTTAGAGTTCTTTATGTGGTTCTATGCTTATTAGGGTTTCTTTATCTTGCCTTATAGTTATGTAGAAAACTACAGTTTCTTATGTTTATAAAGACCAAGAGCTACCAAAGAGAAAAACTGAATAGAGAAACTACTGAACAATAACAAGGAATGTAATATAATTCCCTGAAAGATCAGGTGAGTTAAGTTACTTTTATAACTAAGAGAAGCAATAGGATTTTTGGAAATTATGAAAAGCTTAAATAGAGTCATTGTTTAGCCATAGCTGAGTAATGAGCTGGTTTTCTTCCCAGAATGGAGTTTTGCCTTTCAGATGCTGACTTCAGTTCAATAGCAAAGTGGAGGACCTATTGTAAATGCAAAAGGTCTTCTAACTTGGAGATTCCAGGATGGTAGTACAAGTGCAAATATAGAAGGATAAGGTATCCTGCTAGAGAGAATGATCCAATATGGGAAGTGGGATACACAGCAGACTCATAGAATGGTGGATGTCCTAAACAGCACTCTGGTCCCAGAATCAGCCCTTAAGGCATTTGGATCCGGCTGAAAAGCCCATGAGAGTATTACAGGCATGGAAAGCCAAAACACTCTGGCAAAAAAAGAAAATGACCTAAATGAAAGATCTCCGTGAGTGAGATCCCAGTGAAAAGAACAGGTCATCAAAGAAGGAGGTACCTTTCTCTGAAGGGAGGAGAGAACTTCCACTTTGACTATGACCTTATCTAAATAGGATCAGAGTCGGTGAACTCAAAAGGCTTCCATAGCCTTGGAAACTCATGACTGGTGCATAGGGAGATTACTGATGCCATAAACAGGAGTGTCAATTTGTAAAGTCAACAACAGGAGTCACTGTGCACTTACTCCTCATGTAGGATCTCTGTCCTTAGTGTGCTGTACATTGAGATTTAATGCTATAACTAGTACTCAAACAGTATTTTTCACTTTATGTTTCTGTGTGGGAGCAAACTGTTGAAATCTTTACTTAATGTATGCTAAACTGATCTTCTGTATATAAAGAGAATTGAAAATGAATGTTGATGTGAATGAAAGGAGAGAGAGAGTGGGAAAGGGGAGGTTATTGGGTGGGAGGGACGTTATGGGGGGGGAGCCATTGTAATCCATAAGCTGTACTTTGAAAATTTATATCCATTAAATAAAAGTTAAAAAAAAGAAGTAAAATCAAAAAAAAAAAATTGTATGCCCCTATAGGAGGAACAATGACAAAAGAAAGTATGTGGACATGATGCATCCACCTGTGTTGGTGGGGCTGCCTAAATTTCAACAGGAGTTCACATTTTCAGCTAAATAAATTGGAAACTTCTTCTAATGTGTGTGTATGGTGGGCAGTGTGTACATATGTATAGTCTCTTCTGAACAATGTGTTATGCATGAAGCACAGCAGAAAGCAACATGATGATTATGCTTAAGAAGATCATTTTTCAGGGGGAATGGTTTCTTACTGCATACATCACGCAGAAGTAATATTAACAAAATGTTCACATCATTAGAAGAGATCCATATCATGGTAAAAACTCAAAAATTTGACTAAGATGAATAGTCATGGAATGCAAGGGATGTGTTAGTCATCTCTTTGCAAACATGAACTCGCTTTCTCTAGATGTGACTGGAAACTTGTCTATCTCTTGAAGCAACTCCATTCATTGCTAGGGAATTTTGTGTGTTAAAGTCTTCTTTATGTTGAGATGCCTGCTATATCTCTGTCTCTACAGCTTCCATTGCCCTTTGCCCTTTGAGGACACAATGAACAAATTTAATTTCTATTCTGTGTGACAGATGGTCATTTAATTATTCATTCATTCATTCAACAGGCCTTTATTGAGTAGCAAACATATGCAAGCACCAAGGACTCAAAGGTCAAAAATACTAAACTGGGTTATCCAGAATGTCACAATCTATTACATCAACCCCTTGTGGTTGGTGTTCAACATGGTAAACACTCCCTGTTCCTTTTTTATTTTCTCACTTGTCACAGGTCCAGGTTTCTTTACCATTATTATCTTTCATATGAGTTTGAGTTGACTTTCCTGAAAGTGTGGAGTTCTGAGCTGAAGAAAAAGCACAGATCTTGTATCCCATGTTCTGAATGCTCTGATACTGTTGTGTAACCAGAAGCAATTATTTGTTGGTCACATCCTTTATGGCAGAAATAATATTATTTTCAGTAGATTGAATTGAATCCAAAATAATTGTCTTGCCAGCATGCCTCTGCCCAAACTACTGGTAGTAATTTATTTGCCATTACTCTCCTGTATCAATTCTTTGTGTGATTTTTACTATGTAATTTCACTATTTTGTGCCATCTTGTGAGAATGTCCCTATGGTGGCTTGCTTCAAAGCTACATGTATTTTTTTTGAAAGATTTACTTATTTGTTTGAAATTTAAATAAATTTTCTTATTTATTTGATAGTCAAAGTTGCAGAGAGAGAAAGAGAGTCGAGAGAGAAGGAGATCTTCCACATGAAAATTCACTCCCCAGGGCTGAAACAGACTGAAACCTGGAGCCAGGAACTTCATCTGGGTTTACCACATGTATGGCAGGGGCCCAAGCAGTTGGGCCATCTTCCACTGCTTTTCCCAGGCCATTAACAGGGGGCTGGATCATCAGTGGAGCAGCTGGGACAAGAACCGGTGTCCCATGGGGTGCCAGCATGATAGGCAGTGACTTTATTCACTATTTCACAATGCTGGCACCTGAAGCTACATGTACTTTAAAAGACAATTTGTGATTCCATTTGTATTCCTTAAGTTTCTCCATCTTTCCCTGATATGGATAGGTCTAGAAAATGCCTATCAAGGTAGTTGATGAGTTACTGTGGGACCAGATTTGGGTAAGTATTGAATAGTATATGTTAGAATACAACAGAACTGTACATCTCCTCCCTCTCTTATACAGTTCAGCACATGCTCAATCAGATTTACCCCTGACAGTAGAGTTAGAAACATGCCAGGGGATTCCAATTCAGTCCCATCAAGGTGGCATGTACCAATGCCATCTCACTAGTCCAAGTGATCAGTTTCAGTTCACGATTAATCATAATGATAGGTCTAAGAGTCAAAGGGATCACATAAACAAGACTAGTGTCTGCTAATACTAACTGATAGAATCAAAAAGGAGAGAACGATCCAACATGGGAAGTGGGTTACACAGCAGACTTATAGAATGGCAGATGTCCTAAACAGCACTCTGGCCTCAGAATCAGCCTTTAAGGCATTCAGATCTGGCAAAAACAACAACAACAACAACAACAAAAAAAAAAAACAAAAAAACAAAAAAAACAAATGCCCATGAGAGTATTTCAGGCATGGAAAGCCAAGACATGCTGCAAAAAAAAAAAAAAAAAAAAAAGAAAAGAAAAGAAAAAACCTAACTGAAAGATCTTTGCGAGTGAGAGATCCCAGTGGAAAGAACCGGGCCATCAAAGAAGGAGGTACCTTTCTCTGAAGGGAGGAGAGAACTTCCACTTTGACCATGGCCTTGTCTAAATAAGATCAGAGTTGGCGAACTCAAAAGGCTTCCATAGCTATGGCAACTCATGACAAGAGCCTAGGGTGATTACTGACACCATAAACAGGAGTTGATTTAACAATTGTTAAATTGTTAAAACAACAGGAATCATTGTTGTTGTATAACTAGTTGTACAAACAGTACTTTACACTGTGTTTCTGTGTCGGTGCAAACTGTTGAAATCTTTACTTAGTATATACTAAATTGACCTTCTGTATATAAAGATAATTGGAAATGAATCTTGATGTGTACGGGATGGGAGAGGAAGCGGGAGATGGGATGGTTGCGGGTGGGAGGGAGGTTATGGGGGGAAAAGCCACTGTAATCCAAAAGTTGTACTTTGGAAATTTATATTTATTAAATAAAAGTAAAAAAAAAAGAATACAGCTGAGATTTCACACTCATAATTAGTTAATCCTCACAGTAGCTCTGAGAAAGAGAACTATTCTTAATAGAGACAAAAGCTGGAATTCCATTTTGTTACTCTGTAACTTTTGCTGCTTGTACTGTTTTGTAAGAATTGTCTTCCTGTATCATGTATGTTGCTAGGAAGAATTTTGTTACTTTAACATCTGATTTGAGATGTTCTTTTGGGTAGGCAACTGTCTCTTAGTAAAATAACCAAGATAATTTTGGGGGAAGATGATGGGGTTAAGAAAACATAGTCTAGAGGAAGCCAGTGATATAAAGAAATAATTACTGAAAGGGATAAGGAGAATTGTTGTATTAGGTGTAAGCAAGAGAAGTAAAGTGGGCAGAATATGAGAATGTGAGAAACTAGAGAATAAACAGAGCAAAGTAGCCAGAGGACTTTTGAGCACAGGATTTGTCCATTTCCATTATCAAGTTCTTTGCTGTTCAATTTTATGTTTTAATCCCTTCCCCCCTTTCTCACTGTCATAAACCTTCAATAACATCTGCCAAAGGCTAATGTCTCAAATGAGTGGAGTTTCAGTTGAAACCAAGGACAAGGGACTGTATTTAAACTCTGGACAGTAAAGGGCAGAAGGGTGGCAGGGAGATAGAGTTCAGCAAGAGTAAAATATCAGAATGAGGAATTAGCCTCAGAACACAAGTCTTCTGAATTTAGTCCAGTTTTACAGAAATGCTCATAGAACAGAGTGACCTCAGACAACATATGGATTACATTTACATTTTTGCCTGCCAACATGAGGCAACTTGAGTGCATGCTGTTCATTTGATTTTGGTTTCTCTCGTGCCTATCCCTCAGATTTCCCCATTGCCTGTTTTATTTTCCATTTCCAATTCCATATTCAGCAACTTTTGAGCTGTTACCCAAATGTTTATCATTTCCAGGGAAATTTTTCATTTGCTACATGTCTAAAGTTTAAGGCCACTTGTTTTTTAGCGTATTGTCTACACAAATACAGTATGTTTTCTATTAGTAACTATGAAACACACTCAAATATGCCGTTCACTATCTGTTCCGATTTTCTTGGTTCTGATGTTAACTCAGAGGTTAACATCAGTATTATTTCCCCTTTTTCATCCATAACATTCAAACACATACTTTATATTGAGGCTAACCTGGGACTTCTTTTCATCTTGATCTTCTGAGCAGTGATATTTCTTTCACAAAAACAGTAATGATAAATACTGCACAAGTCACGTGTATCTTTATGAATGTACACTGTAAGGTCACAAAATGCAACTTTATACTCAATCTGTGTTATTAGAAAACTTGAATTTATTGTGAATAATTTTGAGAATTAGTTCACTATATACTCTTCGTGGCAGATAGGATGCGTATTATATTTCTACTGACAATGTAGAAATAAAATTAATTTCTTTCTGTATTTAGTCAGAGGTTTTGACTTTAATATTTGAGTGAAAAAAACATAGCAAAGGCATTGAATCGGCAGAAACTGCACATATTAAGCTAAATTTAACATTTGCAACTGTGAAAGGATGACAAAATTTGCAAGTCATTAATTTATACCTAGTATCCTTTCAAAAATAATTATTGCATCTGCATGAATTATTATTATATTTACATACTACCTAGTAGAATATGGGATGATGATCAGACAGAATAGTAGGTCAATGGTGAGAATCATGGTCTCTTAGTTCTGGCCATAAACCTCCCACAAACCGAATTCATTTGAATACCTTTCTAGATCTTGGCTTGCTAACTTGTAAACTGAGAAGGGATTTTGCAGTGTCTCTAAGTGCCAATAATATTTATAAGTCTAAATTATAATTCTCTATGGGGATGAAAGTCATTTTCCAAATGTAAAAGCTCTTATTAGCAAGTATTTCACTTAAAGAAAACATTGAAGGACTAAGCCAGGAAGTTTTCTTGTTATAGCTAGAGATTTTACTAGTTCCAAGTATCTATTAGTTTCACCCAAACTATATCATATATGCTGGATTTTCAATGCCTTGATACAGTGTCTTCTGAAAGGGAATCTTTAGTATCATTTTGGTTATTTTTATTTTACATGGCCAAAGTTGCAACTCCAGGGAGAGCCTTAGAGAGAACATATCAGAACTCCTCGCCCAGCGAGCGTCAGGAAGAAGGGCAGGCCATGCCACCGCTCTTTGGCCTCTTGTTTGATCCACTCCTTTCTTTGCTTTGGGAAATCCTTTTTGACCCTAACTGCTTTTTATTTCCAAGTCTCTTATTCTCCTCTTTAGGATTTAAAAGAAAATTATCCAATTTCATCCTGTCTGGCCAACTTTCAAGGGGAGTTTTCCTAGAATAATTGCCTGAGCAGTCACTACATTGTGGTTTGGTTCTTTGGAAAAATCCCATTAGAAGCCTCCAATGGGAAGGAGCCCATTTCTCATAGACAAAAGACTAAACAGCTAGTAAATAGATCTCTCAGGAGATTTGTAGTTTCCAAACGAACTAATAGATAAAATTCTGAAGTTTAAGAAAGGAAATGGGAGGGTAATGAGTTAGGAATGGGGACACTTTATCTTGAAATACATAATCTCTGATTTAAATTTAAAAATGCCATGTGAAAAAAAGACTTCAAGAAAAAACTCAAAATAATGCATTCTGGCTTTCAGTTGTTTCTTTTTCTTTGCTTTCAAAACTTAGTGGAATTAATAGGTAATGCTTCTAAACTTACATGAAATATATTTGTATATGACATAAGCTGTGGTCTTCATATTTGGAATGAGGTTAAGACTATATAGAACAAAGGTAAGACTGTATAGGCAAGGTTACCTTTTAAATGTTGGAATATGAGCATGGAGATAAATGACGAGAATGAAGCCTTTTATTGCTTCTTCATTAAATGGGAACCAAATGCTAATACAGCATGAAGATTTAATTTCTATACTCCTTGCTCCATTCTGACCAGTGACCTGGTGCATTGAATCTTTCCAGCAAAGTGGTGAAGATTAATGCCCAATATTTGATCATTAATGACTTGCTACATTGCCGGTTTTAGGCACAAAAGTATTTTTATGTAATAGCAAATTTTGGCATGCACTACTTGATCAAATGCCTCAGATCTCCATGTCTCTTTCTTTGTAGTATTTAATTATTGCTTTTAAATTATACTCCCTTTATTCTCTGTTGTAGAGTCTGGACTGAGAAACTTTCCTCTCTAAGGGCTTTCTGAAGTTTATTAGATATTCAGATAATCAAATTTGTCTGAGAATTAGGGAAGTATATGATTTTCATGTGGAAAGGAGTATCAGTTTTGGTCTATCTTAAGCTTTTGTTTTGAGCCAGTTCTTGGACTGCTTTATTTCTTCTGATGCTGATGATTGAAATTTATTAAATATATAGATGAGAAGTAGTCTAGGAGCAAACCAGTGGAACTACTGTATTCAGTCCAGTCAACTTAATTCAACAGTTTTCTGTTGTCATGCAATACAGAAGCTTTGAAGAATATGAGAAAAAAATTTATCAAACAAATAACATCATATTCAGGACTTCTTTCATGGCAATGTTCATAAACATAGTCTGAACTAGTTTATGTCAAAATATTTCTCTCCAATTAAACGAAGAGTAGAATTAATACATTACAGGATGAACAGGGACACAACTGGATCATGTAAGATTCAAGAACAAGTAGAAGTAAGATTCTTATACTGCCAATACATTCTGTCACTAGCTCATAACCTCTGATTCATTGCTTAGTTTTTTTGTCCCTTTCAAAATAATATCAGTCCACATGAAGCAGAACAAGAGCACCAGTAGCACCAGAGCTTTGCAATTTACTGCTGTTAGTTCTAGAATAGATTGATTCTCTCGCTAATTTGAAGTTCAGACACAATCTATAGAATTCTTGGTGTGGTTATGGACTAAAGCCTTATGCTTAAGCACAATATCAATGTAAATACAGGCTCTTGTTTGGTGGTAGTGGCTAATGCTGAGACTGCAACTGACCTTAGGGCATTTGTTCTTTTACAAGCTTGTATTTTATTTTATTTTTTAAAAATATTTATTTTATTTATTTCAAAGGCAGAGTTACAGAGAGAGGTTGACACAGAGAGAGAGAGAGAGGTCTTCCATCTGCTGGTTCACTCCTCAGATGGCCGCCACGGCTGGAGCTGCACCTGAAGCCAGGAGCCAGGAGCTTCTTCCAGCTCTCCCGTGTCAGTGCAGGGGCCCAAGGACTAGGGCCATCCTCTACTGCTTTCCCAGGCTATAGCAGAGAGCTGGATCAGAAGAGGAGCAGCTGGGACTAGAACCGGCACCCATATGAGATGCTGGTGCTTCAGGCTAGGGCTTTAACCTGCTGCGCCAGCCCACAAGCTTGCCCCACAAGCTTGTATTTTTATAGCCACCCATGAGTAGAAAAAAGACTTGATCTTGTGTGAAAGGTGGACTATGAGACTGACATGTGCTCAGTGAAAGGGGATGGGAGCAGGAAGAAATGGCTTTTGGAATGATGAACTTAACAATTTAAGTCTGAGTGGTTTTTTTTTTTAAGTCCTCCTTCAGAAATAGTAACTAATGACTGGTACTTCTACAGGTGTACAAGTAGCCAAATATAAAGCAATGTATAAGACTAGTGAGGGAATTTTACCTCATACAAGTGAGGAAAATAGAATATGAATTCTATATTAAAGAATTCAGTTTAGCCTATACTCTTGAGGGAAGACATCTCAAAGCTGCTCTTATGCTTTTTCAAGTAACTTTTTTTAAAATTTTATTTGATTATTTGTGTGAAAGGCAGAGTTACAGAGAAGCAGAAGGAGAGAGAGAGAGAGAGAGAGAGCCTTCCATCCACTGGTTCACTCCCCAAATGACCACAACAGCTGGAACTGGGCCAATCTACAGCTAGGAACCAGGAGCTTCTTCCGGGTTTCCCACATGGGTGTAGAGGCACAAGCAGTTGGGCCATCTTCTACTGCCTTCCCAGGCTGTAACAGAGAGCTGGATTGGAAATGGAGCAGCTGGGACTAGAACCGGCACCTATATGGGATGCCAGCACTGCAGGTGGCAGCTTTACCCGCTACGCTACTGCGCTAGCCCTTCAGGTAACTCTTATCAAGGAAATGTGGGTAATAACTACTGTAGCCCATACAAGTTTTCTTTACAGACGAGAATACCTTAAAGGAACCACAGAGTAGAAAAAGATAGAAATAAACATTCCTGGTGCCATTTTCCTGTGTTGGACCTTTCCAGAACACAGAGCATCACAGAGTCCCCATTCATGCACACAGGTGGTTTGGAATCCTTCTCTGATGGACTCATCATGTTTTATACTCCTTTACTCTCAATCTTATTTTTCTTAAAAATTATGAGATTATATTTATGAGAATTTATACAAAATTAATCTGATATATATCATTATCTTTTAGACATATGAACCTTTTGCTTGTGAGATTGCAAGTGTTTTTCAGTCTACCATTCATTAGCATTTGTCATAACATAAATATATATTTAGTTTATCAAAGATTACACCTTTAGTATTTTGGAATTTTTGTTTTAAAATATTATCATTCATTCCAAGGAAAGAGGATATGGTAAGATAGATTGATGTTGCGATACCCTAATGGATAACAAGGTCTTTGACAAACTATTGGTCAAAGTGTATTTAGGGGGCCGGCTCCATGGTGCAGTAGGTTAATCCTCTGCCTGTGGTGCCAGCATCCCATATGGACACCGGTTCTAGTCCTGGCTGCTCCTCTTCTGATCCAGCTCTCTGCTGTGGCCTGGGAAAGCAGCAGAAGATGGTTCAAGTGCTTGGAACCCTGCACTCACATGGGAGACCAGGAAGAAGCACCTGACTCTTGGCCTCGGATCATCGTAGCTCCAGCTGTTGTGGCCATTTGGGGAGTGAACCAATGGAAGGAAGACCTTTCTCTCTGTCTCTCCCTCTCACTGTCTGTAACTCTACCTCTCAAATAAATAAATAAAATCTTTAAAAAAAAAAGTTTATTTAGACAAGAGTTGTTTTACTGTACTTGCCAAATCACACCCCACCCAAACCAGCACTAGCCAGGCACTGACCATCTTGGTGGATTTAATGTCAACAGCATTCTTCTGACTGTTTCATTTTACAACATATATTTATGAGCAGAATTAGAAAAATTCTTAATTTTTAGCTTTCCTTTTTAAAAACATTTATTTATTTGAAAAGCACAGTTATATATAGAGATAGATATCTTACATCCTTGGTTCACTCCCTCAAATGGCCACAATGGCTGGGACGGATCAGGCTATACCCAGTATCCTAGAACATCATCCAAGTCACCCATGTAGCTGGCAGGGGCTTAAGTACTCAGGCCATCTTATACTGTTTTTCCAATGCTTTAGCATGGAGATGTATGGAAAGTGGAGCAGCTGGGACTCAAATTGGTGTGATATGGGATGCTGGCATTGCAGGTGGTGGCTTAAACTAATGTACCATAATGCCAACTTCTTGCTTTGCTTTCTGGTTGTGGATTAACTACAATTAATTTGAAAGATAATTATTAAAGTATTTATTTTAAAATATTTATTTATTTGAAAGCCAGAGTTACAGAGAAAGAGAGAGAGATAGAGAGAGAGCTTCTGTCCACTGGTTCACTCCCTGGATGGCTGAAAGGGCCAGGGCTGTGCCAGGCCAAAGCCAGGAGATTCATTCAGATCTCCCACATAGGTTCAGTGGCTCAAGCTCTTAAGCCATTTTCCATTGCTTCTCCCAGGTGCATTAGCAGGGAGCTGCAACAAAAATGGAGCAGCAGGGACATGAACCAGAGACCAAATGGGAGGCAGGTGTTACAGGCAGCAGCTTTACCTGCTATACCACAACACAGGCCTCTTTAAAGTATTTTTTTAATTTTATTTAAATTATACAAGTTTCATGTACTTCAACACTTCTTTCTTCTCCTTTTTCCATCCTCATTCTTAATTTTTATGAAAATCTACTTTAATTTTACTTAATGACTACACTAAGTGAAAGAGTTCAACAAATAGTGTGAAGAAAAAAACAAACACTGTTCCTCAACAGAAGAGATGTGTGCTGTAAACAATCATTGAATCTTAAATGTCCAATTCATTCCAATATATTACATTTCAGTTACTCTTTTAGTTACCATAGATCAGAGAAACATATGGTGTTTGTCTTTTTGTGACTGGCTTATTTCACTAAGTATAGTGGTTTCCAGTTGTATCCATTTTGTTGCAAAAGACAAGATTTCACTTTTTTTTTTTTACAACTGAGTAGTACTCCATAGTATGTATGTATGTAAGTGTATATATATATACAAGTACCATATACACACATATATACCATACACACACACACACCATAATTTTTTTATCCAGTCAACAGTTGGTAGACATCTGGGTAGATTCCATATCTTAGCTATTGTGAATTGTGCTGCAATGAACGTGGGGTGCACATAACTCTTTCATATGCTGATTTCTTTTGGTTTGGGTAAATTTTTAAGAGTGGATTTCAGGGTCACAAGGTAGATCTGTTTTCAGATTTCTGAAGTATCTCCATACAGTCTTCCATAATGGCTGTCCAAGTTTACATTCTTATTCAAGAAGTCTTTGCCTATGCCAATGTCTGCAGTATTTCTCCTATGTTTCCTTCAGTAATTTTGTTGTTTCAGGTCTTAAATTTAATCCCTGATCTACTGCAAATAGATTTTTGTATAGGGTATAAGGTAGGAGCCTTGTTTCATACTTGTGCATGCAGAGATCCAATTCTCCCAACACCATTTGTTGAAGAGAGGCAACTGACATAGTGGTAGAAAATATTTGCAAACTATGCAACTGATGAGGATTAATAAGCAGAATATATAAATATCTCATGAAGCTCAACAACAACAAAATAAGCCACCCAGGAGCTATGTGACAGGGGCTAAGGATATGAACAGGCATTTTTAAAGGATGAAAAACAAGGGAGCTTCCATAGCCTTGGCAGCTCATGACAAGAGCCTAGGGTGATTACTGATGCCATAAACAAGAGTGTCAATTTGTTAAGTCAACAACAGGAGTCACTGTGCACTTACTCCTCATGTAGGATCTTTGTCCTTAGTGTGCTGTACATTGAGATTTAATGCTATAACTAGTACTCAAACAGTATTTTTCACTTTATGTTTCTGTGTGGCAGCAAACTGTTGAAATCTTTACTTAATGTATGCTAAACTGATCTTCTGTATATAAAGAGAATCGAAAATGAATCTTGATGTGAATGGAAGGGGAGAGGGAGTGGGAAAGGGGAGGGTTGTGGGTGGGAGGGACATTATGGGGGGGAAGCCATTGTAATCCATAAGCTGTACTTTGGAAATTTATATTCATTAAATAAAAGTTAAAAAAATAAAATAATAAAATAATTTTAAAAAAAGGATGAAAAACAAATGGCAAACAGACACTTGAAAAGAAGCTCAGGATCACTACTCACCAGGAAAATGCAAATAACAACCATGTGAGGTTTCATCTCACCTCAGAATAGCTAGCACCCAAAAATTAAAAAGAAAAATCTTGGTGAGGATAAGGGGAAAAGGTACCTTAATACAGTCTTAGTAAGAATGTAAAATAGTACAAGCATTATGGAAGACAGTATGCAGATTCCTCAGAAATCTGAAAATAGGTCTGTTTCACCATTCTACTCCTGGGAATTTACCCAATGGAAATGAAGTCAGCATATGAATCAGTTATCTGTCTCCCAATGTTTATAGTAGCTCAACTCACAGTAGCTAAGATATGGAATCAACCCAAATGTCCATCAGCTGATAACCAGATACAGAAATTGTGGTAATATGCATAATGTAACTCTGTTTAGTCATAAAAAGAATGAAGCCATATCTTTTTAAAAAAATAGATGTCTAATGTGCTTGTTGGCCATTTATATGTCTTCCTTTGTAGATTCTTGTTGAAATGCTTTTCCCATTTAAAAATTTATTTCTCTATTACTTAGTTATAGAGATTTTTTATAGGAAGCATCATCAAAAAGTTCATGGAGGGGGGGAGCAGCATTGTAGAAGAATATGTTAAACCTCGTCTGCAGCACCAGCATCCCATATGGGCACCAGTTAGAGTCCTGGCTGCTGTGTTTCCAATCCAGTTCTCTGCATGGCCTGAGAAAGCAGTAGAAGATGACCCAAGTACCTGGGTCTCTGTACCCACATGGGAGACCAGGAAGAAGCTCCTGGCTCCTGACTTTGGATAGGCCCAGCTCCAGCTATCGTGGACATTTAGGGAGTGAACCAGCAGATGGAAGATCTCTCTCTCTCTGTCTCTCCCTCTCTCTGCCTGTAGTTCTGCCTCTCAAATAAATAAATATTAAAAAAAGAAAAAGTCCATGGAGGGAAACCATATCTTTCACAATAAAATGGATGCAACTGGAGATCATTATGCTTAGTAAAACATGTTATTCCCCAAGAAGACAAAAATCATGTATTTTTTCTGATTTGTGGTAACTGATATACAGAGTATAAAAAAAGTAATGTATATGAGTAAAATAGATCTTTTGAGATTTGATTATTGCTTACAACTCTTAACTATACTGTTGCGGAACAGTGATTTTTCAACTTACTACTTGTTGAATTATTCATTTAGTGGAGTTAAGCTTCTGATTATGAAGAAAATTGAAAGTAAGTCATTGCAGGATTCCAACGCTGTGGCTCCATAGGTTAATCCTCCACCTGCGGCACTGGCATCCCATATGAGAGCAGGTTTGACTCCCAGCTGCTCCTCTTCTAATCCAGCTCTCGGCTATGGCCTGGGAAAGCAGTAGAAGATGGCCCAAGAGCTTGGGCCCCTGCACCCTGTGGGAGATCCAGAGGAATCTCCTGGCTTCTGGCTTCGGATTGGCTAAGCTCTGGCCATTGTGGCCTTTTGAGGAGTTGAACCAGTGGGTGGAAGACCTTTATCTCTGTCTCTCCCTCTGTCTGTAACTCTACCTCTTGAATAAACAAATAAAACCCTTAAAAAAAGAAAGTATGTGATTGTAAAACATAAAAGAAAAGTAAGAAAAAGAGGAAGAGTGGAAATGGAGTTGTGAAGGAGGGTAGGGTGAGAAGTATCATTATGCTCTTAAAGCTGTATATATGAAACTTGTTCCCCTTTTATACATAAAATTTTAAAAAGGATGTCCTAGGAAGGGGAGAGGGAGCAGGAAAGGGGAGGGTTGCTGGTGGGAGGGAAGTTATGGGGGAGGGGGGGGGACATTGTAATCCATAAGCTGTACTTTGGAAATTTATATGCATTAAATAAAAGTTAAAAAAAAGGATGTCCCAGAAAAATAAAAATAAAGTACAGAGTAATGGTGCAAAATGAAACTCTCTTCATTTTGTTATTCTCTTTAGAGTCCTTGACACATGTGAGTGTGACTTGGTAAAAATCACTGGAGCATTTAGCTGGGTGGCCTCCATATAACAGACACTTTTTGAAGTTTATTGATTGACTGATCTGAGGAAATGGTATTTAATTTTTAGAACATATATTATAGCTATGAATGTTGGGATTTCTGATCATGAAAAACTTCAGCCCAGCTCCAGTATTTTATATATACACACACACACACACACACACACACACATTGGAAGGTTCTATTTGTTACAGTCGGAGTAGAATTCTTTTTACCCCAATTTAGTTTCACAATTTTCAGATTTGGTTCAATTTCTACATTCAAAGTGGTGTGATGCTCTTTTCCTCTTTTTCCTTCTGCTTGTTCTTCTCCTTTTTAAATAATTATTTGGATATTACTGCTTCTCCTACATTGATCTTATGGTACTAGTTTTCTCCTTGGTAATGAGGAAATGCTCCTGGGCAGAAATTTGCAGATTTGTTTGTCTTCCTGAGTTGAAATAACAAGAGCAAGTGACAGAGTTTGGATCCAGTCATGGTTATAAGACTCGCCTGCATTTGTGGAGCTATTTCATTTTCTCCACGTCCACTGCCTTTAAGTTGTAATGCACATTCAGCTGCAACATGGACACTAATTAAGGGTCCCTTGTCTCATGCAGTGCAATGTTTAGCCAAGAAAGCCTATTCAAGAGTCCATAAACTATGTCCAGGAACATAGGTTTAACTTTGACAGCTGCCAGAAAAGTGATCCAATCTGATTGATATGATTCTTTAAATAAATTATTTGACATTTTAAAAATTTTCAATTTAAATTGAATTTAATTTCATGGAATGTAACAGTAGAAATAATTAAAACATTTTCTGTTTAATTCCACAGCACGATGTGATTAGCCCATATTTTTACACTGTACTCTCATTGGAGATCTTAATTTTATTTCTTGGTTTAAAGTTTGTTTACATGCATTCCTAAGTATTTCAAGAGTGTATGATATTTAACTGAAGCAAAGAACATGATGTTTAGCACTTTTTCCAAAATTGAAATGGACAGGGAGAAGGTGTGTTAAGATGAGAGTTTTAATATAACATTTCACATTCCTCATACTTTAGTTCAAAAGAACAACAGACTTGCTAAACTATGTGAACATTTGTTTGACATAAACTGGACTGCATTCTCTGATGGATGGGAGAGGTCTAGTAGGATGTCATGTTGCATTTGGTTGTCAGTCTTTGAGCAGCATTTATACTAGGATGGTTCTCAAAGTTGCAGGATAAGATGTAATAATTCTCGAGAACTCTCCAGGGTGAATTTAATAGTAAATAATTTTATGATCTATTTTCCTCTTATAGAAATGTAGTGAATTTATTTCCATGGCAGAGTTTCTAATTGTCCCAGTACTCATGCTAGTTTCTTTGCTGGACAATGGAATGTGGCCTGGTGATTGATATTTAGTCAGGGGAGGATAAGTATCAGTATTGTATTTGAATTTCTAAAATTCTTATAGAAGAGAAGATATTGTTCATGCCCTTTTCAGTTCCTCTATTAGCTGGGAAGAGGAGGATATGGTTGAAACTTTAGTACATTTCTTGAACCGTTAGAATGAAGATCACACTTTCAGTTTATTGGAGCTGAAGGTTTGAAGAAGCGTGGATCTCATATTTCTTCTGTCACCCGAGATATGAAAAAACTTTTATTTTGTTTAAGGCATTTTTCTTTTACATAGAGCCAAACATTGTAAATAAATGATGGACATTTATACTGGAAGTGTGATTCTAGGATAATAAAAGTTAACTTATGGCAATGGAATGTTTGAGGTGGTTGAGTAATGGATGGTGCAGATGCTGAAGTCTAGAGTGAGTTACCATTGGTAGGCAGCAGCAAATCATAGTCAAGCCATCTCCTTGAAAGGCATACCAACTATGGGCTGAAGCCATAACATGGGAAAATGTGCAACACCTTCAGAACGTGAGAGAATGTTGGCTTCTACTTTTAGAGAACCCTTAAAAAGATAAACTGAAGCTGGATTTAGGTGTTGTCTTCAAGTAGAAATATAGAGCCAGATTTTTCCCTTTGCTAAAGAAGGACTTCTCTACCTAAATTTCACAATTACTTTTATTTGGGTAAGTAATTTGCATCATTAAAAGTATAAAAAAATCAGCTGTTAGTGTGTCCAAACTGAAACATCAGTAGCAAAACTAAAACCTTAGCAAGTTTTAAGATTGTGGCCCCTTTAAGGGTCATTGACCAGTCAGTAGTGTTTTGCCATTGGGATAAGGTCAAAGTAAAAGTATAATCTTTACTTGAATTATTCAGCAAATAACTAATTAGTACCTACAATGTTCCTAAGTGCTATTGAAGCAGAAAGGAAAAGAAAATCAAGGTAAAGGAGGAATAAGGCAACATTTACAATAAGATGGGTAGGGTAGTCCTCATTGATTCATCTATCCTAACACTTGGCAGGAGTTGAGGGAATGAGCCTGTAGTTTCCTCCCCATAAGAGGATTTCAGTTTGTATGTATGTCAGGCAGTGTAACAGACCTTGAAATATGTAGGCCTATACCCACTGGTACAGACCAGGGTAACTACAGAGAGTGTGTGAAGTCAAAGTTAGTGAGGGTAGGAACAGATCATGTATGGCTCAAAGACCACGTGACATTAGCGCTTGCACAGATTGAGAACACTTAAAGAGACTGAGCAGAGGAATACGTTGATCAGACTTAAGTTTAAAAGAGGGGGCTTCCATAGCCTTGGCAGCTCATGACAAGAGCCTAGGGTGATTACTGATGTCATAAACAAGAGTGTCAATTTGCTAAGTCAACAACAGGAGTCACTGTGCACTTACTCCTCATGTAGGATCTTTGTCCTTAGTGTGCTGTACATTGAGATTTAATGCTATAACTAGTACTCAAACAGTATTTTTCACTTTATGTTTCTGTGTGGGAGCAAACTGTTGAAATCTTTACTTAATGTATGCTAAACTGATCTTCTGTATATAAAGAGAAACGAAAATGAATCTTGATGTGAATGGAAGAGGAGAGGGAGTAGGAAAGGGGAGGGTTGCGGGTGGGAGGGACGTTATGGGGGGGGAAGCCATTGTAATCCATATTCTGTACTTTGGAAATTTATATTCATTAAATAAAAGTTTTAAAAAAAGTGCTTCTTGTAGCTTTAAGAGTAGTTGGTAGAGAAGCAAGGATAGAAGAATATTGCAGTGTCCAGGAGAGAGGCGATGGTGATCTCCACCAGAATGCATCAGTGCAGGGGATAAGTGGTTGGAGCCTATATATGTTTTGTATGGAAAGCCAGAAAGATTTCTTAGAAGTCATATTCCCACTAAAAATCCACTGTTTTATAAAAGACT